>NW_022045852.1:600000-947139 GCF_003285905.1 Drosophila hydei
CCATTTCGATCCGATATCAAATATATGTATATTTATTGGAATACCGTCTTACAATCTCTATCCCTTTCGATCTACAGTATTATCGTATATAAATCAAATATTATATTAAACTGTTACACTTTTATACTGTTATACCTGTAGAGGTTTGTAATTAAAATCAAGTCTAAGATATATCTTATAGTCCCCGCTTGAAGATATATTCGCTTGTCAGTTTTAATTCTACTTTAGGCCCCATTGCGTTCAGTGTTTCAAGCATTTCAAAATGGTTTATGCCATCTCTTTTCATTTCATAATGTCTCTACTCGACTTTTTATTTATATAATAGATATAAAAATTAATTTATATTAGGTCGTAAGACAGAACTATTATATCTCATTTCATATCACCTGACACTGTTCCATTCCATTTCATTTCATTCCACATTACATCACTTTCTACCAGACAAAGGCCTATTATATATATATAAGTATATGTGACAGATTGTGGAACGTAGGATCTCTTCTTCTTAGAGGCAATGACTTTTCAAAAACGAAATAAGAAAAAAATGAAAAAGTGAAAATCATCAGCTGGCATAAATCAACGCTGTCGTCTTATCAATCACTGAGTCCAGCAACAAAGACTAATGATAGCAACACTTTGTGGACTGTTTTCAAACTAGGGCGTAGCATTAGCTAGGGCGGCGTCGCATTCACTTATCAGCCGCCCAATAAAAGCCCCAGAGAAAAAACAGGGCATAGCGATGATTTTTCAGTTGAGCGGAATGACTGAAATGGATCAGTACAATATGTTGCGTTGAAATGTTTTTATCATTTATCGGAATATTATGAAGTACAAAGTGCAGAGAGCGCCACAAGAGACAACTCGAAGCAGAAACACAACCTAAAGCTAAGCATATAATCTAAAGTCTGTATGCCATATAAACTATATGAATAGTCATAGAAATGCTATATTAGAGCAGAGAAAACTGAGTTAAAAACAATGTTCCAATGCCACTCGTTGCCAACCAGTACTCCAGCTTCCTTTGACTAACATAATTTCCCCATTTAAATAGCTTACCAGATAGCACTTTACAAGCTAGATTACGTTCAAATCAGCGAAACTTACCTAAAAAGAGAAACGAGAGAGAAAGAGAGCAATAAGATTAATGCGAACAAAGCAGAATTTAAAAAAATATCATATATCATATATATATATACATAATATAGAAATGGGAAGGCAAGCTCTTTGAATATACATTTAATATGGGGAATTGTTAAGACTTTGATTTGATAAACGATAACACGATGCATTTATCGATAGTTGTCAAATGCCGATTAGTGCGTGGTATTTACCTAGTATGTGCTTAAACTTTTGAACCACTTTGGTCCAACTAACGCAGGATTGTGTTCTAGCCAGTTTTACAGTCTTTACACTCTCGAGGCAATCGTTGCCATCATCATGGTGGAGCGCTGTTTCGGCCTCGGCACCGGTCTCAATCTCATCATCGTCCTCATCCCCGTAACCGGCATCATCTGCTGATCCAATTGACTTCATGTTGTTGCTGATGTTGGCATCATAATGATTATCATGGCTATGACTGCGTACGCGCATCTTGACCATTTCAACTTCAGTATCATCGTCATCATCATCGGCATGGGCATGGGCATGATCATTGCTATCCGGATGGGGATCGGACATCTGTTTGTTAATCGTCAGACGATTTCTATCACAGTGGTTGGTTGTTGTTGTTGTGTGGTCTTTGGTGTCAAGGCCGCTGGCCGCCAAGTTGGAGGCCACCGTTGTGTTACGCTTTTTGCGCTGCTCCTCGCGCTCCCGCTTGAGGATCGCCTTTTGCTGTTTGGCCTGGCGCTGTTTCTGTTTGCGTGCAAACTTCTCACGCAGTTTCGGACTGCCGAATTCGTCCAGATAGTACATGGTGTCCTGCAGGCCATCCTTGCGATTGATCAGCTTAGCATCAATATGCGGATCCTCATTGATCTTGAGCAGCGGGAAAAAGATGCGGCCATCTGTGCCAAGACTGCGGGCATCTCGTCTCTTGGCCGCGGCTGCAGCAACTGTTAAGGGCGCCAACTCTAGCGGAAGCTCCTCCTCGGCCTTCACTTTGGCCGCTATCTCGGCCTTCAGACGCTGCTGCTCCTCATCCTCGTGAGCGCCGATATTGATAATGATGCCCGACTGTGTATCATCTTCATCCCCATCGACAGCAACGCCATCGTCCTCATCGTCATCCTCCACCTCCTCCAGATCGTGCTCATCGTCACGATCATCACCGATGTCCACCTCCTCGATGCGATCCTCCACATCGAAGCCTTGTGTGCTGTTCGTGCTTTTGTATTTAATGCGACGCAGCGCATTGCTGCCGCCAACGCCAACACCACCACCGACGCCGACGCCGACGCCAACATGGCTTAATTCAAGCGCCGATGCGGCACGTGTACGTCCGGCAGCAGCTGCTACCTGTAGCTGCTCATTGCCGCTGCTGCTGCCCAGCGATTCACTGCTGCTGTTTGACTGGCCGCCGCCCGCGCCGCTCGAGTTGCGCTCGCCGACGCGCTGCTCGATGCCGCTGTCCTGGCTAAGCAACAGCTGTTGTTGCTGCTGTTGAGCCTGCTGCTGCTGTTGTGTATGCTGCTGCTGGTGGTGGTGTTGTTGCCGTTGCCATTTCGGCTGCGAACCGTGCAGACTGAGTGAGCCGCTGCTGCTGCGCACCGGCAGCTGTTGCAACTGCAGCAGCGTCGCCTGCGAGCCGCTGCAGAGCTGCTTCTGTGAAGCGCTCGTCACGATGACACCGCTGTCCGCTGAGCCAGTCGACGTTTGAGTTAAGAATCGTTCGCTCAGCGGAATTTTAATAGGTGCACTAATAATATTGTTAATAGTGTTGTTGTTGCTGCTGTTGCTGCTGCTGCTGGTGTTGGCGAGCACCGCATTGGCGGTTGGCGCTGCTGCTGCGGCTTTTGTTGCTGTTGTTGCCATCAGGTTTTCAATGTCTGCTATTATATATTTGTGTTTTATTCTCTTAATCAAAGTCTTTCTCACATACAGAAAAATAAATATGTATTGTGCTGTCTAGTTCTGCTTCTTCTATTCTCTTTCACTTAGGTTCCTTCACTATTTGTTTGAATTTCTTCTACGCACTGACAACTTTGTTGCATCAGAGTCACATTGCCTGATCAATAAAATGCAATAATATATAGTTATATATTTTTAAAAGAAATTTCTTTATTTTTTAACTCTTTTTTATAGTTGCTTTGTTTTTATTGTTGAGATTAAGAAAGAGATAGAGAAATAGAAATATAAATGGCAAAACATTTTCGCATTTCACATTTATTTTCGTGTACTGTTCATTTTTGTTTGCTTCTATTTTTAGAAATAAAAAAAGCTTGTGAAAAATAGATATTTTCCTCAAGACAACTTTCGTTCGCCTGCGCCACGCAATAAAAACAAATCACCATAAAAAAAACACACACATACACACACACGCACGTGAAGAAAAACGAAATATTTTCCAAACAAATTTTTAAAAAATTAATAAAAAATATATATAAAATTACGCGCAGGTGTTGAATTTGCTGGTATTATTATAATTATTTATTATTTATTTTTATTTTTGTTTCTGTTATTGTTATTGCAATTTGCTAAGAGACTCAATTGGCACTCATGTGCGGGCGCTCTTGGGGTCGCGATTGAACTGAAACTGAAATTGAATTTCCAAATTATCAACAGCGACAACAGCAAAAGCGTCGCTGCTGGCGCCGCTGACTGACGCATATGAAATACGCTCACTCACACACATGCATATACACACAGGCAGGCACGCACGCACACATGCGACGCAACGTACGGCAACGGAACAGCAAAGAGAGCAACAAACGAAAAAAGAGAGCGAGCACAAAGTACAAAGCACACAGAGCAAAAGCGAAAGTCATTAAGTTTTGTTGTGTGAGTAGCAGCAGCGTCGTTCAAGAGGAATGCGGAATGGAACACACTCTATGCTAGTTACTTGATAAACAGCAGCAACAGCAGCAGCGACATGCGCTTCCTTCTTTTAGCTGTAGCCTTTAAAATGGGGCACAACAGTGGGAAATTCACGCTCACATACTCACACATGTACACAGAGGCAAACATATTGTTCTTATTCTAATCTTATCATGGCACGACCCGAAAACTTTGGAGGTAATCAGAGTATATAGTAAGTAAGAACTGAGAATTTGAAGGTTTGGGCGTCTCTTTGTCGCTCTTTGCTGTTGCTGTTGTTGATGTTTTTCTTTTTGCAAAGCGGAGGTGTTAAATCAAACAGTAAAGTATAATGTATGCATATAGCGTATAGCCAGTGAGTATCGAAATAAGCGAAAAACACGAGAGGTGAAACACACAAACAGAGACACGTGTGTGTGTGGCTGTCTGTGAGTGTGTGCGTGCGTGGGGGCGGAGAGGGGCTTAAAACGATTAAGCTTGAGGGATTTGTGACGGGGACTTTAAGGGGTTACAACTTATTAAATATGTACATATAGTAAAAAATGCGCTCGATTGTAAAATCAACAACAACAACAACAACAGCAGCAGCAGTGGTAATAAAAGGTATTGCCAGAAGGCAATTTTTAGTTGCTTGCGTCGCTTGCGTTGCTCAAGTGCAAACAGTGGAAAATTTTCGAGTTGCCTTCGTGACGGTCGCTATTTGTTCTTGTTCTTGTTGTCGTTGTTGTTTTTGTTGCTGTCGCTGTTGTTATTCTTAGGTTGTGTCCACTTGCCATGAACTAGGTCCTAGCACGCAAAAACACTGTTGACAAAGGACAAAGGATAGGCGAGTTGGTTTGAAACACAGCTCGTTAGTCGTTAGCGACGCATTAGCGCAAATTAAAGGAGTGTCGGCGCACCGAAACAAACTGGGAATGAAAACAACGGTACAACAGGCTATGGCTAAGCAAGCACTCCATTCCACTGCAAGCCGTATCATATGACGATCATAAACTGGGAAATTCATTTGACAAATTTGTAATGAATAAAGTTTATATATATATATATATATACATTTATATAACTCTATTCATATTCTAATTTAAAACAGTCGCAATAATATAAGTTTACTAATTATGATTTCTACACTTTTTTCCCTAACTCTATTAAGGGTCAAACAGCAAAACTTTGCATCTGTTAGAAACTGGTTAAATTCCAACTTTCTCCAGTCGTTGCTGTTGCTGCTGCTTCAAATCATTTTTGTGGCCCCCTCAACTTGGTCAACTGCTAACATTTGACCACCTGTCTAGCTGTCTACCTGTTTGTCCATTAGACTAGAAGACCACTTAGACCAACTGACTTCATTGACATTTGACTTAATTGCCTAATGACATGTTCTTCTTCTTCTTTAACTAGTTTTAGTTTCTTAAGGCTTTAGGTTGTGCGCATTTAAGGCAGGTAAATATATATATATATACTTTTATCGACGCAACTTTGACCAAAAAAGTAAACACTAATCCTTTCCCCAGCTAACACACACTAATGCATAATGCTATTCCCATTACCTCTATAATTTATTTAACAGCCACAACAGAACTTGGCCCTGACGCATTTGGCCTTCTCCAAAACCAACACGTGTCCACAAAAAGCTCCCCCTTTCCCAACTATCCGCCCCGCCCTACACGCCCCTCGACTTTTCAAGAAATCAAATACAATTTACATGGCAAATGAGTTGAAACATTGTTGGTAAGGTTAAAAACTTTGGGTCTTGAACTTGCATGTCGATAATTCAACGGCCAACGTCAGGCATTTAATAGTGGGTCTCACCATTTGCTGTTATACACACGCGAGCAGAAAGAGACAGAGAGGAAGAGGGCGAGTAGGTGCTGCCCCCCAACAGGTATAAATAGAACTGAGAAATGGACACAAACAAGGGTTGTGAACAGCTGGGGTTGTTCTTTCACCCAATGCCCATATAAATATCGATTCTTGAGAAAATCCAACACTGGAGTTAAGACATTGATATACTCTATGGAGGATTTGGACTGCAAGTCATATGAATTGCTTATATACACAGCTATATAATATATCTAATCTCTTTTATTTATACCCATATTTATTTATTTAGAAAAGTTCTTCTGATCTTACACTACCTACTCACATTTTTGCATTGCTCAAAGGTATTTTGCAGGTATTTCATTTGATTCCTTAATGAACTTACATTCGTTAGTTTAACATTTCGAATCAGAATTTGCATTATGGTTTCTTCTTCTTTCTTGTTGCATTTGCAAAAGAAAACAAAAGCAGCTCTGTCTGGCTTGGCAACCCAGTTGATTCCGGTGCGTGTTGGAACAAAAACCAATTAACTGGTCAGCAGGTGTGGCCAGTTGAGTTCGAAATGGGTTTGCACTGATCGCTCTGTCAATAGGTAATTGCTTTTAAATGCCAGCGACGCCACCAAATGCAATTATTGATGTTTTGACAGCTCTAGTTATTATTGTTTTCCATTTATATATATATATATATATATATATATATATATATATATATATATATATATATATATATATATATATATATATATATATATATATATATATATGTACAAATATATATAATTGTTTGTTTTCATTCGTCGGTCATTAGGCGACTCGAACTGAATTTCTGATAAGACAAAGTTTACATTCCAAATGTATATGAATTCCCATTTATAGGTTTTCTCCTTTCCCGTTCCCATTCCATTCCAATTCCTCTTTATAAATTATCTTTTATATGTCAATTACTCAATTTTAAAAATTCCATTTCGATTTGTATTCCCACTTGTACTCTCTTTTTGCTATGCTCATTATCCAATTTCAGCAGTTCCATTTCCATTTTCATTCCCACTTAAAAACGTTCCATTTGCCTTTCCACTTGTAGATGTATTTTCTTATTACCCAATACCCAATTTAAAAAAGCTCCAATTTCATTTGTTTTGCCATTTAAATATTCTCTTTCAGATGTTAATTATCCAATTTCAGCAGTTTCATTTCCATCTACAGATTCCATCCTATATGTCGATTACCCAATTTCACCCGTTCCATTTCCATATTCATTTCTATTTACAACCGTTCCATTCCCATTCCCACTGTATCTAGATTAATATGCTACTGTCAATTGTCCAATTTCATCCGGTTCATTATCAGATTTTGGCAATGCTACTTCCAATTTCAGTCCCCTTCCTAGACTCCCCTCTTAATGACGATTGACCAATTGCACCTGTTCCGTGTTATGCCTGCACTGCCTCTTGTTCTTCTTATGCCTTTTCCATCGTTCTTTTGTCCACTCATTGTCTTTCGAGTCTTTGGCAAATAGACGTGAGGAGCCCACATTCAAATAACGAAAATCTCTAGAGGCGCTTTCTTTGATTATTGTTGTTGTCATTGTTGCTGTTGCTTTTGTCACAAATGAAATGCAAATATTTCATGTCACTTTGTGTTTTCTTCTTTTTCTCTCTTTTTCCCTCTCTCTCTCTCTTTGTTGCTACATGTTTCGAAGCACCTTTTACTTTCATTATATCATAAGCTTGCTACTCAAATGACCATATTTGACCAAGAGACGGCGCAAAGACCCCACTAGGCCAGACTGAGCTCAGTTTAACTAGAGCAATCAGCAGATAATGCCCGAATTTCTATTTTATACTGCATTGGGCAACATTTTTTAGATTTATTCATATAAATCGTAAATGATAGACTAGCAGATATCTTATAAACATTTTCATCACCATGAAATTTGCAGAGCGTTCCTAACATTTTCTTCAGATAAGAAAATATTATATATAAATAGAGTCATAGCTAAAAGTAATACAGATCAGATAAAGACAAAGAGGCGTTCAGACACTGACAAATCGATAATCAAAGCAGGGCAACAACTTCTGTTCTTTATTTGTTATTTCATGCAAATACTTTTGATAAGTCAAATTATGTGTCATATAAAGATATTTATATATAAATATATGTAAGTCAACAGACAATGAGATGACAACAATGAAACAAAGCAAAGTTTAATTAAATAGAAAATGTTGATTACTGCGAGCGAGTAAGTGAGCACAATCTATAGAATACATTATATATATATATATATATATATATATAAATGTATAATCAATGTTTAACCATCTCTACATGTATATATAAGCTAATAGTGCTCTAGTAAAATGCAAGTGGGTGATAAATGCCGAGGCAGACCTGCTGATCTGAAAAGCCAAACACGCGATTAGTGGACCACATTCTGTCTATCAGTCTGTCAGTCAAGCAGTCCCTCAATCCATATGTGTGTGTGTACAAGTACAATATTGTTATGTTCCAAATAGCAACAAGTACGACAAAGAGCTGAAGAAGCAGCAACAACAGCTGTAGAAACTGCGTCTTAGACGTATGAAATGCGTTCAGTTATAGTTGAAACTCTATTGTTGTACACAATATACATACATACAACACACGTATACGTATATTTATATTTGTTAATTATGTTAATCATTTAACCCAATTTGTTGAGAATGTGATATGAATGCAATGCACTTTGCAAAATATGCCACTTCGATGACTGAAAACAACAAAAATACCATTGAAACGAATGAAAACTGTTTAATGAGCAAACGAAAATGCAATGCAATACAAATGGCATTGGAACACAAGGCATAGAAAATGGAATGGAATGGAAAGTCAAGGGCTTAGCCAAACAACAACAAAATAAATGAGATCGGAACACGCAAAATAAATACAAAAATAAAAAGAGGGAAAACAAATAATTAATTGATTTAAATTGAATTAAATGCAAGGTCTGAGAGCAGGTGAAAGTGAATGCAGCAGGTAAATGAAAAATTGAAATTAAATGCCAATTAAAGCATAAATCTAATTGATACAAAGTAAATATCAAGAATGCAATTAGCTTGAAATTGAATCCGAAATCTAATCACCAATTGATGTTGAATTTGATATGATATGATGTGAGTGCCATTACCAGTCATTCACATGGCTTTTGGCGTTCCAAATGCCAACGTTCCAGCTAATCGCTGGCCAATCGAGCTGAAGGCCAAAATCTTATCACACCACGCTCGAATGCAAAATTGTTAAATTAATCAACAAACAAAACGAATAAAAATTGTTTTGTTTATCTATCACTCGCTTAAGTATTTTCTCATGTTGCAGGAAACTGTGAAAAACTAATCCAAGCGAGTTATAGTCGACGCCCCGTCTATCTATATGATGTTCATATAGTAATTATATAGAGGCTGTCGCAGATAACCAGAGACTAGACAGTAGGCTCGACTAGGCAATACCCTGTCTCAGTTACCAACACATACACACCCCCAATATGTGTGTGCTTTGGCCAAATGGACATTCTCAGCTTTGCTTTTCTCTGGCAACAACTTCGATATGCCTATTTTAATATATGCATATGTATATATACGGGATAGTTCACATGATGAGGCAGTGACTTCAACACCTGTTGACAAGATGCTGCTTATGATTTGCTATTGTTATGGCTGCCTTCCTTCCTTTCTTTCTCCTCCCGCCTGCTGCTCTTCTTTTCCATATTATTGTTGATTTGCATGATTTGCGAAGACGAAAACAGTAAACAAAAGCAGCAACGACACCAACAATAGCTGTAAATGATAATTATGGGGCATTACATATATACATATATGTATATGTAGATAGAAGTCGACACTGAGTGCTACATACGTACACTGAGAGAAAGAAGGAAAAACGACTGACTGCAGCCAAACAGTAAGCAAAATTAATTCCTAAAGCTTAATCAAGTGCTTAACTACTTGCCAGTAGACAGATTCTACGCTTTGTGAGCGAGTATAGAAGCGCGGTGGATTGTTTTTTATCAACAAGTTACGCTAATTTAACATTCTAAATGTTACAAAAATTAATTTTTTATTTCAATTTATAATTTTTGCTCGATTGAAAAACTTTTTTCAACTTTTGTTTTTCGATGTTTTAAAATGAGTTTTAGACCGAACAATGCCGCTTAGCTGCTTAGCAGCGCTTGGCTTATTAATAAAACAAATTACCACGAATCCCCCAACAACAACAAAATATAAAATATAAAAAACATTTTTTCCATTCGTCAGACGCCAAATCGTGATTCATCTGGAGTGCAAAGCTATAGCTGTTGCTTGAACCTGATTTGCTTGGCTTGGCTTAGCTTTGGCTTCAAAAACTGTTGACCCAAAATTAATGACGACAACAACAAGCATAGCCAAACCTCCATCTAATATGATTATTATGGCCTTTCCCGCTGCTGCCGAGTTAAATTTGCGCTGATGAATTTGCTCGCGACGCAAGTCGAGTTATTAATTGCATCAGCCAATTTGAAGGCACATTTACACACAAAAACACACATAACTAGCTGTTATATGTATGTAGCATAAGTGTCGTATGTGGCAATGAAACTAAGTTAACAGCACCAATTGAGCAAATTAACAGAGAGAGCAGAAGTGAGAGCGGGAGACAACAAGTGCATGAGCACTCTATCTATATTAATCAGAAAACATTTTACGCATTGAGAAAAATAAAAGCAATTTTCAATTGATTTTTCTTTGCACAAAACATTCATTTCTTTCTCTTGGGTCCACAAAGCAACCCCAACCACAGCCCGCCACAATTTATATGTATTTTTATTTATAGTTTTGCGTGCCTACACCAGCCCCAACGCTATCGTTCCTCGTCGCCCCAACAATGCCTCACTGGCCACAGTGCGTAAATGACTGTGCCATGCGTCATCAGCATCGCGCCCCAAAAACGAAACTAAAATAAAAAAAAAAACAAAAACACAAAAAACAAGAAGCAAAAACCCCCAACAAGAAAAAATTGCCGACACTGAAACACTGCTGCTCTCCACACATATACACACACGTGGGCACAAACATACTCTTAACTTCGTCACTGTTCGGCACTCCATCCCCGAGCACTCTCGTTCTCGCTCTTGCCCGACTGCTGCTGCCCACTGACGCAATGCGTAGCGGGGTTTTGCGTCAACCGGCGTCAACACGTCGCAACGTCGACTGCAGCAGCGCAGTCGACTTTGAAGTTAAAGTTTCTTCAAAGTTAACAGTTGTCAGTGCCAGTGTCCCGTTACAAAGGTCAAAACGCACAAACAGCGAAGCCATAGAAGCGAGCTGAGAGGCTAAGAGAGAGAAAGAGGGAGAGTGCATTCGAAATGCTGATAAGCTGCAAGCAAGATGACGCTAAACATAAAGCAACTCTTTTGATTAAGACTTTTTAAATAAATATATGTATATATATATATATATATATTTAACTATATGTTTATATATATACATACATATATATAAGAGGTCACGCTGAAATGGAATGTTAGCTTAGTGATGTAAGTTCCACTTTTATTCTTTGTTTACAAACTAATAAAAAACAGCATATATGCATAAATATTGGAAAATTTCCCTGCTCCGTTCTTCCTTAAGGCGAACAATAGTTAAATGTTAAATAAAATAATTCTTGAATCAATACATTTAATATTTAGCAGCAAATTATTAAAGCTAGTCTAATTATTTGTAACAACATAAATATAGCGGCATCAGATCATTTAACATAGCATTCACAGTTCAAGGCAAAATACACTTTGCAATTCCAATTAGACTGTTAGCAAATATTTCGAATAACCTTTCCATTAAGTTGATATGCATGACTCTTGGCATATAGCACTAAAGTTGGTCTAAATTGTCCAATTTGATTTATTCCCATGTCAACACGAATTAATTTTCACATTAGACTGTATTGAACACTTAATTGGAATTAATGTCGACAATTAGCTTTCAAGCAGATTTTCTTAAAATGAAACACTTGAAACATATTTCTTTGTTTTAGCTTCTGGCATTAGATAAGATAACTACATCTAGACCCACTTTTTCAAGTGTAACTCCAATTACGCAATGTCCAATTGCGATACCCTGCCTCACAAGTGGGTGGGTAGGTGTTTGATTGTTGATTGGTCGGCTACCTGGAAGTTGACATTAGCGAACGTTCGAGCACGTGACATGAGACCATTTATTAAGAGAGACCCGCCAAATGGCAGTTGTTAATTCGTTGAGTAAATTGTGGGGCTTGATTTGTATTTTGTGGTTTGCCGTGGAACTGCATTGAACTGCCTAAAGATTCACAGATTAAACCGAGTAAACAAACCGAAGTTCGGCATATTTTAGAGCTTATCGGAAAATAATGTTTATTCTTGACATATCAATAACAAAGTGCTAACTGATGGAAGGAAACTGTGAACTGAACAGAGCTGAACTTAACCGAACTGAAATAGAATCAAACCAAATGAAATGGAACGCAGCAAACAGTGGAAAATTTTACGGCCAAATCCTTTGTGAAAGGCGAATAATGAATTGTTCCAACAGACAAAATGCGAACCAAATCGCGCATTCGATTCATTGAATTCCACTCGTTCCAAAGTTTCGTGCTCCGATTCCCATTCATATGATTACATGTTTAAACAAAAAGTTTTGTTTATTTCTAGTGTAGCCACCCCACACCTTTAGCTTTCGATTCTCTCGCGTGGCCTCTGCTAATTGAATTTGCATGTTCGAATGCGACTAACAGAGAGAGAGAGAGACAGAGACAGCGACAACAGTTGCCATTAGAGATGTGCTAATTTGGATAATTTGCTGAACAAGAGACTGCATGCTTGAAAATAACAGCAGCGGCAGCGTAGCAGTTGGCCGTCTCACGGCAAAGATATTTGCATGTTCCATTGCTGTTCTGTTTCGTTTCCCCTTATTGATCTGTGCAGCAGACTGGAAAGTTTTTTTTCGGATCGATGTGTGGATCATGTGACACAACTAGATTCCACGCGTCGCAAATTAAACCCAATCGGACCAACCCACATACCTGCCATGCCGTCCTTCCATTCAGGTTATAAATAGACCAGACCAGGCGATAATTGCTTGCGATAGGTGTAATAAAAATGGATAAAAATATATATTTTTAGCCCAATTGTTGCGACTTTTTCGTTGTTGATCGAAGGCTGGGACCCCAAAAACCAATAAACCAGCAAACCGGACTAGCTAAAGTTCAAGGTAAATGCTCTTTTCTTTTAATTATATCTGTCAGTCCCAGTCCACACATTTAAGAATGTTTTAATCGGGTACTACCGACGGTCTAATACTTGTAGTAGTCCAACAAAATTTCTTATTCCGATTTGATATTATCAGACATTAGCTAAGCTATGGGGCCAATATAAACCAGAAAATCTGAAAAATCTTAACCGAAGGCGAGCAAATATACTCTTTTTATTTGCTGAACGAGTACAACTCAAGAAATAGTTGTTAGGTAGAGGTGGGTGGAACCGAAGAGACCAATATCTAGATGCATATCTCTTGTTCAATCGAAGGCGTTAAAAAACATGCAAACCTTTTATCGACTCGATTACTATTTGCCATTTGGCCTTAACTCCATATAACAACAAAGAACTACAAAAGCAGTCAAAGCCAAAGTTAAGGTAAACGGGTAAGAGGGCTCTATTCGAGGCTAATCGACTAGAAGGTACCCTCTACTGTGGGAACTTAACTGCCAAATAACTTTTCTTCTATATGGAGTTTCCTAATTACATTTTCAGAGCATTCGTATGTGTATGTGTTGCTTATGCTCAATTGAAATACGTTTTCTGTCCAATTTGGGGGCAGGGGAAAGGTATCCATAATCCTAATATACAAAATCTTTGTATTCATCACACAAACCTACAGGTAAAAATTATATCTTCAGCTTTGACGCAATGCAAGCTCCGCTTAAAAATATTATAAACTAATCGATTTTTATCGATAAGGAAATGGGTTAAGTTATCGAACTAAAGGGTAAACTCGTACTGCGTATCAATACACCAGTTGAAATTTCAAGACTCTATATGGCTAGATCGACTCAGCTCTTCATCCTGATCAAGAATATATGGTTTATGGAGCCTGCCGCGCTTCCTTCAGCCTGTTACACACAGAATCAAAGGAACGTAGAAAAGATATATCGGTGCAATAATATAGCATGCCTTTTGATTTCATGCTTAACTAATTGCGATAGGTGAAAACAAAGATACTTAGCATTATTAAGCACCTATTTAAAATATTATTTATAGAAAATTGGGAGGGGGAGGAATAAATCAAATATATTTCTTTCGTATTCTATTAAAAAGTTCGACAACATTTTATATAATGAAAGTTTTAATTTCAGCACAATATATATGTAAATATGTTTCGAATTGTTCCATTGCACGTCTATTCGAAATGGAATGGAACACATAACTACAGCTTATTCAAGTAATTGCTGCAAATCCCATCAAACTTGCCCATCTATAGATCGTATTGTAAAACCAGTTAAGTGCAATCGACCATAAATCATTCCAATCGGCTATGCAGCTGATGTGTTTAGTTTCCAATTTAGATGCAACAAAAGAAATCCCACAAATTGTAAGCATTTTTAGCATTAGACTTGTTTTGAAACTGAACTTGAGTATTAGCGTTTGATATAGAAGAACATGCACATATAATGAAAAGTAAAGAATGAAATGCAAGATGGCAATACATGGGCGGCAAGAATGCATGGAATGGAAATGCGCGTGCTCAAGCAAAATCCGTTTCCCTTTCTTTATTGTTTTAATGGCAAGTGGAAACGAACGCTCGAGCAAGCGTACGTTGCTTGAGGATAATGACAAAGACAAAGTCGACATACGCCGGAAAATGTCATTAAAAAAGACAAATTCCTGTACCGTTGTTCTCGACGTCAAAGCGAAACGTGTGTTTACTTTTATTTAATTTTTATTGTTTTCTTTGGCGGCATTGCACTTGTTGTTGTTGTTGTTGCCGTTTTAAGCTACTGACCGTTTTTGCTTTTGTTTCTGCTTTTTTGTACATTTTTGCTCGGAAACAAATGTTTTCTGGTTTCAAAAACTGCGCAGCTCCAAAAATGGGCGTGAGAAATCGCAGCAACTCGAAAGCCGTTCGCTTATGGGCGTCATCATTAGCGTCATTATGCCATAAATACAGCAAAAAGACAAATACCTGCATACATGAGCGTACATTCACACACACACACACACAACATCTCTGAGAGTGAAAATATTTATAAACATTGTGCGCACCAGAAGGACGTGAAGGAAAAAAATTACACCTTGGCGGAACGCGTGGCAAATGAAATGAAAGAACAAGCGCAAGTTAAGCGAACGCTCAGCGAAAGAATGCGTAAGCGAAATGCATTTTCACACACAAACACATACATATATATATATACTGAGAGATCCCTAAAGAGAGGAGAGATTCAGAGATCATGCGAAGCTAAAGCCCAGTTGAGCATCGCAAGCTTTTAGGCAAGCTTTTCATTTTTCTGCTGATCGGCTTTTTTGTTTTTGTTGTTGTTGCCTTGAACCATTGGCACATTTATCGAGTGGGCGTGCGCGCGCGTCCAAAACGAGCAAAAGAACGGAACGGAAACGCGCGCGAGAGCGAAAAGTAACTCGTCGTGCTAGGGATGAGTGCGTGTCGCACATGTATAAAAAATAACACGAAACATACTTTAACGTTAATGTGAGATATGTATGAAAAAAGTGCTGCATTTTATTAACTGACATCGTGCTAATACGGTTCACTGATTCGCTTTGTTCGTGCCACGACACAATTCGTGCTCATTGCAAACGTAATGCAAATTTTTTATATATTAGAAAGAAAAAACAACAGACCCACTCAAAAAGTAAAGGCATAAAAATAGCAACAGACGTTGGTGTTGTTGTTGCTGCTGTTTTGTGCAAACATTTCTTCGCCTGTGCTATTAAAAAACAACAAAAAAACAAATAAGTAAAGCGAAAGAGCGCGCAAAAGCAGCCGCAACAGCTACAACAACAACAAACAAGACGTTGACTGACTTGACTTCTGCTTTGCTGCTGCTGTTAGTATTGGGAAGGGGCACGGCCGGCAGCGGCAGCGGCAACGCCGGCACCACGATGGGGCCCCAGTTCATGCGAATTTTTTTTGGGAATTTTCCACTGGCAACGCGACAGCAACAACATGAATAATTCACTTTTGGCCCAAGGCATGCGCTTGCCTGTCTGTGTGTACGTGCGTGCGTGCATGTGTGCATGTGTGTATGTGTCTGCGTCTGTGTGCAAGTATTTCAACATTGTCGCCAATACGAATTGCATGCACATACGGGCTGACGGTGGCTGCCTTTAGCCAATGAGTCGCCGTAGTCCCCTCGCCTTGCGTTCTTAAAGAGCGTTTGTCCATAAGCTAAAGCAACGCTACAGCAGCATAACAGATCAGATCGGCTAGAGGGAGCGAAAAGATAGAGAGAAAGGGAGAGGCAAAAGCATTTCAACGATTGACTTGCTAGCAAAAGCCACCCAATTAGCGCGCAGGCGCAGCGAGCAGCGCGCAACAACAACAATTACAACTACAAGTACAATAGCAGCAGCAAAAACAACAGCAATGTGAAACGAAACTGGTTTGAAGACGCGCTCTGCTACTGCTGCTGCTGCTGCTCATGCCCTCCCTCCCCCTTTCAAACTGCTCCTCTTTCTGGATGTCAAAGACGAAGAAGGCGAAAACAGTGAGACGCTGACGCTGACGCTAACTTTTTGCTCACTTGTTGCGTGGCGTGCGAGCGAGAGAGCAAATATTGCAAACTTTTCCATTGATGAATTTTTTATGGATCAGTGGACAAGCAAGAGGAGACATTCGGCGCCATGTCATCCAAATTCGATTGTGGAGTTTATTTCATTGATGATCAAATCCTCTTTTACACCCACACGCACACAAACACACTACTTCGTAGCCTTGCAATAATAACTTTAACTCTGTGACTACACTAATTAAGAAAAGAAAAACACTCACTCACACACACACTTGTTATTCTCAGTTTTTGAATATAACTTCATAGAACTTTCGAGCAATTAGTTTCAACACAAAATTGCAAAACATTCGATTCGCAGCAAATAAATCTCTATTGAAATTGTTTGTGCCATTTTTTCATATTTCTCTTCTTTCTTTCTATCTTTTTTTTCATATTTTGTTATATATATATATACATATAGGTAAATATATATATATATATATATATATATATATATATATATATATATATATATATATATATATATGTTTATATATATATTAATATAAATTAATTATATTTTTGTTGATCATATTAAAAATTTATTACACTGCACCACAATAATCAATAACTATAAAAAAAATAAATAAATAATAGATAGTCAATTCTTGTGTGCGTTAATAATTTACGAGATAAAAAAAACGTTGCTGTAATTTCATTTGAAGTATATTTTTTTCGTTTTATTTTCTCACTGTGTTTCGTTGCTTTTTATGCATGTATTTTTACGATTTGCGCGCTTTGTGGCCGCAAGCTCGTTGGCGGAAAAGAGACAAGAAATGTAGACGTACGTAATGAAGCGAAATGCGCAAAGACGAAGACGAAAATGACGAAGACACACGAGACGAGACGAAAATACGTATACGCCTGTTCGGTAGATTCAACGCGAGTGAACTAAAAACGCTGCCGCTTGGAGCCAGACGGCGGCGACGGTTGCGGCAAAACGCAGCTACGACGGCGACTGCTCAGTTGATAGCGACGTCGCGACGCCAGCGTTACCAACATATGTATACACACATGCACACAGCCAAATACAAATGTATCCATACATGTGTGTGCATGCGTGTGTGCGTATGGTTAATTCACATTTTCTTGTTTTTTTTTTTTCGCCCTGGAGCATTGAACGTTGCGAAGAACCGTAAGTTGATCCAAACACACAACGCATAGCGCTAGCCAAGAGAGAGTACGCGCACTAAAGAGAGTTAGCTTGAAAGAGCGGGAGAGCGTGCCAGACAGAAAGAAATAGAGCGCTAGAAATTCTTGTCAGGTTGTGGGGGCCATCAGCCGCCGGCGTAGCTGCTGTTGTTTTGTGCATGTGTGCGTGAACGTGTACACACATGTGTGCGTGTGCGATTGTGTGTAAATGGGTGACTTGCGAGATACTCATGTTGCATTTGATTAGCTGACGCCGCGGCGCTGCTGCCTTACGTAAAACTAAATATGTGACAATTAGATAACGCTCAGCTCCTGTAATATATTAAATGGAATTCACAACAATGTCAAGGACTTGATCGAATTGAACAAAGCGTAAAAGCCAAAAGCGAAGCGGGGGCAAATTTTCGATCAGCGCCTAAAAGTATGCGACAGAAAAAATGCAATTGAGGACAAATTTTAGCAGTTAATTTTCAGGGTTTCTTATACTTGCTCACGAAGTGAAAGAAGTATATTGGTTTTGGTGGGCTTTTGAAGAAATTTAGAACATATACCGTTTGATATCCTAATACGCCCAATAAGGACGTGGCATTTCGAAAAATACCAATTGATATAAGATCGAAATTTTTGCAGACAGCTCAAGACCAAAATGGGGGGTCGCCAAATCGATTAAAATTATATATTCGACAATTTGGGAGCCAGAAACGATTAATATATCGAATAACCCAACTTATCGATAAGTTTGTACAGCTGTTTACAATTTTGGATTCTTCAAGAAACTTTTATAAATAACCAGAAATTCCTACACGTTTATGGATTTGTTTACATGAAACATGTTTTTTTTTTAATTTAACACTATCAAGAATTATATTTAAAACTTATTTTCATTCAGCGATTCTCGAAGAATGTTTCCGCATGGAACGATTTGCATTTGAATAGAATTTATCGAACATTTATCGATCATTGCAATTCACAATGATCGATTTATATAGCTAGTAATATAGATTTATAAATATACAAAGTTGGCTTGCTTACCCATACTTGTATACTAATTCGTATTTATATTTCGTTAATTGCAATTGGTACTTGTCAACTTACCTGGAAAGAGATGAAGAATATAAATGGTATTAGATATGGACAAAGCAAATAACATTAGAATTATATATGAAATGTGATATCTGGATATAGGCAGACTAACCGTTTATGGACTGAACAAAATGCTTGTCATATGTCTTAGCGGAATTGTGCCTGCTAATTCCGACAGTTTTACCGGGATTTGAATTGCCGAATTTAATGGCGCCTCCCTCGCGGGCGGCGCCCTTCAGCTTCACCGATCGATTGTTGGCCGTTTTGGTTAATTATGGTGTCGACGATGTTTTATAAGAAGACGACAAGGCTTTTCCGAATTTGGTAGGTTGAAATTTAGACCAAAGACGCCCCCCCGATACGTAAGGCTCAATTTATTTAATTTCATCTACGGGGACGACAGGAAGGAACTATTTAATCAATACAAATTTTGACTCACAAAATCTGGCCTGCTCACCCTCCAAGCCGAACCACTCAGCTTCCATCGGTTTCTCGATATCTCCGATCACTTATATATATGTATGTACATATATATATATATGCAAATACAGTATGTAAAATGTATTGAAAGGTTCATCTCATCTCATCACAAATCCTACTTTTCTTTGCATTACATGAAAACCAAAAAATGTGTTGGCTGTAATTGCCTACTCTTAACCTATAGAAAGTGGCAATTCAGAATATTTTGGTGTCATACAACTGTGTGAGGGGTTGTATCAGGCATGTCTGTCTCAATTGTACTTTGGTACATCTCACTCCATTATGATCGAACATCTCGAACTAAAGCATGATTGAAACAACTGGATATTTCATAGTCGGACACATCGAATTAGAGTACTTCGGCTAGGTTATTTTAAAGTCGGTCACTCCCTTTATCTTATTATATATATGTATATATAGCTTAAGGCATATTGGCGCATCAGTTTTAATAAAGAATAGCTGACATATGGCAATTTTAAGTGTATTGGTTTACAGCGTAAGGCACTATTTCATTATGTATGTATGTGTGTATGAAAATACATATGTGGACATTCTTGACCAGCATCAACATTTGTATTGATATATCGCTTGTGTTTTACATATACGTTTTTTAATATACACCTATCGCTTATGGTCTTTGTACAAATTCACTCAAAGGTCAGTTACCTTTTCGCACTAATGATCGCAGGACATTCGCATTTTATTCCACTTTTTATACCCTGATCGCATTGAAAACTGGAAATCAGGGTATAATGATTTTGTGCAAATGTATGTAACAGGCAGAAGGAGGCGTGAGACCCGTATGTCCTTGTATAGCACGCGCATATCAAGTTTGATTCATATATTCGATAACTATTCCCATTTACTTGTTATCGAATAGAAACATGATCGAAATCCAGTTAATAAATTATATCTCGTACATCTTAAGAGCTAGAGCTTTTGTATTTAGTTATTTTAAGCCATTTTGGTTTTTGTTGAATTTTGGATACCAGCTCTAAATTTCCTAATATTTAGGTTCAGTGTAAAATAGGGCCATTATGTGAAAGCGTTTGCATCTCTACCAAGCCAATAGAATCTGCAGATAATATGCTAAAAGTTTGATTAAAATCCATTAAGTAAAACAGAAGTTATTAAACAAAACGTTTGGCCAATTTACAAAAGCACATGACAAGCGGCGCCAAGCATTTTTCCTACACATTTTTCCTTCCACATTCAAATGAGAGTATTCTTCGAAATTGCGATTGAATTCTGCTTGAATTATCAGCTGCAACTTAAGTTCAATTTTGAAACTCCTTTTGCAAACAGTGCATTGGTAAAGGCTGCGCTCATGAGCGGTTAATCCCTGGGTTCGAGTCTGGCGGCGATGGGACATTTTTTATTATTTTATTTTTAATTGTGCAGTGGCGGTTTCAAGATTCATAAATTAGGGCATGAATTTGGCTTGCAGCCAATGGACTCACAATTGGAACAGATGAACGCTTTTTAGGGGTCGCCATTTAGTCAACAGCAACAGAAATAAATACATAAATAATTATAAATTAAATATTTATGAAAGTGCAGAACAGACTACGCCATATTCCATATATATGTAAAAAGGGCCGTGAGCTGTCTACTGTTCAATTAAATTGTTTTTATCCCTGCACACTTACTTGTTCAGTGCGAATATACCCTTCTTTTAAAGCTTTCTAAGGCGTGTTCTCGCCTTATACATATATACTAACAACATTCTCGCATTGCATTGTGCCGCTTGCGTTAACGCTCGGTATGCGCCACCCGTTTGTCTGTCTGTCTTTCTGCCCGTCTATGTGGGTCATTATCTTGTTTACGGCAAAACGACGCGAGCGCTAGCAGCGACGTTGTGTCTCTGCAACGGAACGAAACGCAACGCATGATCCCATCGAACAAAGCAATAAATAAAGCGCAGAGTAAGAAACAGAGAGCGCGAGCTAGCTCCCCCGCACAAACTTTTGCAAAAAGCACATGTTTACATACAGCACAGGACATATACATACATACACACACACACACATGATTTATTCAGATGTGCATACATACATCATTATTTGCAAGCACATTTGAAAGTTCATAGCTTCAAATTATATGAATAAATCAAAAATGCCAGAGAGAGAGAGAGAGAGGGTCAACTGAGAGAGAGCTTACTGCAAAGCTTGTGTATCTATCTCGTGCGAATGTGAAACAGTTACTTCATTGAACAAATTCAAAGGGATCGACGACACCATAAAAGAGCGCATTTGTACAAGCTCATATAATGGAGAGCATGAAAACGAAAATGATGAAAAGAAATTATGGATAAACGCAAAATATTGTTATTGCACTAAAACTTCTTTGGACTTGTGTATGTACACTACAGGAAAATGGAACTTATGCAAATTTGTTGTATAAATAATAACTGCAACTTAATGATCTATTAGCCTAAATATTTTCATAGTTGTTGCTATCTTCTTTCTACGTTTTATGAGCTTAATCGCTTGCGTGTTCAATATTACTAAGACGCTCACCTGCACACCTACACATACACACCTACATTCATACACATGCACATAGCAAAGATAATAATTATTAATTAAATTTGTTAGTTACACACATCGCTCCTCTCTCAAAAGCAATCGTCAAATTGAGCAAACGGCAGAGTAAATTGAACGAAAGAGTGAGAGAGCTGACTGTCCAGACGAACAGTTAAACATGTGTTTCCAGAGAGCAAATTAGAGTGAACAATAGACGAAGAGAGAGTGTGAGAAAAAGAAGCAGATGGTTGATCATGAGAATAAAAATTTCAACAGGTAAAAGTGCGCAAGTTCTCTTTTGCCTCTCCCTCCCTACCTCCCTCCCTTCCTCCCTCTCCCCTCTCTCTCTCTCTCTCTCTCTCTCTGAGTATGTGTACGCTTGTGAATTGTTGGTATGTGTGCGTGTTTTGAATGTTTGGCGATTGACGCGATGAGAGTGTAATTATTTTTTTTTAATTTTTGATAGAGTTTCGTATATATTTTATAAAATTATTCTTATGATTTATTTTACCTTCAAGTAGGGAGCCGCGGTTGATCAACATGCTCGTCACCTTCAACAGCCAACAGTAGAAGCGAAAAAAGAGAAAAACGCTATGCAACGCCGCCACTGCTGCACTTTTGTTTTCGCAGAGAGCGCGTAGCGACCGTACCGAGAGAGCGTTCGAACTTAAAATACGACAACGTTGATGTTGACCTTCTTACTCGATGACTGCTCTTCTTCTTCTTACTATTATTATTCTTGTTGTTGTCAACTTGGTGTTGGGCGTCACATCAGCTTAAGAACTTTCATTGCTGTGGGTGACAGAGGGCTGAAGCAACAGCAACAATTTTAAATTCTGTCAACTTCAACGTCAGCGTCACGTTGTCGTCGTCAATGCTGCTGACAGCGCTATAAACGCTTACTAACCGCACACAAACACACACACATGCACACTCACAGAATCGAGAAACGGAGAGGTTAGCTAGACGCGAGACCGAGAACAACGCGACTAGAATGCAATGAGTGGAAATTTGAAGGAAAATATTGCACTCATTGGGCGCTGGCACTTTCCACGTTCTGCTGCGCTTTTCCCATACAAAAATGTTCTTTACATTTTTCTGTTAAACTTTTTTAAAGCAGCGCAACAAAATAAATGCACACGACACACACAAACAATTATATTTATATATATATATATTCATATATATATATATATATATATTTATATATATATATATATATACATGCATAAATATATATTTTGTATATATGTAAGGCACCCAAAAAATTTATCAAAAACAAAAAAAAAAACCAAATAAAGCTATGCGGACAACAGTGAAAAAGTAAAGTGAAGTTGGTTGCGCGCGTTTTTGCGTTTTTCTCAGAGTTACTTCGACGAATTTCGTGCTACTGATAGCCAGAGCGAAAAACAACACGAGCACCGACAATTCAACTCATCACACAACTGTATGCATTGGCCGCAGCAGCGAATATTGCGGCGAAAATCCAAACAACAGTCAGTCGATGCCGACATCGCTCTGTGAGAGCATAACAACGACCGACCGGCCGACCAACGGGCGGGCGAATGGCGGGAGACAAAGAGAACTCTGCTAAGCGGCAGGTCGTGTGAGGTGAAACCGTCGAGGGTAAGTGTATATGGGTATCTGCGTGTGTGTGTGTGTATATCTGTATCTGTGTGCGAATTCGCTGTGCTGGCATGCGCGTCACACTCGCCATGCGGCGGCGGCAGCAGCGACTACAGCGGCAGTGAGAGAGCGTACCTTTGAAAGTGCATGTGTGAGTTTAAGAAAGCGTCTGAACAAAAAAAAAAGAAATACTTTTAGGTGCGCAACAGACAAAACAGCGGCACCCAACCGTCACGGCCGCTGCGAACAGTGGGGTCGCGATAGCTTACGTGACCGGCGCGGCCACTGCATTGCGCCACTGTGTCGCACCGCAAAGCAAGTTTGCAATTGACAGAGGATGAGAGAGTGGGAGCGAGAAGAGAGTGAAAAATTTGAGCGCGAATGTGGTGAGTAAGCGAATGCTCTCGCGTATGTGTGTTATATGTTCTATGTATGTCAATGTGTGTCGGTGTGTGTGTGTGTGTGTGCGTGTGTGTGTGTGTGTGCGTGTGTGTGTGTGTGTGTGTGTGTGTGTGTGTGTGTGTGTGTGTGTGTGTGTGTGTGTGTGTAAAATCGATTGAACTCGCTGGCGCTGCAGAAAATGAATATTCTGACAGCTGCTGCTGTGGGCGCATAGTGGATCAAGCGCGGAGGTGTTAAGGATTGTGTTCAATCGAAGAAACACTGCTCGCTTAGTCAATTTCTGCTGCTGCCGATGCTGCCCCAATGCGGCACGCGGTTGGAACTGCTGATAAATGTCTATTGTCTATGTGGAGATTTGCCACAAATGCAAAATAAACAAAAATATGAATGTAATATGAAAGAAAAGTTCAAAGTTCTAAGACACATGTATGTATGTGTGCATATATAGTATGCAATTAGTTGATAATGAATATTTATGGAGAAACCTTCATTGGAGCTTCAAACAAAAACATTGAAAGCAGAATAAAGTCGATTTCACAGATTAGAGCTCGCGATATTTTTCTCAAAATCAAAATCAATTGTACAGATTATATATATATATATATATATATATATATATATATTTAAGCATATATACATATATATGAATTTGCATACATACACACACATACACAGGCATAGCTGCACAGGTGTGAAAAGAAATGCAACAACGCAAATGCTGACAGCAAAAGAGAAAACAAACAAAAAGAGAAACAGATACAGATACAGATATCGAATGAAGGCGTGACTGTTTCTCCTTCTTTCTCCCTCTCAATTGACTCCTCTTCCTATACCCATCTCTCTCTGGGTCATAACTATATAGTAAATCCTTCAATTTAATCGTAACCAAATCGTGCTTTACGATCTTCAAGCAAAATGATAACAGTACCCGCTTTTGTGTTGTGGATCATACATCGCGTCAAACGGGTTAATATT
This sequence comes from Drosophila hydei, assembly GCF_003285905.1. Classification (NCBI taxonomy): domain Eukaryota; kingdom Metazoa; phylum Arthropoda; class Insecta; order Diptera; family Drosophilidae; genus Drosophila; species Drosophila hydei. The sequence goes on from NW_022045852.1 coordinate 624,860, forward strand.
TCTGAGGTGGTGCAATCGGCGGGTGCAGTCGTTCGGCAGTTCGCTCGAACAGGTGATAACGTACACAAAGCTTTCCATATTTGATAACGTTCGAAAACACGCTGCACTTTATTATAAAAAAAAACCGAAGCAGGTTTCATCTGTTTGCTGTCTTGATTAGCTACATTTCTATTGACACTTTCCAGCACTGTCATTTAAATATACTGATTGTAAAACATTTCCGTTTTGAGGCAATTAATGATGTCGACCATATAATTCCCTATGTGTACTTAACCCGAAACATAACTCTTATCTAATTGATCGACGGAATTGGCATATTATAAAGATTCTTATAGAATTATAAAAAAATATATCTACAGATCTAAAAGCCTGACTTAATAATTTCCAGTTTACAAAAAAAAAATTGATAAAAAAATGGCCATTTTAATAAAAGTTTTTTGTCAACTTTAAATAAATTGAAGCAAAATTGATCGCCGGTTTTTACCAATATCTATATACAATTCTTTCTTATTGTAAAGTAATATCGAAGTGATTCAGGATACAGAAAAAATCTATCACAATTAAAATTATATATAATAGATTAAACAAAAATCAGTTGTTTTTGAAAATCAGGCCACGCAACGCCGGGTAGCTTATAGAAGCTTATAAGATTCTAAACCAACAAGATTTAAATGTTTATCTATCTATATATCTGTCTCTGAATATCTGCATTATATTTAATATGTATATTAACTATTATTTAACTATAATTCGAAAGCTTTTCAAAAAACTTAAAAAAAAAAATCAATGATGACGCACTTATGGCTTAGAGACCCCTCAGGTTATTGGGTTAGTATTGTATTTATTATGAAAGGTATATACATATAGATATAAATATATATTTATGGATCCTTATGTACTTACTGCAGGTTTTGACTCCGCCCATCACCAGACTGGGTGACTGTTTGTTGCCTTCGGCAAAGGAGGAGGTTCGTGGACGACCGCTCATGGTGACGTTGCTGCTCCCTCTCTCTCGCGCGCTCTCTCTCTCTCTCTCTCTCTCTCTCTCACTGCCTCTCTTGCTCTCTCAGAAACTTGCTACCAATGTCTCTTCCACGCTAACTGTGTTTATGCTTGTGTTATTGTTTAACAATAGTTCTTCTTCTTCGTCGCCTTTGCAATGAAATTTGCTTTTGTTTTGTTTGTTGTCAAGATTTTGTTTTTTTGTTTTTTTTTTTTGGATTTTTTGCTTAGTACCAACGCGTAGGACGAACCACGCCAGTTGGAAGCGCGTGTCGTAGATTTGTTTAAAAAAAAAATAATACAACACACACGATTCGTTTTTACAGCTGCTTTTATATATATATATATATATATATATATATAAATATATATAAATATATATATATATTAATATATATGTGTATATATGTTGATGTTGTTTTAATTGTTGTGTTTGGTTTATTGTTTTGATATCTGCTTTGTTTTTTTTTTTATTTTAGTTTTTCATACATAAGTATTTAAATGTCAATTCAATTTGTTTATATGCTGCTTTCGATCACTGGATGGTGGACGTGTTGGCCAAATTGTCGGCTGGAACACACTTCTTTTGTTGGTAACACACACAGACACAACACACTCGTCAATATGATTAAATTGTAACTGTTAAACGGCTGCAAGCAATCAATAAAGAATTGAAAATTTTATTAACAGTGCCAAGTGCACTATATATAAGTACATATATAAATATATAATGTAAATACATATTCACAGCATACATATGTGAAGCGAGAACTAAAAACAAACAAAAATCATAAAATCATCATAAAATCTATATATATATATATATGTATATGTATGTATATATATAATAAAGCAATAGCAGCCGCGTCACGTGTTTTTTGCAGCTTTTTAATCTGTCACTCTCTTTCACTCTGTCTCTCTCCCTGTATCCCATTGGCTCTAGCGCTCTTACTATTTGCAGTTTTCTGTTACTGTTACTGTTAGCTCGATTTGTTGTTGTTTGCTGTTAGGCTCTCTTGTACGCTGTAAAACTCAAACTGAAATACAGACATACAAACATATATATACATATATACATACATACATACATATATATATATATATATATATATATATATATATATATATATAAATATATATATATATATATATATATTATATATATATATATATATATATATAAACACACACACACACAAACACTTATGCAAAAGCGGCGCTTGTCTTCTTGGTTTTCTACTTTGCTCATGTTTCAATGCCACGCGTCATACGTTGTTTACTGTTGTTGCTATTGTGACGTTCGCTTTGCAAAATTGCACAACACTTCGCACACACTGACGTAAATATCTTTACACATATCGAAGGCTCTGCTACAGTTAGACCGCATCCCTTATTGTTAGTTTTTTTCTTTGACTGCTTCTTATTATTGGCAACGCTTCAACTTTATTGCAATGCAAGCGCAATCGAAAGAAAAACGGGCAAACGGAATAGAACTTAAACAGGGGCATAAGTGAAGTGAGGCAAAAACAATGTTGCTACTACTACTACTGTTCTTGTTGCTGTTGGCTGTCACGAAAATAAATTGCTAGCAATAAAGCACAACCACGCACACAGGCAGGCAAACACACACACATATACGTCAAATGCATTCTGTCTATCTCTGTTTCCCTTTCTTTCTTTTGTTACTGCATGAGAGTGACCAATAGATTTTTTTTGGTCAGTTCACATGCAATAAGTGCATCGGGCGTGGCTGTCCTAAAAGGCCTTCCTGATTGACCCCGTTTCAAAAGGCCGTCGTTGACAGCTGACGCCGGCAAGTCTCTTTCAGCAGCAGCAGCATCAGCAGAGCCCATAGCGCCACTGCGTATGCTATAAAACAGGAAAAATGCACGAACAGATTCAATTTACCGCTAAAATTGCTTAGCCCTTGTGCATGTCAAAACATCCAACAGACAGAGAGATTGGGGTGAGTAATTGAGTGTCTAGCTAATTGTCAGCTAGAGTAGTGCATTAAATGCATGCATGAAGAGTGCCACAGGGGCAAGGCAAAGAGTAAATCAAAGAGATAGAGGGAGATGGGCAGACGACCGAACAAGTGAGCGAGAGCAAGCTTATCTGAGAATGACACCATTTTAAATTAACTAGAGCACCAATAAAGCGGTATAGTGGGAGAGTGGAAGGGAATCCGTGCGCGCGAGAGGCAAGTCACCAAAAATTTATGACTTGCGGACACACACACACACACGTAAACCAATACAGAAGCGTCTCGTGCAATATATTTGATCAAAAATACATAAAACAAACAACGGTATTGCAAGCCGTTAACATGGCTGACGAGCTGAATAGCTTTCTGTATGTGTAAGTGAGTGCTTCTGCACGTGCGTGTGTGTGTGCGCGTTGTCAGCCGTAAGAATGATGGCGTTGCTCGCTGTGGCCCCGTAGCTAGAGACAACGTTGTCTTCACCGTATTGCGGCAGCCATTTGACCCACAAAACAACGCAAATGGCGCAGCGGAGCAATGCGTGTGTGTGTGTATATATATTGGTATGTCAACAATAGTGTCATCGCAACGCTGCCGCCGTCATGAGCTCATTTTCATCAGGACTTGAAATTGCTGTCAGACAATAATAAAGTTTCACTAAGATTTTTTTCAAGTGTTCTTCTTTAGTAGGTTTTTATTCCTTTGTTAAAGTTAATACATATATCACATACGTCTTACACTTATATTTCAATTTGAGTTCAAGTCAAAACAAATATACGTTTTAACACACACATTGGATCGATTTCTGACCGCCTGGTTCTTCTGGCGCCAAAATAAAATCGATGAGCCAAAAATGACAAGCCAATGAAATGCCCGACGAGGAGATACGCTGCTAAATCATGCCAAGAGCTGGCGGGCGATAAGGGTCGCCGGCGACTCATCTTCTTAGGCACACTCCAAAAAGTATGCTATGACACCTGCCAATAAATATTTGCAAGCAGTCGAAGCCAATCCATTTCTTCTCCTCTCCAGCACTGACTCGTTCGCTCTCTCCCTTCCACTCTCTGTCTCTCACTTGCTCTTTGCCTCTCCTTGTTTCTCTTTTTTTAACTGCCACGTTGCCGAAAAAGCAAATCCATCAAGGTTAAAAGCGACATGGAAAACATTTTGGCAACGTCAACTGAAAGACAAACTGCGAGAGAGAGAGAGAGAGAGGCTAAGAGAAAGAGCGACAGAGAGACTAAGAGAGAGAAAGAGAGAGAAGCCAGAAGTGATAGACTGTGTGTATACGATAGCCATCCAATTCGGCAATTCGATTTGCTTTAGTTGCTTAATTGAATTTAAGACGCAGTCAATACAAGAAAACAAACAATAAACACACACATACAGAACTAGCAGACGATTTACTCGTGCTGCTCTGTCCCCACTCCATTGAGCCTGCTCTCTTCTCTGTGCCACTTTATTTGCTTTCTGTTTCTTCTTTTTGGTTTGTGCGTTTTTTTGAGAGAGGCCCAATGTGGGTGGCTGGGGTAACGCCTCCGCGCGCGTGTCATATTTTCAAATTGTTGTGTTGCTGCTCATCCTCCTCTTCCTCTTCTTTTCTTTTCGCACGTATTTTTAGTCGTCTTATTTATTGACACACGCGCGAAGCGAAAAACGTTTTGCATTCCATTTAACCAATGAATGAACATATCTGGGCCGCAGCAAAGCAAGATCTGAGCCATCTGCTGTCCAACGCCGAAAAGCAAGCTACGAATTATGACTGCATTACATCTCTCTCTCTCTCTCTTAGTCTCTCTCTTTGCAATTAGACGTAGGCCTGTTCGCTAATGCCGAAGCAAGCCAAGCAGTAGTTGCCTGCAGCAAAGATTAAGGTCAAGCATTTTACAATACTTAGTTATAAATGTATCTACTTTGACAGGGTTGGAAAATGGGTCAAACTTCTTAGATTTTATCTATATATACCGTAGATACTTTCAAGCAAACAAACGGACAATGTAAGTAACCAAAAGATCAAACGTATATTATATAAATATAAATATATACATATATAAATATAAATATATACATATATAAATATAAATATATACATATACAAATATAAATATATACATATATAAATATAAATATATATAGATATATATATAAAAGGCATCACTTTTGACAGTGCTGGAAAGATTTAATGCCATCTTCATCAAACAACACACATTTAATGCCAGAAACAAAGTTTAGGACCGACATTTGATATATGATAACATTTATAGATATGATTTTCTCTGCACGGTGTTGAAAACTGCAAAATTAAATAAACATATGATATATCGTATCTATGTTTATAGCTCGTAAACAAACATTTGCAAATACTATAAATTAAATTAATAGTTTCTGTCGAAGTTCTCTCTTGATTTGTTCAGAGAGATTCAGTTTTCAATGAATACATTTTGTACGACAGTAGATATATAATAATAAGATAATACATTGAACGCTTGAACAAAAATCTAGGGAAATATATATCGTAAAGTTGTGGAAGTTAAAACAAGTAGCTAGATAATAATAATCTTAGCGCGAACTGGCAAGTATCAGGTGTGACGAATTTGGAAATTTATGTTGAGAGCTATGGGTTGGCGAAGGCGACAACAATAAACTTTGTGGTCTCTATCAGCAGATATCAAAAACGAAATACCTTCCGATAAGCAAGGGGGCCCACAATTCAAATGGCGACTTAAAATTTCTTTCGATTCCTAAACAGCTGATCGCTCGAAAGAGAGAGAGAGAGAGTAGTTGGAAACCATTGATGCCCTCTTAGATTCAGTTCCGGATCACATCAGTATGCCAATTTTTCCAATTTAATTTAGTTTTATATCAAATTTTGACCAGATATTTCATGGGCTGTATATAGATAATACTAATACTATATAATAACTCTGAAATAGATTTACCCAAGTCAACCAAGAACACCTCAAATCTATTCAGAGACACGAAAATAATGAAGTACAAATTTTACGTTAATAATTTCAAGCAAACAATTGTTATAACCTTCAATAAATAATCATTTAGCATTTTTGATTTTCAAACTTTATTATGGGTGTTCCCCTTCAATGTTTTATTGTTCCACACCTAACCAAATATGCAAAGACTTGGACCTCTTTTTATCGCTAAACCGCTGAATTGGCGCTTTTCCTACAACAGTTAGAGCAGTTGATAAAAGTAATCGAAAGAAAAGTTAGTAGCGAGCAGCTGTTGTTGTTGTTATTGTGTTATACCGATGTGACTAGCAATTACCACAAATAGCTTATCCACACACATACGCTAACAATAACACCTAGGCATACGCATTCAAAATGCAGCAATTATGTAAGCAGCCGCAGCAGCACCAGCAGCTGACTAACTGACAGAGTGACCGACCGAACAACCAACCAAACAAAGAAATACAACAATAAGTGCTACATTTCACAAGCACATTTCACATCGATTAAGAGAAGTAAAAACAAAAAAAAAAAAAAAAAAAACAAAAAACAGCGGAAAAAATAAACTTCGAGGGTTTGCACTACTGGCTCACTGGCGACGTTCATCGAAATGATTAACACGAAAAACACGCGGAGCATAGGACGCCAGCGTCAAGGCGGCGGCGTCAGCGTTGACTGAACTCTCGAATTTTACATTCGCCTTTGACTGCTGCTGCTGCGGCTGCAGCCAGGCAGAGGCAGCTCTGCCCACATACATACGTTGGGTGACCAATTGGCGGTGCTGAAATGGACGCAACTAGTGCTGCTTTTCAACACTGATGATGGTGCCCAATCGATTTGAAGGAAACTATGAAAAAGCCAAACAAAATCCCCACTCACACACACATAGAAAAACGGAAGATCCAAAGCGGACTGCTCCGTTGAATAATCGATAAACGTTTGCGGCGTGCAAATGTGTACAAAGTATCGGAATGTCACGCGCAGGCGAAGGACAACGCAGGCGTAAAAGTGTTGCCAGCCTACACATTCAACAAACAATCACACACACATGCACATACACACACAGGTACGCTGAAGAGAGAACGTGCATGGAAACAGCTGTAGCTAGGAAAAAATTGCAAATGGTTATAAAAAAAATTCAGAACGACGCCGTTGTCAAGCAGAGGGGCCACTCACTCTCACTCTCCCACTCGCACTCGCACTTGATTTAGCTCTTGCTCTCATGCACACGTGCAATGCAAGTTGACAACTCTGGCTTACATTGCCCGCGTGAATGTAAGTGTGTGTCTAGTTGTAAGTGCGACTGTGTGCGTAAGCGTGTATGTGCATCTCGCTAACTGCACTTTGCCACACAATGACTGGGCTGACTGACAGCAACAAATTCGCACCGAATTCGTTTAATTTAATTGAATTCCCTTTGACCGGCCCATTCAAACATTAAATCCAGCGCATCCGCAATATATGGCACAGTGGTAGCAAACACTAGAACATTGAATAACCTTGAACTTTAACCAAATATTCTGAATCACCAATAGCCACTAATATATAAATCATATACATATGAATAACTGCTTTTACTTGTTAATTCAAACTAATTAACAACAGGAACGAACAAATTACTGAAATGGTACCGATTCCGATTTATCAAAGACCAACTTTTTAGGTTTGGCAATAAACAAGTCGAATAACATAACAAAATTGATTCATGTTATTCCCTTTATTCATATTCTATTTCGTTTCATTTCCATTGCAGCGCATTATAATAAAAAAAGGAATTAGTAATATAAGCGTGTGTGTGTTGCTAATTTTTAGTTGTTTCACAATTCATTCTATCCGAATAACACTTGCCACCGTGCACAGTGGTTAACATTAACGCGCAAATACATAATCAATGTTTAGTCAATTTTGACTTGATAATTCATTTCATCTATGTAAAAAAAATCACTTAACAAACAAAAAAAAATGAATGCTCAATTATAAATTTGTTGTATATAATATATATGTATATTAAATAGCACAAACGCATAATCCCGCACGCTCACGAACACTCTTACACACTCACGCACTCACGCACGCTGATTAAGGCACTTGTTCGTGCTCTATGAGCAAAACAAGGATGAGGCGGCGCAGAGGTAAAGGGGTTGCTTGTGTAACGCAATTTTTTCTTTTGCATTGGTAAGTATGTGTGTGTGAGTTTATGCGAGAATATGTTTGTGTGTTTGTATGTCTGTGCGTACTACTTTGAATGTTTTACTCAGTTCGCTCACTGACCACAAAAACAAAAAATAAGTAGAAAAAAAATTCGCTGCTAGAATTGCTTATTATTTATGTACGATATACATGCATACTTTAGTATGTGCATATGTCTGTACATATATAAAATGTATAACTTTTCTTTCGTTTTTGCGCTGCTATCATTTCTTTCTTTTCTTTTCCACATACATATTTCTTCACTGCTTTCTTTCAGCTACTGCTGTTGCGGCCGCCGCCGCCGCCTCACGCACACGGCTACACGTAGCGACACACACTCTCTAACACATGCATATACACGCAAACATACTTGAACGCACACATACTAGCACACACACATACTTATATAAATATATATGTATATGTACACATATATATAAATATATATAATATATATATATATACAGAGAGCGCGACCCGCTGCCGTTGCCTTTTTTTCGTTTCGTTTCGTCTTTCGCTATACACCTTGCTTCCGTATATACTTTTATTCGTTGTGTCGTAGTGAAAAAAAAAAGAATCGCTGTTTGTACAACAGAAATTGTACAAGATTTTCATATGTATGTTAGCGGCACTTTAACACCGATTTTCATCTATTTTTTCAGTTATTTTTTTAATGAATGGCACTTTTCGTTCGGTTTTGCTTCAATTAATTGAGTTTCTTTTTCTTTTTTTATTCGCTTTATTCGCTCTACCTATGCGCTGCTGCTTCTTCACGCGCAACACTTCTCGCTGCTATTGCCATTGGGTTTTGCTTTATTTTCGTACATTTCATTTACGTTTGCTTCGTTTTCGTTCTAATTACTTTCGCTGTTCTCACACACACGTTGGTTGGTAGTTTCATGTTATGTTGTAGTTGTACAACATTTGGACCAGAACTTGAGAGTATTGTATATTATGCGTTTGCTTTTTATCGACTACCTTTTTTTGCCATTTTAATATGGCGGCCGTGTGTGTATTGTGCACAAAACGTCGCTACTGCTGCTACAACAACCACAGCAAGCCAACACTACTTACACTTTCACTAAACGAAAAATAATATGCGCCGCGCGTTCCACGTTCACGTTCGTTCGTGTATGAGAAGCAACTAAACGACGAATGAAGTGCTAAAGCGGACGAATGATAATGAAAAGAACATTGCACGATAATTATTCGATATTGTAGGCGTACTTTTAGCTTCTTTGCTGCTATTCTTTCTGGCTGCCAGCCCGTATGCTTCTTCTTTCCAACTATCGTTTTCCAACACTGGCCATGAAGCAACTGTGCCTTAACGGACGTCGATAGCACTTCTGCTAAGTATGAAGTTACTCTGTTAAACGGCGTCAACAGCACAAAATCTAAGCGCAAAATTCAAATTACACAACAGAAATTGTTAAACGCAATTGGAATAGGTTTTTTTCTTTTCTCCGAAACGAGGAGAAAATGTATGTGGATATTACAATTACACAGTGGTTATGATTACAAGTAGTTAAATAAGTATGTTTTGTATATGGAAATATTTGGCCAACTCGAAATATGGGGCCCGTGTTTTATCGTTAGTATCGTATATAAGTATGTATGTATGCATGTATGTTTTTTTTGTATACGTATATATGTAGGTAACAAATACATTGTACAACATATTGCCCTATAATTCATTTAGTATGCATCGTAAAATCTTCGAAAAATTTAACAGCTATTAAATACAAAACAGAAACGCAAAAAGACATAAAAAATGATAATACACATAAAAAACAATAATAATATTACTATAATAATACAGCATTTGGCTAACATGACATCCCACATAAGACCCAAAAACACCAAATCCTAAAATCCAAAAATTATCCAACTAATCCACTAGTAGGGTATCTGATTCTGATAGTACTGGATCATGTCGTAGGTACGCGTACGTAAGTTCTGGTATGAATTGCGTATAACAGCCAGCATGTGGGCAGCCGCCTCCTTGTTGTTCTTTGTAGCCACGAAACGCTGCTTCAGCAGATTAATCGTCTGGCCGCGAAAGCAGGGTAGTCCAGTGTCGAGCATTAGCGAGACTAGGGATACGATCGCATCCTGATACGGTCGTACGGCCAAGAAGGCTTGCACGCACAGCTCACAGAACCATTTGAAGACCGGTGCCTCCATTTTGCCGCCCATTATCATGACCATCTCGTCGGTTAGCTTCATATCCGGCTCGAAGCCAATGTTGCCGCCCGGCGACGACTCAAACATAAAGCCAAAATCTAGCGCAGAAATGTAAGAGTTTAAGTTGCGAATATATATATAGACACACACATATATATATATAACTATTTGTGTACCTATGTGAATGATGTGACCATCCTTGTCGATCATGATATTGCCATTGTGACGATCCTTGATCTGCAGCAGATAACCAATTAGCGAATAGGCGGCCATTGATTTAACGAAATTGGCTCGCGCTGCCTGAAACTCCTTGGAGCTCTCGTCGCCATACTGATGCTGGAAGTACTCGGATAGGCCGGAGTCTGTTTGCCTGCCAAGCTGATCGCGCGACTTCGCATTGGGCACACACTCAATGACGCCGCACTGCAACAAGATAAATCATTATTATTAATAGCTCTCCAATGCTTGATCTGTTTTGCCAAAACTTACGCCTGGTGCTGTGGCCACAACACGATAGGGGAACAGAAACAGATCCAGGCCCACTTGCTGAAAGATATTCTTGAATATGGTGATCACCTGCAGGGCCAGCATGTCCTGGCGCACATCGTCGCCCACTTTGAAAATGGCCGCCTGCCACGACTCCACGCCGAGCGTCATGTGCGCATCCTCCTGTGAGTTCTGTGCATGCATAAGACAGAGAATCGAAAACCGAATGAGTGTGAGCAGTGAAGACTGAATGAAACCGAGCGAGATAGAGAGATGGTGACTCACCGGGTTATTAGATACCTCCATGGCGCGTGTCTCTAGCTCGGTGATGCCACAGCGATAGACGCGGAAACGTGCCAAATACGGCGCCTTAGCAGCACTCTGCATGGGTGTGCCGCTGCTATACTCAATATCCAGCACCATTGCCTCTGGATTGGATGGCAAATAGCAGCCGGATTGCACCTTGATCCGATTGAGAGCTGCCAAGCATGCGTTCTTGCGTTCACTGCCTTTGGGAAAGGAGCGTATCTCGCCGGAGACGGCCGTGATTTTGCCAAAGAAATCAAATTCACGTTCATAAAAACGTTTCGCGGCACCGGAGAAGGAGCCAATTATGTTCTGCGACAGCAGATCTAATGCCTCATACAAGTTGGGATCGCGATGCAGCTGATCCTCGTCCATGTACATGTTCGTTTGCATATTCCAAATGAGCTGGTGGGCCACAATCTGCGATCGCTTCGATATGTTCTTGATGAACTCAACTACATAGCCCATCGTATCGTGGCGCAGCGCCTGCACCAATTGCGGTATATATGGAAGCACCGATTCGGCTGGATATGAGCTCAACGTCTTGACCGCATATTGAGCAGTTAGCGGATGCGAAGGATACTGCCGTGAGAAGTAGGACAACGCCTGTATGGGCGTCACCGCCGACCAGGACAGTATGTAGACCAGATCGGGACTCTCCTGCAGCAAGTTCTTGGTGGTGCACAAGTACTTCAGGGCCTCGGGTATATGACACACGGCAATCGGGTCTGAGCAGACCAAACGCGACACCTCCTCGTCAATGGTTTCCGCATTCTTGATGCGCTGCGGCAAAAAGACAGCCAGAGCCGGATTATAGCACCACGCCAAGCGCGCATAGTCACGCCACACATTTGGCTTATACGGACGACTGCGCCACTCCGTGATCTGTTCCTCGCCTGCAGAGAGAAGATACAGAAACAGTCGCACATCATTTACGAATATCGTATAAAGCGAGAGGCACATAAAAGATAGAGCGAGGGAGACACAACATGCACAGAATGTAGAGAGCAATATGTGGTTAAGATCATAGAACTTAAAGGTCTCATGGTCTCCCTTACAGATACATAGATAAGCATAGATCAGCATTTACCTGGCACTATCAAATCGGTGAGACTGTTCGGATTGTACCAGGTAATCAGAAACTCCAATTCGACGGCCAGCAGCTCGAGAATTAGATTGCGTTTCTTCATGTAGTCCTTGTCGTATGAGTCCTTTTGATATTGCAGCCGTTTCGAGCGGTTCGAGCGCTTCGACAATGTCGACGTCGAATGCGGTATGGTGTTATACCATCCACCCGTATTCCCTGTGGCGCTCATGGAGCGCGCGTAGTCAGCGCCGCCGCTGATAAGTGATGCGGTCTCCGGATTGTTGCGTACTGCCAGCATCTGCGTTGAGCTGACCGAGGCGCTGGTGATATCATAGTCGCCCACCTCCGAGGTAACCAGGTGCTTCTTCTCGCTGCGCATCGTCTGCCAGAACTTGAGCAATATGAGTATATCCTCCAGCAGCTGCTCTCGGCTCTGGTTCGGGCAGGTGGGCGGGCCACAGAAATAGTCGAGGGCATTGGAGTAGATGCGTTCGCGCAATATGTTGCGCGCCAATGATTTGGGTATCGTGTTGCCCTGGAGCAGGGACAGGCCGCACTGCAGCAGCTTGAAGCGACAGCCAACGGTGGCGACTTGTCGATTCTGTCGGCTGCTCTTCAGGATGGGCAGACAGCGATGCAAGAGCAGGCAGAACATTTCCACCTTGTCGCGATTGCAGTATTTGGCCGTGTCCACCATTTCGGAGAGCAGCTGCAGCCAGATCAGATGCGGCGCTATCAATATAGGCTTGCTGATCAGCTTGCAGCCCTCGTAGGCAGCCAGCGGATGCGTGACTTCCACTTCCCAGGCAAACAGACCCATGCGCTTCTCGAACGTTGTCTGCCACGCGCTCACCATTTCCTGTATGAAGCACAGCTCGAGATCTTGCCGTGCCGTCAGCACCCATTGCCAACACTCGACAGCGGTCTCCATGGCGGACTCTGTGAAGAGCTCTAGCTGCGAGCTGGCCACCGCATGCAACAGCTTGCGGTCGATCTCTGCACAGATGATGAGGTAGGCGGTGGCACGCCACAAGGCGCCGCGGTGCCTTGCGTCGCTCTTCTCGGCACAGGCGCCCCACACGTCGCTGACCAGTCGATCGGCCAGGCCAACCTTGTCCTGCTCACTCAGCACGGACAGCAGGCCGCTTATTTCGCCGGCGTATTTGCTGCGCAAGCAGAGCACGGAGACAAAGCGCGGCGTATCCGAGTTGACGCAACTGGGCCGCTTGCTGAGCGTGCTCAGCGTGTTGCCCGGATGCAGGGTGCTGCTGTTCACCACCGAGTCGAATGCTAGTGCCAGACCACTGTGATGGGCTAGCACGGGCGTGGGTATCTGATTGGGATACTCCTGCAAATGGGAGCGTGTCGAGCGAGGCGCCCATTTCATGGCCTCGTTCACAATGCCCTGACAGCGATCGGCGAAGTCCTTGAGTCGCAGCTCGCGCGCCGGCAGCGAGTCCATCAATTGCAGCGTATACGGAGTCGACACGACACGCAACGTGGGCGTCTCTTCATTGGGATCCAGCGACAGTGAATACGCCAGCAGCTGCAAAATGTCCAGCATGCACCACAACACACGGCGATTCCACAGCAGATGCGGAAAACGATCCACCAGCTGCGACAGATACTGATCCGCCACAAGTTGGATCTGCTTGTGTATATGATTGAAGTAGACCAGCAGCAGCGTGGCCTGCGATTCCAGCACCTTCTCCCTGATCTCGTCGTGGGCATACAGCACATTGCGGAACTTTTCGAACACCTGATCCGCCACACTAGAAATGAGAAATAATTACATCTGTTACGAAGCTTGTGAGACAACAATCAAGACTGCTCTACTCGGGAGTGATACGCTAGCATATACCCTGCCCTTCGCTGCCTTTTCAATCATGCGTTTGTATACAAACTTCTATAATGTGTATGTATATATACAAGACTAAGCTAATGTAATAAGATATTGGAAAAATATTCTTAATTTGCTTTGTAGTTAGCGTGACCACTGGACGGACAGACAGACGGCTTAACATATGTGAATCAGCTCAGCCTATCTATAGAATTTTAGTAACACGTCAAGCCTCCTCCCACTTGAACTGCCTTGAAGGGAACAACAAATTTTAATAGACTATGGTAGGTTACGCATCAGTAAGAAATAAGCAATAAGAACTAAACTTATAGAGAATCCATTGGAATTATAAGAGTTGATTGAATGATAGCTTAACATCCCGTTTTACTCGAAGAAGCATAGCTTTTCAAATAGGAAACTGCGACATTGATTGCTGATTGACCCGATCTGATCCCGTCAGACTCAGTATTGTCTTACCACTTGACGCACTGCCAAATGCCCGTTTTGTCCTTTTGGAGTGCCGTGTCACAGAGGTAGCTCAATATGGGCTCCAGGCTGGGCTCGTCTGCGTTCTCAACGCGCAGCATCTCCAGCCAGTAGACACTGAGCAGGTACGTGCATTGGGCAAAGCTAAGCTTGTTAATGGAAGCGGCCACATTGTCGGAGGAGTTCTCGAGCAGCATCAGGATCTGGCTGCGCAGCTCGTTAACCGAGTCGCTTTTGATGGCCAGCGTATAGTTGAGTTCGCGCATATCCGATTTGTGTGCCGTTTGGGAGATGAGCAGCGGCGATTTGGCAGCTATTTGCTGCACGCCCTGATACCAATCGGCTGGCCAGAGGCGAGCATTTGTGAAGCCCATGACCACACAGTAGGCCCAGAAGTCCCGAAAGAGCTTATGCAGGCGCTGGCGCGGATTCTTAATGGGTGGCAGGCGGCGCATGAGCACAGCGATGACTGGTATAAGCATGCCCAAGTTGCCGGCACGTGAGCTAGCCTTTTGGGCACCCGGTGTATTGTCATACGAGCGCTCGCCATCGAGTCCAATTTGTACAAACAGCTCCAACAGTTTGCCCAACAGCTCAAGCATCTCCGAGTCGCCCTGTATGTTGGCCGCAATGTTGCCAAGCGCATTGACTACAGCATCCGACACATGATGGAACTGCTTCCGATGCTCCGGATCTGAGGTGTATGCCAGCGATGCAGACTGCACCGTGACGCGCGAAAACATCTTCATGATCTCATCGAAAATGTGCGTTTCACACTGCGATATGATCATGCAGCCGAGCTGGTCGACAATCAATGCATTCTGCTCCGACGGCACCTTGCAGAAGCGCTGTATGAAGAACTGCAATATATTCTGGGTTGTCTTCGAGGTGTCCTTCAGCGCCACAGCCACATGGCCCAGCATCACAATAATATTCAGGCTGACTAGAGTCGATTCGCTAAGGAGAAAGACCGATCAGCTTAGGTATGCCCTCTTCGTATAGATATATATATATATATTGTGAAGTTACCTCTCGTGCTTCTCTGCCGTGAAGAGACGATTTGATACGTTTGCCACCAGAGCGGGAACACAGAACTGGTCGAGCGTATGGGCTGCACGTAGAGCAATCGATAGATTCTCAATTGCAGCATCACGCAGTGCCTCGAAGGCCGCATAGCCGCTGCGACCGGTGCCGGGCTGTTTCTGATTATCGCCAAAGATGTCGACAATCGAACGCGAATCCGAGTGCTGTACAACTATTTTGAATGGCGTCAGCTCCTTCTCCTTCTTCTGCAGAGCCATCGTCTGCATGGCATGCGCATGCAGTTTGCCCAATATCGGACTGGGATCGACGAGAAAGTCGCGTAAATACGATATAGATGTGCCGGCAATGTTCGGAAATTTCTGTGCCAGCTTGCCCAAGCCCTCCAAGCAGACCATCAGCAGCGGCATATGATCCATAACGATCTTATGGCTGAGCACCAGATTCAGCTTCTGAGACAAGCGTCCGCACAGCTTGTCCGCCTCTGTGGAGTGTTGTTGAAATGCAAACGATTAGAAAACTATATAAAGAGCAAAGAACAACAGAATGTAGGATATATAAACATAAACAGTGACAAGAGCACCTCAACATTTGGGAAAGTAGAGCAGCAACATGCAATGATCAAATGATCTCTCTGGAATCATCTTGCGATCCCTTTCAAATCGTATGATACTCGTGTGCATGCCGCGATAGCCAACGAGCTCGAACACAAAACTCGATAATCAAAATAATAAAATTAACAATTAATTAAAAAAAAACAAATTAATTAGAACTGTGGAGGGAGCGGGTAGGGAGTGGAGTTGGAGGTGAAAGTGGTGTTGGGAATGCGACAGGAACTGCTCCTGACCTTTCTTCAATAAAAAATGCAAGCCATTTTGCAAGGACGGCACGTTATAGTCGACGTCAACTGTAAAAATATTCCGTATCGGAACTCAAAAGAAAGCAACCAAAGAAATCAAATTTATCCTCGGCACACCGAAGCCACATATATACCCTTACAGTGTGATAATATAAATAATACAAATCATAATTCATAATCATAAATCATAATTGAAATAAACAATTTTTCCAGATTTGTCTTCTCCGATGCAGCATAGCTTCGATCACAAACCAATAAATACAGTCAGAGGCATCTAAACTGATCTATATTATATCATATATATATCCATAATAATATCGTATCGCCTTGTTCACATCTTGGGCCAACCCTTTGAATGAGCTCGGCTAACAAAGCAACGTCTACAATAGATTACAGCCTATTTGTCTATTTAAGGGCTTAGATCTTGATATTGCTTCAAACTGAACCTTGTCTGAGACCTAAGTATTGGTACCAGATATATAGAATTATATATATCCATGTTTGTCAGTCTCTTGTCGGGTTTTCTGTCATAGAGAATTGTTGCTCTGCTTTGAGTTCTGTGCAAATTTAGGATGTTCAAGTTGGCTCTAAACGCAAATCGAATGCAGACAAACCGCACACAAATATACTTTTATCACCTGTCCAAGTATTAAATAATAGAAATCGCAGTTGACATGAAGACGCCTGCGTTGAGTTAGTTCACATACCCGTCTCGTCGCGTATGGCCCAGACGAGCAGGTCCACACAGGCTGCATTGGCCATCACATTGATCTTGTACTTGTTGACGACAGCAATGCCGTTCTCTTCGCGACGTTCGCGCTCCTGGTCCTGCTGTTTGTTTTGCAGCTCCGTTTGGCCGTTCAGAAAGAGACGCTTGACAAACTCCTGAACATCCTTGGTGAAGGGTGTAGGCAGATCGATCTGATGCTGCAGCAGCTCCCGCAACAGTGTGACCAACACCAGATTCAGCATCTCCGAGAAGCTCTTGTAGCAATTGCCATTTTTCAAATGCATCGAGAATATATCGCTGCCCAGCTCATCCAAATACTCTAGCGTGTCTTTGGTTAGCAGCTTCTTGGAGACCGCAAAGATGGTCTGCAGATGCTGTATGGGAAATGGCGGCACACGGTACAGCTGCTTCGGACCAGTTTTGCCAGGCGATTCGCACAGGTTGACACGCATGTGCGGAAACTGATTAAAGCTGGAGCCATAGCGTGTAAAGAAGTGGGTGCGCGGATCGTAGGGTACCGAGAAGTAGCTTTGCAGTGATGGCTTTTGCTTGCTGACCGCTGAACGCATACGACTTTCATCAGCCTGGATGCTACTGTGGGCCAGGCTGCCCGACATTGAACGGGGTATGATTGGTCGAAATTGCGTGGTCGCCAGTCGTTCGCTGCTGCTGAATGAGCCACCGGCGCCACAGTGGCCATTGCCGC
This sequence comes from Drosophila hydei, assembly GCF_003285905.1. Taxonomy (NCBI): domain Eukaryota; kingdom Metazoa; phylum Arthropoda; class Insecta; order Diptera; family Drosophilidae; genus Drosophila; species Drosophila hydei. The sequence continues at coordinate 642,724 of NW_022045852.1, forward strand.
CGGCGCTGGCGCGCTGTATGGGCAGCTGTTCGGGCGGAAATATGCGACACAACAACGGTGGATTGTTGCTGGCATAGCGACCCATCGATCGAGCCAAACCAAAGAGCAGCGGCACCGTCGCATTGCACAGAACTATAGGCGATGGTGTGGAGTTGCTCGTATCCTTGCTGGGCTTCACAATATTAGCAAGCGTGCCCAGCGTTTCCACCTGGTTGAGAATGATCTCCTCTCGCAAATCCGGACACTTGGCGGCTATGTCCGAGAGCATCGTGTTCAAGCAGAAACTAAATTTCTCTGCTGCGGGTATGCGTACACCTGCATACGTCCAATGGACACCAGTTGATTAGATTTTATTTAGAGAATATTGGTTTATGGTTTGCACTTACGCTCGACTTTGCTATTACGCTCATCGTGTATTCGTGCCTTGGGCAGGCTCTTGGCCAAACGCAGCAGATAGGGCACTATCTGTGACTCATGCTGGCAGCCGCCTTCCAGGAAGTAAATGCCCAATGCGATGACCGCATCTTGCGCTCTGGAGTCCAAGCAAAAGACGCCTGATGCATTCTCCTGCGGACAGTAGCGGAACAATGTCTGCACCTGTGACGACAGTATGCAATATGCAATATTACAGATAAGCAGGGGCAGGCAGTCAATAATAACAGTTAAAAACATCCTCTTCTCCCCCCTCAGAGACCTTTTTCTAAGGCAACGTCATCACTATACGCATGTCTGTTGCGCCCAAGGTCAACTTTAGTTGCGCGAAAATTCGATTTTCAATTTGCGGCCTGTCCCCCACCCTTCGCATTCCATCAAACAAACACTGTCAACATCAACCAACCAAGCATAACACACCCCTGTCTACACCGACCTTGTCCCAAGGGGTGGGCCGTATGCCAGCCAGCACGCGCGCTAAGCAGAGCACAGTCCGCTGATACGTATACTTGTCCGAGGCGGTCATCTTTACGCCTCTGTCAAATGTGGGATGGCCTCCGACTCGGCGACTGCAAAACGTCGACGTGACGGTCTATGGTGACGGCAACCGCGACTTTGAGTCGCCTGGTGGCTCAAATGCACGTAATCGGCAATGGATGCAAGCGCACGCACTGTATCTACACTTTATTTCGTTAATGATGAATTTAATTTGTTTAAATATTTCTCATTAAACGTTCGTCATCGTCAATCGTTCGAAACTTTTATTGTTTTGCTATCGAAAGTATCGAGTACTACATGCAGCTATCGAAAGTATCAACTGCTAGAGTTGTTGCCAATGAGTAGTTTATGTAAAAGCTAAATAGTCGACTTAACAGACAACAGATGAGTTAACAGCGACTTCTGCTCCACCGCTGAGGAAATACTCCACAAAAACAATCAAACACAAAAAATCATTCATTTTTATTCGAACGATTTATATGAATAGCAATATTAATAATATAAAGCATAGTAATGAATTATTGCAACTTTGTTGCCTATTCAATTATGCTTATGTATTTTGAAATGGGCTCGATAACATCAATAGCTTAACGAACCATCACAAATGTTCTGCAATGCCTTTATTACAAAATGTGCAATTTAAGATTTTATTTTTATTGCATTAATTTTGGATATTCACAAGCTGTATAAATTTAACTGAAAAGATTTTACGAAGATCTGAATGGAATCTTCAGCTCTTTTTCTAGGGTCTGCTTAGTTAACCGTCGTTTATTTCGATACTTACCGATAACACAGAATCCTGACATCGACGAATGGAAATAGAGAATTAGTTATCATTGTGGCAAATAAAACAACGAATTCAAAGTACATTTAATTTATTTATAACTTCTCACATTTTTCTTTTACTTATTTTTGGGAAAAGCTCCACTCTAAGTTTGTTGTGCTCTGCCCATAAGCAGACAGACGAAATAAACATTGATCTTTCTATTAACGGAAGAAAATAATATGCCCATTTAATTTATCGTATAATTGATAATTGAATGGTTTCGCACGCGTCCGAGAATCTTCAACAAACGAAGACAATTATACGGAGCGGCACAAAGTTGGAGCTTCTTTTTAAGAGTATGTTGTGGAGCAGTGGCAGTTCGAATCGAAAAATAATAGATTTAGTGAATTAAAATAAAAACCAATTTGCTAACTTTTACCATCATTTGAAATTTGATCAGCACGGTCCCTAGCTGTCACTTCGATGTACTTTGTGAGCTAAACACTAACAATCTCTACATTGTCAATTGCAATTGACCGACAAAAAAAGTATTAACCGTAATATTAGACTGCGAGCATATTTTGGATGTTCTATGAATGTATGCGCGTGGGTGTGTGGGTGTGTGTTTGTGTGTAGATGCAGCTTAACAGGCTGTGCAGTCTTTAGTCGTCGCCCGCTGAACGTTTCACCTTGCGCTGTTTGGGGCTCTGTTGGTTTGCCTTGGGACTGGCCTGTTTACCTGGCTTGGGCGATGTCTTTGGCGTTTTCGACTTGGGTGGCGATTTCTCTGTGTGAGGCATAACCGAATGATAATAAGTGACAAATCGTAAATAATATATAGATAGAGCACTTACGCAGCGCACGGAGTGTTTCCTGCGGCACCCAGTCGTAATCGATGTTGCTGTCGTTGGCAGTGCCGGTCTCAATGACCTTCTTAGCAGCGGCACGCTTGCGCTTGCCAGAGCTGCCCAACAAGTACTGCTGTCCGATAACCAGCAGCAGGACAACGATGCCAGCAAGCAACACATACAGGAAGAAAGTTTCGCCATCCAAGCCCTCATCGACTTCCGAGATTAGCACCGTCTCATTGAAGACAGCCTCGTTGTACTGGATACCGTTGGCATCGCGATAAGCCAAAGCAATGTTTAGACCAAAGGGACGACCAGCAAACTGATCAGATGGCATGAATGTGTAGGAGACTGTTGATTCAAGGCCCGGCTTCACCTCACGGTTGTACGCTACCGCGGAGAAGTTCTGGATGAAGTAGTTGAAGTCCATGGGATAGCGGAAGGATGCCTCCACCGATTCAATGACAAACTCCTCCTGGCCCTTGTTGGTGAAACCAATCAGAAACTCAACGGGCTTGCCACCGGGCAGATCCAGCTGCTGGCCAGCTGTATGCAGGGGCTTTGTAAACAATAGATAGGTGTCTGCATTGGGAGAGGTGCTGCTACTGCCGCTGTCCGAGTCATCATCCGCTTCAGCATCTTCGCCTGTCACAGCGCCCTCCTCGCTATCCACATCAACTAGATCATCTTCAACAGCCTCGGCAGCATAAGCACCAAATTTGTTTGCTGCAACAACAACAATGCAATATACAAGCACACATGAATGAGAGTAAGATCGAGCCAAGCAAATGTTGCCAACTCAACACTTTTCTCTCGCTCGTAACAGCAGTAGCGGTGGCGGCTAACAAAATGCGATGTTCAGTATGAAAGTGGAAGCATGCAACTTTCATATAAAGTGCATATAAAGGGCTTTGCTCATTCCTCCATGCAGTCACCTTATCAATTTGTCGTGGCCAAATGCCACGTAGTTGCCGCCGCCACCGCCGCCGTTGTTGTTGCGACTGTCGGCAAAGTCAACAATTGCAGAGCTTCTATTAAATGCAATACTTACGCGCACTGAACGTGCAAATAATGGTGGGTAATACCAGCAGCAGAAAGAACATAAGGTTCTTCATTTCGATTGGATTTTGTGTCTTTCACTTATGGGTTTCGAGTGTACAAAAAAAATAAAGACAGCCGTGAAATCGCACCGTTGAGCAACTAACAGCCGACGCGTATGAGCGAAACTAACCGAATGGGGGACCAGCAACAATGCGTGGAGCCGAAGTAACACGATTTGTGCCGACTTTCACTTGTCAAATGTCTACGTGGTGCCGCGTCAAATGACAGCTCAGGGTTGCCAGGCATTGTCATAAAATATTGGCAAACATGGAATTTGCTTGGTTAAATGCTTTTAGATTATTATTTATTAATGAAACGTGTGCTCTCAAATTAAAATAAATGATTCTGTTTAGCTATTTTTTTTCATCTTTTATCTGAAAACTTTTCTTTATATTGTAGCTTGTCAATACTGTGTTTAGTGGCAGTGCTATTAAAAATGCAATCTGTCAAATATCCAATTTGAGTATTTATTAATTTTTTAAGATAAATGTGTAGTTTATACGAATTGCCTTGTTGGAACTAAATATTTATTTACAGTATAAATAACCCAATAAGGCGCAGAATGCGAATATACACAATTTGACACTTGTGCAATGCCAGTCTACAGCACTATTTGTCAAAGCAACGCTGTGTTGTAGCGCAGCTACCTTTACGTTGTCAAAACAAGAAGCAACCGACTTCCTTTTTGCTTGCGTCTGTCAATTGAAGCGCAACTCGCACGTGAATTCTCTCAAGAAACTCACTGAAATTACACAAAAAACATGGACAAACCAGTTGTTTGGGCTCGCGTCATGAAAGTTCTTGGCCGTACCGGCTCCCAGGGCCAGTGTACCCAAGTCAAAGTGGAGTTCCTCGGAGAACAGAACCGTCAAATCATCCGCAACGTGAAGGGACCCGTCCGTGAGGGTGATATTCTGACGCTGCTCGAATCTGAACGTGAAGCTAGACGTCTACGCTAGGAGTGCAACTCGCTTGGGATTTGTTTGGAATGTAAGTAAAACGAACTTCTCAATAAAGCACTTAATTTCTAAATAAATCTATATTTCATTCTCGTTTTAGGTGTTGTTTTGCATTTGGCAATTTCTTGGAAAATTATGATATAAAAACCATAAACAACATACAGACAGAATCACACAACACCAAATTAAAAATGTTTTAAATAAATGCCAAGTTTTGCAGTGCTTAAAAACAACAATTCAATGCTGTATTGTTTATATTTTTTTTGTTTTTGTTTTGTGATCTTGTGACAATTATCGATCAGCCCTTGATCAAGCAACATTAGCTGGAAATGCCACAAGGAACGGGAAACCACAGCGAAAATTTGCAGATAAACTTATTTATTGAAGACCTATTATAACAAATTATAACAATTGGACGTTTTTGTTTTGTTTAAATTAATCGTGTAGTGTCTGCTCATAACAGTAGTTGGATTATGTCCTTCAATTAGCCAAAGTCAAAGGCAATAGTTCAGACCGTCGATCGGCTTGGGCTAGGCCCATGCAAATGCTAGCCTTGTAGTGCGCTTTCAGCTCTAAATCATGTTTAAACTGTTTGATTACTGAGCTCTCCACTAGCGAAGGCAGAAGAGCACGCGAATCCAGCTCCAAAAACTTGACCTGAGTTTGCACTATTCTCAATGTTTGAGCTAGCCATGCGTTCCATTTAGTTAGTGGACAGCAACGTAGCTCGTTCTCCTGGCTAAGCTCAGCTTTTAGGGCCTGGCAGTCCCGTTCAAAGTCTGCCACATGAGTGGAAATCTCGACAACTGTTTCCTGTAGTTGATTTCTGAAAATATATGTTCTACAAGTTTGTCATTTCCTTGGAATTAATAATAGTTCAGAACTAACATGAAGTGGTAGATGGGTTGATATGCGTCATGGCAAGCTGAGAGTAGCGTGGCGGCAGCAGCTTCGTTGGTGCTACGGAAATTTCATGTCAATTAGTACGCAAAGGTACACAAGCGGTATCTTTACCCAGCGACCAAACGTTGTCGTTGACTCAGCTCCCAAATGCGATCTGCTTGGGCAATTAGCTGTGGTGCTTGGGAGCACAATGTGGTGTAATAATTACGAATAAGAGCTGTTGCGCTCTGCAATGAATCGCCTAACTGCGTTTTATAATATTTATACCGCTGGGGCTCTAGTGGCATGTTTACTTGTTAGTTTTGACCAATTTCGCGTGGTTTCGCAAAAGTTTTCTGGCAACGCTACATCGAAAGAGCTGCCATTTTGTTAGTTATCGATAGTTTTGGCATCGTTTTGTTTTGAATATTTCTCGCCGAATATTACTCTTGATTTCGTAGTGAGATTTAGCTTATGTCAATGAGAGTGATGAGAAAGTATTTTTGCATTTATAAAATAATTATAAATAGCTGTTGCTATGATCATACTAGTAAACTATGCAGTTGATATATTTATTTTGCTGGTGTATTGAAAATTTAAATCATCATTGTTGACCCATTCGATATATCGATAACAGTTACTTATCGCAACTCAACCCTAAAATCCAGCAAGCAGCTGATACGCATCAAAATAAGTACAGATTTGTAGAAGCCATTTAAATAAAATTGTTTTAAGATAATAATTTCTGGCAAATTTAGAGCTTTATAATGACTACAGCAGCGCGTCCAACATTTGATCCTGCGCGAGGTGGTTCTGGACGTGGTGAAAAAGATTTAAGCGCACTCAGCAAACAGTATTCGAGTCGCGATTTGCCCGGACATACCAAACTTAAATACAGGTACGCACGTACATAAATATAAACGTTTATCGTATGTATGAACAGATGTAGCATTTATTAAACGGTATCTCAACACTTGTAGGGAAACTGGCCAAGGAACCAGTGAGGAGACCCGCAATCGCGACTTTCGCAAAGAGCTCGAGGAACGGGAGCGCGACTTACGCTCTGGCAACAGTTCGGGCAAGGCGCTGCCATCCATCGTGCGCAAGGCCATTGAGGCAAACAATGCGAGTGGGAGCAGCGCAAACAAACGTACCAAATTGGATAGCCTGTCGCAACAGCAGCTACAGCAACAACAACATGCAGCTAATCTCGATGCCGATGAGCCGCTGGACAACGACAGTTCAGATTCGGATAGCGATTCGGACAATGATGATGCTGCCCTGCTAGCCGAGTTGCAGAAAATCAAACAGGAACGCTTACAAGAGACGGCACGCCGTGACGCCGAAAAGAAGCAAGAGGACGAGCGTATACGCATGGAAAACATTCTATCGGGCAATCCACTAATTAACTATGAGCCTGGTACAGCGGCATCAGCTGCTGGTCGCACCTCTGGCAATGGCGGGGATCTGAAAATAAAGCGTCGTTGGGACGACGACGTTGTGTTTAAGAACTGTGCTCGCTCGGCTCCCGAGAAGAAAACTCACTTTGTCAACGACGCCCTGCGTTCGGACTTCCACAAAAAGTTTATGGACAAGTATATTAAGTAGATAAGTTATCGGATTAAGATATATGTAAGCAGTTGAGCTCGACTGCACAGAAAGCATATTTGTAATAGTTTTTTACAGCCCAACTTTTTTTTTGTTCGCTTCAAATTAATAAATTAAACCAAACAACTGGAACAGCACTTGTTAACATTGACAGCGCATGGATCGCTGCTGGTTTGACCCATTGTCCATTGCATGTACGCGCCAACCTCCTGAGTGCGAAGGGCATGGAACCTTAACCAAAGTGTGAAACCGCAAAAAACATCAGTAGCAGCAGCAACAGCAGCAGCAGTATTAGCATTAAAATGGCAAAGCCTAAAGAAGTTTCGATGCGAAACCTGAGGCATTGGGGCTACGTGTGCATGTGAAGCAGCAGCAATGGCAGCGACAGCGACAGCGGCAGCATGATGAACTTGCCAGGGCCAGGGCAATTGTCGCTGCTGATGAGGCACGAAGCAAAATCAATTTGGCAAAGGAGCAAGCAGAAAGCGCATAATAACTTGGCCAATTACGCGGCAGATCGGATTGCCAACGTCGGCCAGCAAACATGTTGATGGCCATGCAAATCATCAGCTGCTGCAACGCCTCTTAATGCAACGCACGCGGCCAGTGCGATCTGAACTTCGCCTTTGACAAACCAGCGCACGTTCCCGTGCTCGGGTCCAGGACCGTGCAGGCCCGGGCCATCACCTTCACCATCTGAGCGCGACCCGTGGACTACCCAAAGTTGCCGAACGCTCAATTTTACGCTAATTCGATCAAAATCAAACAAAATTAGCCCAGCCAATTCAGCAATGATCATCATGATGACACTGTCGAACAAATTCAAGTCGCATCTCAGTAGATGCAGGTGGGGGAAAAAAATAATAGCACCACTAAAAAAATTAAATTAATATAGTTTTCTAAATCATACAATTGAAAACTTTATAACTTTTTAAGCATATGCATAACTTTCTTAATATTTATATCTATATATATTAGCCTCGTTCAGTAAGCGTGGTGCTATTTTTTTTTTTCGCAGCTGTTACCCCAAGCCAAATAGCAGTAGTATAGTATATACATACACATGTACACCCATATGTACATATACACGCATGCATATATAAATATAAATGCTGTATGTATGATCACATTAAAGTATGTGTATATACGAATAACTGTATACATACATACTCTAATGTGATCATACATCATATGCACCTACAATGTCTTTAAGATTTACATATGATATCACATTTTGTTGACTACTGTAATCATTATGACTTTGAGTCATGTTCATCACATCATCATTATCATTGTCCAGCAGCAACAATAGCAGCAGGAGCTGAGGAAAATGTTGCTGATTGTTGTTATTACGCTGGCTGCTTCTGTCTTTTGCTTTGGCTTAGGGTCAGGTCTATAGATATGATGGGTTGGGTTGGTTGGGGAGGGGGACTCCAGTTGAGATACATACAAACATACATACGTATATCCAGAGCAAGCAGAATAATTTATTTCCTGTTTTGCATTATGTTTTCCCATTATTTGTTCCATCCATCAGACGGAGGCAATCTGCAAATGCACTTTTCGGTAGTCGCTGCGCGCTAAATTATGTCCATTCCGCCCGCTGCCATGGCCAATCAATTGCCACACATTTTACAACTGTGTGTAACTAGCAAACGAACAGCAGCAACAACAACAAGTAAAAAAAAATGGCGACTGGCCAACGGAAATGGGCCTCGTGGTCGCAAGTGACAAACATGCAGCGGTTAAAGAGGCCAGCGCACGGCTGACCACCAAATAAAGACCACGAACATATGTTTCTGGCTTTATGAAGCATTCGAAAAGGGCACCACCCAACCACTCAACCACCCAAGCTTGCAGCCATGCAGCAACTGAAGATTAACATTTGCTCGCTCTGCAGCGTATGGAAAAACTTCAATTGTCCACTTTAGCCAGACTTTAGCTCAAGGCCTTTCTGGTGCTGCAATGTTTCGTAGTTGTAATTAAATAATTTTGAATTTCAATAAAATTGTGTTGAACGTTTTTTAATAATCCTTATTACAATAAAATACACTGAAAATTACCAAAGCGGCGTCAAAGAGTTTTCTTGTCTTGGATCTAACTATCTCCATATGCCAGTCTGTTCGTTCGCTAACTCGTAAACTACAATGGCAAAACGGTTTCAATTTTCACTATCTATTCTAGTCTATCGTATAAAAATTCGATAAAAATGTATCTTACGGATTGTATTTTAAGTCATAACTTGAAGATTATAAATGCGAAAGATTTCAAAACTTGATTTTAAATACATCCCACATGTATATAAAGATGTTCTTAATATACTTCATATGCTAAACTTCCTACCTTAACATCTTTGCAAATAGTTTCTATAACAACAATGTTGACGTTATTTAAAGAGCTTGTAATGTAATAATGGCTTCTTGTGATATATGTATAGCTATTGACTGTATAATAAGATATATATTTGAGCAGATTCAAATATTTTTTCGTTTTTCAACAAATGCAAGTAAAAAAAATTCTTAAATAATTTTAAAATACTAAGAATTTTATGCATTTAGGTCAGGTCCTTGTTAAAGGTGTCTGGTGTTAAAAAGTGGGATATTTGATAGACATCAAAATAAGTTAACAGGCATAAACGTTAACCAACGTCACACACACACATGCACGGGGGTTGATACTTTAAAATTTTATAAAATGCAAATTTCACTCAGCTGTTGCTGTTGCTGATGCTGCTGCTGCTATTGCTGTGCACTTTATAGATGTGAGCGAGTGGCTAGGCGAGGGGCGTGGCAGTTGACTGGGGGGCGGTGTTGTTAAACTGACAGCTTGACTACTGGTGCAACTGATGTTGCATAATTTAGTTGACCAATTTACACTGGAAACCGTTTGCCGCTGAGTGCAACCGGAAACACATGCAGCGCTGTCCGCCCGAACGGCTTGTGGAAGACAATGCCCCCACTCTGCCCCCGCCAGAGCTTCACTCACGCTTTTTTTTTCCCTTATGTCCACTGTTGTTGGCTACTGTGGGCAATATTATCAAAAATGGGTATAACGAATTTGGGTAGAGCATGCAACAAACAAGCAAACTTTTATCGAACTATCCATCTAACTGTATATCTGTCTGTATCTCTGTTAGCCAGCTCAACACTCAACTGGAAAGTCAAAAGTCTATGAAGAGTTCTCTTGTCTTGAGCGTACTTCTGGTACAGCTAGGAGGTATTTGTCATATAACTCTCATACTCATATCTCAGGCATTATTAGAGTTTGATTTGTTGTTCAATAACTGTTTTTGTATACTCTGTAAAGTATTATATGTGGAGTATATTGGTTTTCTGCTAGATTATTCTACAGGCTTCTCTTTATGCTCACTAGTTTGAACTTAGAATTATATAAATATTTGGCATTTTTTTTTGGTCTAGTCGGGAGTGCCTGACTAGAAGACACCGGGACAATTTTTGAAATTTTAAGATTCATCTGCTTGAATCTATTCAGTTACTCTAGTTGGTAGGGCCTAGGATGTAAAGTACGATTTTACTTTTCATCGAAAAAGCTATAGATTATTTGAAACAAACTTGATTTGATTGTGCTCTAGGAAGCCTTTGATATGTGACAAATCTTAAGTCTCTCGACGTAAGGTCTGAAAGGTCTGTGTGGTCTGTCATGCTAACATATAGTAAAATATTATTTGGCCTGCATACAAGTTTTAGAGGCACTTATATTCCGATATAAATACATTTATGTTACACTCTAAACAGAGTATCGGGTAGTCTATAATATCTCGCCTTGTTTATGTACTTTCATAGAGTTTAGGACTAGAAAGTGTATATATGTTATATTCCTATATTCTAGATATATATAATATATATAGATATATATAATATATATCTATAGAGTATCACGTGATGTAAAATATATTGCTAAAATTCTTGACGTCCTTATGCTATAGCTATTTCACAGGGTGTTGGCTAACCAAACCAGTTCGTCTGCCAGACTGTGATTTGCCTTTTGTTGTAGCTTCTGTTGCTGTTGCTGTTGTTGCTGGTGCTGGTGCTGCTGGTGCTGGTGCTGCTGTTGTTTTTGGGGTCACCTGCAGTTGACATATTTACTCGTTATGGCCATTTGTAAATCGTCTCCACTGATGGCAGACGCGCAGCGGGAAGCTCTTCTTCTGCTTTAAACGAGCTGATGATGTTGATGAGCCGGGAAAGGGAGGCCGAACGAGGACTGAGGAAGGCTGCTGGGCAAGGATGACCAATCATGTGGAATTAGAAAGTTGAATATGAAAATTATATAGGACATAAGATACAAAATTGAATGTATTTGGATGACTATATTGATATTTTAGATAAATATATGTGCATACATAAGGCATTGACTATAGTCTATCGTATTTAACTGAGATGTATCATACAAGATATATTTATATAACATATAGTACATATAATATATGGTGGGTATATTGTATAAATATATAATATATAGTATAAAGTATAATTTGTGTGATCCTCGAGTTGTATCTGTACATAAAATTGGAATGATTTGTAGAGCAGATCAAAGTTAACTAATTTTTTAATTTTGATCTTTCCTTGTCTATACTTTATATCGAAGAGCTAACTACAGCAACCGATATACTCATTTCACTTCGTGAGCAGGTAGAAATAGTTTCCGTCCCTGAGTCTGTACATGGATTAGCTACTTTCCTAGCTCTAAGAGAAACTATATTATATGAAGAGAATAACTTGGAGAAAAGATAATATTAAGATATAATATATATAATATATTATATAATAATATATCATTTAAATGTAGTTAGAGTCGGGAAGTCGGAAGGGTGGAGGATGACTGGGGCGGGGCGGAGCAGAGGTTGCGTAAGAGTAGTCAATCCTGTGCCGAGCCTATATAAATAAATCAAAAATTATTTTATTGCGCGGTTGTAAGCATGAAATGAATCAAGTTGATGTACCAAAATAGAGCTTTCTTTGTAGTAGAAATTAGCAACTGCTCTTTATCGGAGCAAACACACACATACGCACACCTGCACACACACACTCACTCACACGCACATAACGCTTTGCCCGCATATGACATGTGCTTCGAGATGACGTTGCGGCGATGCCCGAACGTGGTGGAGGGGAAGTTGTAGATGGTTCCCTTTGCTAACTAATTCCCACTTCTAGGTAATTTGATTAAAAATCAAATTTGCGTACGCAAATCGTAAAAATAGCAAAGCTCGAATCGTAGCCTCTCCTAATGCTAATTTATCCAGACTCTGACTATTGGCAACTGGCAACAGGTGGGGCACTAGAAGCAGCAGCATCGGTGCGTAAATTGGTTGCATTTCGATACGATGGCAAATTGCTGGTTAGACGGCAAGTAGACAAAAACTAAAAGCTCATTTGCAGTTACTTCCGCTGCTAAATGAAAATGCATTTCCTGGCTGGAAGAGGCGTTTAAGTTGCCGCCATTATGGAACGGGATAGACCCGGACCACCGACCACCGACCTCTGACCACCGACCACCGACCACCGAGCAGCTGCTTGGCATTGGTATTGGCATCGGCATCGGCATCGGCATTGGCATCGGCTTTCCATGTGACGGTGTCGTATGACATTTTTATGCAAAATGTTGCGACATCTGTAAATGATTTGGTGCCATTAGAAGAAGAATACATGCTCGAATCTGAGTTAGAAGTTGAACTCCAACTCCGTCTATGTTATATACCCCTGGCCTAACTACTTCCTACTTCCATTCCGCATACTGTTGCACTTCCGGCCATCGGCTATCGTCCATCTGCCACCGGGCTCTGGCCACCGGCCAATGGCCACCGGCATCAGCAGAAGTCACCAAATGTTGCTACAACACACGAACATGGCCAGAGCCTGAGACTCCAACTGAGACAGTGAAGTGAGTCAGTGAAGCAACGTAGGCCAGGCACAGGCCGCAAAATGTTTTCCGTACGCATTTTCTTGTCTGCAGTAGTTTTTTTCTCTTGACTCGTGACTCCTATACATCGACTGTCCAATATTCTATCTTCCATAGAAAATATACTATTTGAGCGTGTCACCGAACTTTCTGTTACCACTTAGCTCTATAACTAATCTCTGTATAATATATATGCCTCGTATATTCCGAGCAACAAGTACAATTCATAGATCATTGCTCATTGTTCATTGTTAAAGATTTTCAAATTTTCCAATCATATGTGATAAAACAAATGCATTGGGCTAGCCAGACAACCCTTAATAATGCAATGCAAAAGGGTGCAAAGTGGCACCAGCCAGAGAGGTACAATGCTTAGGCCTGTGAGCTGGGACCTGTTACCGAGCCGTGCCCGGTCGGCCTGGCATCAAGCCATTTAGAGTGAGAAATTGACCATTAAAACAGACAGCTACATATGTTGACAAATGCAACGCGTTCCGAGGCCCTAACGTCTATCGGCTTGGGGTTGGGCCCTTTCTTAATTCAAAGTTGGGGCTAACAAGCCGCACCGCACGGAACCGAATCGAGCAGCAGCCACAACAAGTGGACTACGCAGTGAATCTTTTGTTCTGTGCCCCAAAACGCCGTTTTACGGCTTTCTTATATACGAGGGCTGTCCAAGTGTTACGTTCCTATTGTCATTTTGTCAGCTCAAGTCTAGGCAACATTCAGGAGCAAACGTGGCTGGCTGCACAAAGCTTACATAAGTTTGAGTAGCAACAATAAAAACAATATGAAAGTTTTCATACATTCATACATTCATACATTCATACATTCATACATTCATACATTCATACATTCATACATTCATACATTCATACATTCATACATTCATACATTCATACATTCATACATTCATACATTCATACATTCATACATTCATACATTCATACATTCATACATTCATACATTCATACATTCATACATTCATACATTCATACATTCATACATTCATACATTCATACATTCATACATTCATACATTCATACATTCATACATTCATACATTCATACATTCATACATTCATACATTCATACATTCATACATTCATACATTTATACATTCATACATTCATACCTTCATACATTCATACATTCATACATTCATACATTCATACATTCATACAGACGTTGGCTGAGTGGGTAAGTCTTATTGAGTAACTATGCTACAGATAACATTTTCATGTAATATATGAAGCTCGATTCTACTAGTGTTTAAATTTCGAATATGTTTAAGCTCGAATACGATAACATTAGGAGCAGCCCTCGCTGAAACGCACGTTCCATGCTGTTCTTTGCTGTGCGAATGTCCATTGAGGACCCAAGAGTTGGTTTTGGTGGCTAGGGTACAGGTCCCTGGACCGTTGCCTTTGCCTCGATTTGCCAAATGTTGCAATTCTCATTGCGATAATCAAATTGTAGGCTTCTTGTCTGAGCCAGTCAGCTAGTCAGCTAGCCGGCTACCGAGCCAAGTGGACGATGGGTGCACTGGACATCCGGTGTGTGGCAATTTGACAGCAATGACGCTGAGCAATGGCCGCTGGTCACTGGGACCTGTCCTCAGTCCTATGTCCTCTTGGGCCAAAGTGCGACTGCCATGCGTATCTATTATGTAAGCCAATAAATAGAGGTAGTTAAGAACCTTGCGGTTTTCAACATGCATTTCAATTTGAAAAATGCCTTCAGTCAGTTGGCCAGGTTGCATTGACTTCGTCTGTCTCCCTTGTTTGAGTAGAATCTAGCTAGAATCGCATTTGTCAATTGTTAGTTCGGCGAATTCGCACGCTTCCACAAAAGTCGAATGTGTAAAAAACCTAAGCCTAAAGCTAAAGCTGCGACTTCGACTTCGATTGCGATTGCAATTGCGATGGCGATAAGGCAGCCAGCAAACCGGGCCAAAAGTTGTGCAAACATAAGCGCGCATCTGCGAGCCCCCCCAGCTGTGAAAACGTAATCGAAAAGCCCCCATGATTCACAATACCGGTTTTTGTTGTTGCTCTTTCGACTCTTAGCTACGCCCCGCTCATGCATATCTGCATCTATACATTGAGATTGGACACGAAATCGGGCGTAACAAGTGCAGTGGCTGGGTCAGGGACATGGGCATGGGCATGGACAGAGGCCTTGTGGTCGCCTGCAATATCCTGTGCTAATTGTTAATCTGTCAACTTCTGGCCATAGAGCAGTGCCACTGGCCTGCTCTTCCATTTCCGTCAGCAA
Organism: Drosophila hydei; assembly: GCF_003285905.1. NCBI lineage: Eukaryota > Metazoa > Arthropoda > Insecta > Diptera > Drosophilidae > Drosophila > Drosophila hydei. The sequence goes on from NW_022045852.1 coordinate 658,016, forward strand.
CTATGTTAAACGGGCATTAAAGCTCAAGGCGGGCAAATCTTTGGAGTTCCCAGTTTGCGGCAACAAACGCCTGTGCATACTAATTAAGTCCAAGTTCAGGTTCAGGGCAGCTGTTTGGCTTGGTTTACGTGCGACCATTGGCGTGACAACGGCACGAGATACGCACAACCCACTCACACACACACGCACGTTGCCTTATTACCAACGAGATTACCACGAAATTGTCATCGCCAAGCGACGTGTTGATGATTCACTGCATCCATTCATCCAACCATCGACGCTGTCTATTGTTTTTGCCCACTAGCTCTAGCACGTCGCTGCTTCGACTGCCCAAAGCCGCATATGACGGCGTATGACTTTCTCTGTATGGCTATTCAATGGGCTATTAAATTGATAAGTCAATTATATAAGAACTTGTTCACGAAGGCAAATGAGTATATTAGTCTTGTTTTCCGTCCATCAGTACGCATATCCGCCCCTCTGTCTGTCTGAGCGTAGAGCATTTGAAGCTAGGTCCAGTCGTTTTATAGAGTATTTAAGTGGGTCAACAGTGTAAAAATGCAGTGAAATGTTGAATTGTTAATATACCTATTAGTATGCAATAAACGGAAGAGGGCGTGGCTGATCCAATAAATTATTTTTTATCAATAACTTCTCTGATTAGCTCCGAATCGATATTTTGACGTGGATTTCAGAACATACTTCGAAGGCCGTGAAAGATACAGATCAAGTGTACTATGAAGACTAATAATAAAGTAATTAATTAAATTATACTGTTTAATGTGGAAAATTGAGCTTCTCCGCTTTGCTAAATTTGCGTGTGATTATGAAATGCCTAAAACTTAATACAAATAACATAGAAGTTGATCTAGAACTGAACTGCAGCTCTGACTAGCGTTCAGGGAATTTTTAGTCGGTCACTTCCGAGTCAACTTCAACTTGCTTCACATAATACTTAACCAAAAATGTTCTAGATTGGAATTAAACTAGTTCTAGATCTATTAATACATTTTTTAATTATACTGAATTCATAAGTGATTGGTAACAGTAAAAAGTCGTAACTCATCAGCTGATCAAACTCCTTGCATACGTTGTGTTAGGGCATCACAGCGTCGAGTATACGATATTCAATTTGAGTATACGATATTGACAGTTAGATCATTCGTCACATTCCTGTTTATTATTGCATTTACGGCCCAAGTTAATTGAAAAACGGTATCTGGCGTACGATTGAAGCTATCTGAGTGTAAAGGTAGTTCACAAAGCTGAACAGTCGCAGTGGAAATTTATAAGCAGCGTCGATATACACGTTTATTACTTTCCATCTACCTGTCTCTCTCTCACTCTCTGACTTTCTCTCTGCATCTCTTTCTCTGACTCGCTTAAGGGTCAGCGTTAAATTCACTTTCGCAAATTGCGCAATTTGTGTTAGTGAATAACAATTAAGATATGACTGTATCCGACTAGAAGATACCTTAATACCTGTAATGAGCTGCTTTAGCAAACTTTCGTTCTTTTTTTGTAAGAAAATTGAAAACGAAATAGCTTTCTTTATTCAAAATTCTATCATTTCAGCTTTGGCTTGTCTCAATAAGCGTACTATTTCCCTTTTAGATCTATCTGTAGAGCAGAAGTCAAAACTTGGCGATCCACAAGCTCCACAACTTTGGCAGTTTACGCGGTTATCCGGTTCAGTATGCCTCCATTGGTCGTAGTTATACTTAGTTGATATTTGTATTTGAATAGCTCTATTTTGCTGAAAACTGAAAGGAAGCAGACCTTAAAATATATAAGAGACATCGATGTTGATAGTGAAATCGATATTTAAAAAAACTATGAAACAATTTGTTAGATTAATACGGATTTTATGTAATATGCTATGAATAGTTCTATATTGCTGAAAATTGAAAAAAACTGGGTTTGAAATTGATTTATATCGATATAGATCCTAATATATCGTAAGGTCAATGATATCTGAAAAAACTAGTGCTCTGCCTGTTGGCAGCTAGCGAAGTATCTGAAAAGCCCTTCGGCACCAATATACCCTTTTCTACACATACTCAATGGGCATAGCTCATCAAAATGAACTGCAAGCGACAAATTAATTTGTACCGCGTTTTTTATGCATTTTATTGAACTTGCCACGCATGCATGTATGTATGCAACGCATATTGTAGTATATTTAATAAGTAATTACCAACAACAACAGCAGCAACAACAACGTCACAAAGCGCATGCGGTTGCTGCCAACAACAGCGACAGCGGCAACGGCCGCGGCAGCGACAGTAAAAGCACAAACTGGTGTTAAAATAATAATCAAAAGGCTAATAAAATAGCTGTAATGATGTGGGTGCCGCAGCAGCAGCAGCAGCAACAACCACAGCAGTAGCAGCAGCAACAACAACAACAACAAGAGGACACTAATCACTAATCACCAATCACTCAACGTGAACATTTTGAAAAGGCAATGAACTGTAACCGCTAATCAAAGCTCGCAGGTAAAAAGCACAAAAAAAAAACACACACAACAAAAAAGAAAAACCAGAAGCTGCCACTCTCTCGTCCAGTTAGCCTGACCTTCGGTGTGCAGCATATGTAGGCTAGAATCTCCTGATTGACCTGACCCAAAGCTGAGCCAAAACTGTGCCGAGGCAATATTCAGTTTTATGAATGTTTGTTTTTTTCACTAAATTAAAGTAAATTAAAGTAGAGTTCACTTAGCTGAGAGTCTAGGATTATATATAGCTAAGTACAGAGGCCGATGCCTCAGTTGCCTGTTCACTTCAATCTTAATTTAAATGTCAACAATAATAGATTTTGTTTTATTACAGTCAGGCATAATGTATAAAACTAAAAAACAAAAGCTTTTGATTTTAAGAATTCACTTGCTTTTTTTTATTAAAACAAAAATATTGAAATATGAAATATTGAAATGAAAAACAAATAGGCCTAAAATTAATGAATAATGGCATTTTGAAGGTGGTTTGGGCGGCATCAATCAAGGCTTGGAGTTAGTTTAATGAGATCCTTTCCCAGCCCAGTGGGACCTCAGTGTTCGCCTCGGATCCGATCGGCGCTTCTATTTCGATTTCTTTATTGTTTTTATCTGGACTTTGGGCTGCCGATTTCCCCTGAAATGGGACTTCACCCCAATTTAAATAAAGAATTTGCTAATCATTTACGACTTTTTCAGTCCGTCTTTTAAGATTTTGAAATATTTATTTTGGTTCATAGAACCTTCAATGGCAACCGTATACCCTACATGTGCACATATACAAAGACAAAGGCTTAGTTTGATACCCTGTTCATATACATATGTGGAGTCGTTATTTCTAATATTCAACTTGGCTTTATACTCCAGCATGAATTGCAAAATGTATTTTGGCTTTACTTCATCTGTGTCAACCTGGAAGTTGCCTGTGTGTGGGGCTGAAGGTGTATGGAATGAAGTGAGAACTGCTTTGTTTTGTTCACTCTAAGCTATGGGTGAAAGGAGCTAAATAGTATGCTTAGACCCTCTGTGCTTAGCTGACACCCAAAACTTTCGATTAGCATCCGATGGCACACGCCATTCCACATAGTTATTTGCTGTGCTGAAGCTGTTGCAGCGTTTTTGCCGCTCGCTGTCTGCGTTTGATGCACGTCTGACACATGACAACACATTAGCCGCGTCCTGACGCTCCCCCTGGCCCCCTTACCCGCTGGGCTACGCCACTTTGCCACCTGATTTTGTTCAGCTCAAGCCTTGGATTTGGATTTGACGTATAATTTCGTTGCTTTTTGCCAGAAAATTAGTCAAAAATTTACATACGAAATCGAACGCGCTGGCTGGCCAGGTGTTGCAGTTTTTGCTTAGACCACTGAAAACCAAAGCAGACTTCAAACTTCAGGCTTCAATCCTGTGGTGATTTGTCAGTGGCAATCAATGGTCAAATGATCGTTTTATATGCGTGCCGTCTCACCTCTGACAGCCAAATTGTTGCGGCGCAAACAAAAAAGCGAAACAAAAAGGTGCAACTAGTCGGGTATGCTCCACGAGCGTATACCCAGTAGTTGTAGTTGCTGTAAATAATATTTGCCACTGACACTTGTGCTAATGCATTGGTCAGGATGACAGTAGAGGTTGCTTGCAACGGAGATACCCTGAAGCCAGCTTTGAACAAGAAAACAACAATATTATATTATATATCGAACGAGCTGTATTATATCTGCTTATCTTATTGTATTCATCTCGGAGAGATATGTTATCAAAAACTTAACGTTTAAAGCTTTCATTTTAAAGCTTTCAGTTCGTATAGTTTACCAGACTTCGACAGACATCTGTATGGCCTTATATGGACTTAGATCGATACAAATATATTTATATTGTTTAACTTTAAAACACAAAAACAATCTTAGGTCATGGATGCTGGGTAAATTGCTGTTCCAAAATGCAACTGACTAATTTTAATGCTTAGTCATAAGAAATCAAAAATTTTTAATATTACTCATACGCAGCGTACTCAGCGCGGGCCCAGTTGGCTGCTTTTTTGATCGGGCTCTTAATCAGTTTACATTAACATAAAAAAAAAATATATATATATATACATATATACATATATATATATATAAGTATATATATGTATATATATATATATATATATATATATATATATATATGCATTGATAAATACGTCAGCGATGATAACGACGTCAGAGTCAAACAGCTGCTGCGAAACCCGTTTTGCTAGCTTATTTAACATGGCTATGTATGTATATATAAATATATTATAAATATATAATATATATATATATTTATATATATATATATATATATATTTATATTTATATAATTATCAAATAAAAAACTTAGTGTGTACCACTATATGGTTCTATAGCTCTATTGTTATCAGCCTGTTAAAAAGGAAGCGACATTAGGGCTGTGACTGCTGTTCAACTAACTGGCCAAAAAGCGACTGATCCAGTGTGAATCATGCTCAGTTTCGCGTTAAGCTCGCACTTTGCTGAATAAGCGCTTAATGAGCCACTCGCCAAATGAGAGCAACACGTTCTCATTCTCTCTCTCCCTCTCTTCGAAGAGTCTGACGAGTAGTTGCTGCTGTGGCAGCTGCATTGTTGGTTGCTGACGTGCGACTTGACTGTTATAGCCGATCAGCAGCTTGTCAAATGGGAAACTTTGGATTGCTTTTTATCATATATTTTGGATTGATTAATTCGTTGCCAGACATTTATATATATATATGTATATGTATATATATTTATAATATATTTATATATACATACATAGCCATGTTATATATATATATCATATATATATATATATATATATATATATATATATATATATATATATATATATATATATATATATATATATATATATATATATATATATATATATATAAATAAAATTATTTATTATTATTTATTTAATATATACATTTTTTTCTTATGAACATGATTTGGCGTTTCAGAAGACAATACCCTGGACACGTTTAAAGCAGCTCCAGAGCGGGTATCTTAAGCCTATATACTATTCGATTCTATTTGCTCTCACAAATATTTAACTATATCAAGGGAATATTAGATTAGATTAATTTGTGTTTTTGCTACTGCAGTTTTAGGCTTATGACGAGATTTCCTGAAACTCTATGTTAACTTCCGCTTAGTATACATGAGACCAAAATATTTAGATTCATCCATATGACATAATTTGAAAACGGATTTACAAATATGTAATAAATCTTTAACTAACTTACACAAATTCCTTATCTTCAAATTTGAAAACTTCCATGAAATTTTCAACAACTGGAAAGCTTCACTGCATGTGGCAAGCGAGTGCTCCATATGTCACATTTTAGTATAAATTCTAAAGATGAAGAAAAACTAAAGAAGCATTGATTATCAATAATAAGTTGCCTTTCTCACTTCCCATGACACCAAAGCAATATAACTTTTAATATTTCTTTTAAGATTCCGATATATTCAGTTAGTATTTATGATGGTACTATAAAACATGTAGTAAATCATATATTAGCAGACATAGAATAACTTATTTTACTACCATACATATTATCCAAGACTACTAATTACCTTAAAGATTCGACTTCATTCCTTTAGAACATCGTGCTGTATGTGTATTTGTGTATGTGTGTATACATGTTAGTGTGGTGGTGTGTAACTAAGTTAGGGCGTACACAGAGATACGCAGTCTCCTGTTGATCACTTTCGACTAGTTTTATTTTCAATCAGCTGATTACGTTCCTTATTGGACTGCACTACAGCAAGCGAAATATATGCATGTGTGCGTGTGTGTTTTTGATAATCCTTTTGTTACGCACCAACCCCCGACTGTTTTGTGCTACATCTCTCACTCTTACTCTCTTTCTTTCTCTGTCTCTCTCGCTCTCTCTTCATTGCTGACTCTCTTGCATTGCTGCTCTCTTAGTCAGCGCAAGCTGACATGAATTAAGCTCGACGCTCTCTTTGGTGGGTGGCAACGTAGCAACACTCGCTGCTGGGCCTTTTGTAGGTGTTTGAATGTATTTGTTGTTACTGATTTTTCTTTCTTGTTTGTTTGTTTGCTTTTTGCTTCGTTTCTTTTTGTTTGTACTGCGGCGCACTTTTGTGGGTGGAGCTTGAATTTTGTCTGTGCTTTGCCTTTCGTCGATGTTTCTTTTTCTGTTTTTCGTCTGGCAGCATTTTATTTGCTTATTTTTTGTTGTATAACGTTGTTAACTGTGCGCACTCTACGCACAATATTTTACATCTACTCGTTATGGACTTATTGAGTCCATTGTGAAAGGGATTGCGTTGCGTGCGCCTGAGCGAGATAGAGCACACAGTGTTAGGTTGCGAGCTCATTTAAAGTGGGCCAAAAGGGATAGAATCGTTTTCTATATATATTTCATACAATATACAAAAAATACAGCATTGACTATATTGCAACCCATATATGGATATACTGAAGTCTCTCAGAGTTCATGGCACGTTTGAACTATATCGTTGGCTAGCTTAGTCAGTTAGAGCTCTGTATATACATGCATTTATAAATCATATACATATATATATATTTATTTAAATAGATACCTAATAGAGTTCTTAATGACATCTCGTCGCTCAGTGCTCAGTGCTCAGTGCTCAGTGCTCAGTGTGTTTTCCAGTCGGGCATTCCCAATTAGTTCACTTTAAGTTGTTCCTATACAAGATTTTACCCCGTAGATTTCGCAATTGCATGCAATTTGCTAGAGGAAATAGCTGCTGTATTTATCTATATAGTTTGCGTCTCATTTCTTCTTAAAGTATAATTCATCTGAATCTCTTAAATAAAAAAAAAAAAAAAAAAATATATATATATATATATATATATAGCACCGCTCATCCATCAGTCTGTCCGTCCATCCGCCCGTTTGTTTTATTGTCTGTTTGATGTTGAAACTTGTTTGGCGTTAGAAACTTGGCTCGTGGTTGTTCGTTAGCCCGAATTGATCAAATTTGTGTCCATTATATCAGCATTTATAAAGTAAAATACAGTTAGCAAGTTCTCTTCTACTTATTGAACAATTTCCATACAAATGTGATAAGAATTCTTTTTAAAGCTAGTAACTTGGGCGCACTTTCACAGTTTCAGTATGACTACTCCAAGTAAAAAGTAAGCGAAATATCGAATTTTTAAATATATATAAGATACAAATATTTGTTTAGTTTTTGATAAGATAAACTATTTACCCTTCTGCTCGAACCGTCCTGAACAAACCAAGCCGAAAAAACCTTTCTGGATATGTTTACAAATTCAAGATCCGAAAACTAAAACTATAATTTACTTAAAAACTATAACTGTATAAATGTATTACATATTTATTCATGTATAATATAAGTAATAATAATTTTCTAAGAAGCATTTATCCGAAATATCAGGAGTTATTATATCTCGTCTTTCGAGTCGAGTTTCAGCAGCTCACAGTTTCGAGCATTGATTAGACAGACCATATCCAACTTGATTGAGTTGTCAAAAAAAAAAGAACAGAGTTCAAGACTCTAGTTTTAGAGAAAGTTTTACAGAAGATTCGATTTTGAGTTGTTTTCTGTTTAAGTCGGGAATATTTATGGCTGCTTCTAATCGCAATGCCAAACCTGAATTCCAGAAACTTTGCTGACTCAAAAAACTTGGCTCTTAGCTTATAGACATCAATATCCGTTGTGCCCATATGTATATAGTTGCAATTTGTGTTCAAAATTGTGACGGGACCACCCAGTTGGAGACCATATTACCTAAATAATACGGTAGCTGGGCTAGCTGGTAATGAGACCGCCCAAGGTTCGAGCTCAGCTGACTGGCTGAGACACTGACTAACTGACTGACTGGCGTAATTCTTGCTGTAGATTCTTAGGCCATGCTGAAAGTTAATTAGCCACTGCGAACAATAGCCTAGCCTGGGCCTGGACCTGGGCCTGGACCATTCGAGCCACTTCATATGGTAATTCAAGTCGCACATCATAAACTGCTGACAAAGTTCTGTGTTGGGCCTTGAGTCGCTGCCACCGCAAGCTGATTGAATGTACTCGGGCACTCGTATAAGCGACAAGCGATGAAACTGACGATCAGCCAGATCATTTACGTGCACGTTCTAAAAACCTGGAGCTAAAAGCCTAAGCTACGGTCCGAGCTGAGACTGAGACGCAGACTGGGGCTGAAGTTGAAGCTGAAGCTGCCTGCAGCTGCAACTGAATCTTGAGCCAGGCGTGTGTCAGGCTTCTTGTTGTCTGTTTGCCCCTTTTTGGGGGCGCATGCTTCGATCGTTCGATCGTTCGATTGCTTGATCGCTCGATTGTCGTTCGCCGGCATCTTTAACGCTCGGCTTACTTTCTTTACAGGCCAGGCCAAGCCAGGCCAGTCCGTCAGGCAGCGAGCGAGCAGGCACTACCTGGTATTGGGCACTTCGCACTGTCTAGAGTTTCCACAGTTTCTTAATCCGATATAGGGGGCTTCGCATAGTTTTGACGCCGACAATGGCATTGCCTTTTGCAATTTAACAATTGACTGCACCGGCTTGATTTGCAGCTCAGCTTTTGTTGCATTTGGCACAAGCAGCCTATAGTCGGCAGGGGGTGTGGGGGGAGGGGGGTAGTGGCTGGGATTTTGCATCTTTCGGATGTAGTAACCGCGGCGGGGTGTTCAATTTATTTATGCTATGTTAAAACCGCAGCAAAACAGAAAAAAACATTGCACGACCCATGATGATCCACGAGTAGTGAGCGAAGATGGAGTTAGGGAGCTCAGCCAAGCAAGGGAATTGTAGTTGGTAGCCCAAATCTAACTGGCTAAGAGTGTGTATCTCTGTCTCAGTCTCAGGCGCAGTTGCAGTCGCAGTCTCTGTGTGTGTTTCGCTCTGGCTTGAATCATAATTTATTAACACTCACTCTTAAGGCTTCGTGCAAAATTCATGATTTTCGCAATTGTTGTTGATGATGGTTTTTATCGTTGTGCTGCCGTTGTTGTTGTTTACTGTGTGTGCATAATTAACTGTAGTTATTGTTGTATGTTTACCTCTTTTTTTCCCTTGTTTTCCATTCGAGTGTGGTTAGGTTTCATCTTTTGTTTCTCGCCTTGTAAACCAAGTGGTGTGGGGGGGCATGGTCTTTGGATTGTTGCTTAATAAATTGTGTTTTCTTTCTTTGTTTTATTAGTTTTAAATAAATACGATAACTTTATTAATAGTCTTCCATTGTTTCATCTGACGCCGTTGCTTTTGCGTCACTTAAACAAAATAACAAAAATCGCGACAAACATTTTCCCTCCATGCGACGCAACTAATCTACACTTAAGTCTATTAAAAAAAAAAAAAAATAATTCCTTACTTAAGAATTTAGTACTAAGTATGTACTTAGTATTTAGTATAAACGCTTAGTGCGCCCTATCCATACATACATTTATTATATATATCTTTGTTTATATGTAAAGGGAACTATTTACAGTTCTTATGGATATTAGTTAAAAGTAAAAAAAAAAAAAGTTAAATTATTTATTTGATATTTGAATATATTCAGATGACTCCTTCATCGTGCTAACTTTTCGAGGCAAGAGAAAAACAGAAAGACGAAGAAGAAGAGAAGTTTAATCATACACGCACGAATTTCATTTTGGTTTTCAGTTCAGTTCTATGTGCAGAAAGGCGCGTGTTCTTTGGAGTGGCGCTGCCATCAGATCGGGTCAATAGGGACGCCAGACTTGCGTCATGTCGCCGACGTCCTCTTCGCGAGCCGCCTCATTGCTGACATCGTTTTGATGCTGCTGCTGCTGCTGGTGGTGCTGTTGCTGTTGCTGTTGCTGCTGCTGTTGCTGTGCCTCCAGTTGCCGCTGCGCCTCGTGTTGCTGCTGCTGCTGCTGATGATGATGATGATGCAAATGATAGTTGTTTTGGCTGGCACCCTCGGCCGCCTGCTCGGCAATGGCCACGGCCGCCTGCTGATCCTGCTCCCCCAGGGAAACACCGCCACTGAGGCCAGCACCCAAGCCAATCTCGATGCTAGATCGATTGCTGGCTAGCGAGCTGATGGTCAGCTGTTGGTCCGTGGCCAGGTACTGTTCCAGCTTTTCGCTGCTGTGCAAATGCAGATGTATCTGGTTTTGATTGACCGTGGAGTAGAGCTGTGGATACAGCACAACTGGTGGCGGTGGTGCCGTCGCATGGCCAGCGGCTCCCCCGTATTGTGCCGCCGTCGCCGAGCAACTGCCGTATTGGTAGTTGTTGTAGCCATTCGACCAGGCCGCAGCATTGTTGTATGCAGTGGGCGTCGCTCCGTAGCTGGCGTTGAGGGTTTCCAGGTCTGACTTGGAGCTGGTGCCACAATAGCCGCTGGCCGCGGCCGTCTGATACGGATCGGCGGAGAAGCCATGCATCTCGGGAAGCACCGTCGATATATGATAGTTGGCCGCGTCCAGCGTGGTTGTATCATAGCCGCTCATAGCGCTGCTATAGTGGTTCATGGCCGATGCCGTGGCCACTGGCACAGGCACCGGTGCAGCTGCCGGCGGCGGCGGTGGCGGCGGCAGAGCCACCTGATGTTGCAGGTGGTGCGCGTGATGGTGATGCGCCGCGTGGCTATGCGTATGCGAGTGCGAGTGCGAGTGCGAGTGGGTGTGACTGTGGTGGGCATGATGATAGGGCACACCCACGCCGACGCCCACCGGATAGGCGACATTAGCCCCGGAGCTGGCTGAGCCTGTCCATTCAGCTGCCCCTATCAGATCGGTTTCTGCAAGAGAAATAGTTGGTTAAGCAAAGTCAGTTTCGCAAAATTATTAGAGAACCCCTTCGAGTGGGTATGCCGTCTCCATTCGATCCCCATGCCCCAACGCACAGCTGCACTTGTCACAAACATGCGTGGGCGTGGCTGGCGACAGGCGGAATGGATAATTGAAAAATAATTTCATATACGTCGACGCGACCCACGTGTGTGCACGTCCCTCACCCCTAGCGACATGGCCAAGGGGTTAACAAATTGGCAGAGCAAAAGAAAATTCCAAGGCATGCCCCAGGCAACTACGACAAAAACGGCGGGACGTCGCCACCCCTGCTCCTGCCTCAGTCCCTGCCCCTGCCCCAGCCCCTGCCCCTGCCCCTGCCCCTACTTCCGCCCCATCAGTGATATTTGACACAACGTCGCGCGCATATTTTGATTAATTACGTAAGCCAGCGGGCCCAGCAAAAGGAAATGAAACAGAACTTAAAGTAACGCACAGCCACGCTACGAGGCTGGGCCAAAAATGCCTTTTAATTAATCAAATTCATTAGAAGCGCAGCTCAGGTTCATGAGCGCTAAATCAACTATACGAATTATTACCTGCCTAATCTACTAATACACAGAAAGCAAATAATTATTCTAATTACACCTAAGAGCAACAAATTCCTGATGCCCTCGCTCAAACTTTGCCAGAGCCTCCGCCTTAACCCCGTTGCAGCTTCGCTAAGATAGTCAAATTTATCTCAATATGAGACAAGGTATTATGATCAAGGAGCTTGCAGCTTAGTCTGATGCAAACTGTATTTATTGTGCATACTCTAACTTCCTCATAGCCCGACTAGAACTCTGCTATTGCCCACTCCTAAAGGCGCTGCACTTGACTGACCTAAGCCATACTTACTGAGTGTCCTTCAAGCCCAAGGCTGTAATACACATGGCAATGGTTTGATTGATGCAACAAGCTGGAGGCATAAGAGTCAAAGAGGATATACTGCTCCCCTTTTAAATGGGCTACGGTCAGATGAGTTCGATCATATATCTTGTAGGTCGAGCTATGAAAAAGTTCAACTGCAAAACTGATTGATCCTTGCTCTTAAAATGATGCGAATACGGCAAAAGATACAGTTGTGCCATGCCTTCTATATATACATATATTTCAAGTTCCAAGGGAAGCTAGAAATTGTAATTGACCAGGCTGCATATTGGCCTATTACAAAATAATTCAAGCTCTAGAACCTGACGACACACACGAGGCATGTCTATTCTAAATTTCAAGTGAGATGCGCTTTGTGAACAAATCCAAACATATATGGCTGTATATATAGTGAATCTGTACATATTGTGAGAGTCATGATGATATAATGATATGATGGAAATTTGTTTGATTTTAGCTCATGAATCACTCTATAATTCTCTACTTTTTCGCTTTAGTTGAGTGAAAATTGCATAATTAAATTAATTTTGATATGAATAGTTTATGCGTTAATGAAATGAATTTGATGAATAATTGATTTGCGCAATTTGACTTGATTTCAGCCGTTTGACCTGTTGAAAGGCCACTCGCATTCTTGGGCCCATTTGCAATTCGCATGCAATCTTCATGTCAAACCCGTTTCTGACTTCTGTACAGTTAATGTGTGTATTAGCTTAACAGCAGCGGGGGGCGGGGGGTGGTATGGCTGAGAAAATTGCATACGGGCAACTTTTCACCCGGCACTTATCACATTTTATTGTTTCAATTAAGGCGCAAATTGCATTGCAGGAACAACAGCCGAAGCAATCAGGGGCCCAGCCCCCTACCGCAACAACTCGTCGGGGATGCAATGAAGCGCGACTGTCTGGGGCGAATAACGAATAATGACTTTGGCTAAGGACCAGGTTCCCTAACCCAGGCCTCTCGGCACGTGCACAAAGCTAATACCAGCCGGCAAGCGGCAGGGTGAGTGAAGACATTACACGCTATTTGCCCTTTGGTTAGAGCCTCCATTAATGTCACTTGCATTGCATATAATTGTAGGCTTCGTTGCGTATACGCAATACCAATTTCATTGGCATTCTAACTAACTGATAGCCACATATAGCCTTAAATATAATATAATAATAGAATATATATATATATATATATAATATCATAGAAGTATAAGCATATAGCAAGTGAAAATTATATAAATCTTGATTCTAAAATTATTCATTTTTAATAATTCAAAAGTAAATTAAATTCGATTTTATTTAAACATATTTATATTAAGAGCTTATTACTCGGTTTTTAGTCTTTCAGTGTTCAGGCCTTAAAATTGTACATTAATTTTTGAATCTAAAGGATGTTGAGTCTTTTAGTTTTTTTCCTAACAGATTTAAAATTATTCATAGCATCAATTAGATTAACTACAATATAAGTCCATGATGTATATATATGTATATGAATTTAGAAACTATTGAGCAATAATCATAGGATTCGCATTGGATGAAATGCACTAGTCAAGACTTAGACTATGTCTTGGCAAATGACTTTGAAGCGATGCAACCGAATCTCAAACAAATTATGTCAGACTTTTGATACCTTCTAATCTATATACATATATGTCTATATAAATATATATTCTGTCATCCGAAACAAATCACAGCAGTAACTGAAAGACGATATCTCAAAAGGCACATAGATTTTTCTTAAAGATTTCCAAATGTTTTCGAAAAATGTATAATTTATTTTTATTATTTATTTTTTATAATAATTTTTTTATATTCATTTATTTTTATTATTTATTATTTTCAGAGACTTCAGATTGAAGTCTATAAAAACGTATGGCCTTAAACTTGTTTACTAATTAAAATTAGTTTCTGCTCTATAGAAGTTTCTTTTGAGGAATTCTTCGATAGGATTTTCCTCTCACTTCTTTAATTATTGCAAACATCTTAAAGTTTCAGTTGTTCGTAGCACACATTGGGCATACCTAAGGCTGCTATTTACCGCGCTCACTGCTAGTATCTCCCATTATGCGTCTTTTCTCACGGGCTGACAGACCTTGCACCATGCATTAGCCTATTGCAAAGAGTCACAAGTAACATATTCCTTCGTTAGCTTTTGCACACTTTAAGTTTGAGCAATTCGTCAACGAGTAATTCATATAACTGGCCGGATATCTTCGATTTTCTTTGGCCATATTCTTCATATCCGCTTCGAGTGCAATCAAGCATAAGGAAGAGCATGAGTAAGAGGAAGAGGGAGAAGAAGAAGCGACTCGACTAGCTGATTATAAAACCACAGTTGGTCAATAATCGCCGTCAGCAGGGCATTGGGCAGCAGTTGAAGCTCTGGCCCAGGGCTCGAGCTCGTTCTCGGGCTCGGGCTCGGGCTCGGATTGGCAGCGACCCCGTTTCAGGTTCTCACAGCTTTCGTTTGTCAGCGCCATCTTGTAGCTCATTAAGGAGCAGAGCAGAGCAGAGCAGAGCTTCCAGACACGAAATACAAGTGCAGAGCTACCAGCTACCAGCTACCAGCTACCCGCCAGGTGGTGGCTAAGTGCCATTGCTGTTAATTAAAGTGGCTCCACGGCAGCCACTGCTTAGTCTCCTCTTCGGGCTTGCAAAATGGCGGCTGGCAAAAGAGCAAAAAGAAAAACAAAACAAAAAAAAAACAACAAAGTAGCAGCAACTTTGCAGTGCAACGTTGTTGTAAACAGCAAACGGCACGAAACGGAAGTGAGTTTGCGGTTTGGGTTCGGGCTTGGGTTTGTGTTTGGGTTTTGGTGGCGGACCAACTTGGCCACAGTTGGCGTTTTATGGGCCAAAAAGATTTCATTTCAAAGTGCGATGGTTGACATTTTTGTTGTTTTTGCACGCGTTGTTGCTGTTGCAGTTGTAGTTGCTTTTTTTGCCTTTACTGTTACCCAGCACAATACACTGCACGCATTTCTGGATGTGCATCTTACAGTTTGCATTTTGCAGTTCGCAGTTTTCAGTTCGCAATTTGCATTTTAATGTTGGATGTTGTTGGCGTTGGCATAGCCAACAGCTGCGCAACCGCATTTGGATTGATTTGTGGCTTGGGCACACAGACTCAGTAAAAACAAAAAAACGCTCCAAATAAGTGCCAAACTCCCGCTGCCGGCCGCTCGACCCATCCATCTGGAAATCCCAACAGTTGTGCATTAACATACTCCACGCATTGTGCCAGCCGCACGAACACAGCAATGCCAAGCATGAAGCAATTGTTTTTAACTAAATAAAATTAATACACATTAAATTATATATATTTAAAATGTATTTGGATGTGCGGGAGCTCCCAGTCTAGAAGTTCTAGGAGTCTAGAAGTCTAGAGCTATTATCAAGAAAGCTATCTATATACATATACATATACATATGTATTTATAATATATACATATGTACTCTCTGGAATGTTTCACAGTTTGTATGACTCTTGGCAAAGTTAAGCTGTTACGAGTTCTACAATGATCGCGTATTAGAATAAAATATATAGGGTATGTTCAAGGAGTATTGCAAGTGCTGACTCTCCGTGAGTTACGTATATTTGATTTTCAATTTTCGATTTGTCACTCACTTATACCGATAGCTGGACATGTTTTAACTTCATCTCAACAACAACTTCTTCTCGACAACACAATTATTGCCCAGACTAAGCTTATTCTCATTCCCGAAACTGAAGAGGCACATATAAGGACGATGATAGGATTGAGAAGAGTTAAGCGTCATCAAAGGAGCAGCTGAGCAAGACACCAAAAAGAGCTTTCTAAAATGAAGTCTAAGCCTTTAAAAATGTTTGAACAGGGTATATTTGTCTTCTGCAAAGTGAGAGAGAGAGAAAAAGCAGCAGCTAGAGGCTTGGCATAATCCTATCTTGCTCCTTCAACCATCACTTGAAGACTGCTAAAATTACACATTCTCAATTTACAACATAATTTTGTGTGTCGACCTCACAGAGTACGAATATTTTCGATACTGAATAAATGCTCCCTCTCCTCACAAAACTTAATAGAAGAGATTGTTCTTAAAAGTATTTTGATGCGCTGAGAAACATAACACAACATAACCTAATCAAAAAAGGCTTTCCATAATGGAGAGGCTGCATATATATGTAAATATATATGACTATGTGTGCGCGTGTATTGAAAAGGGTTATACAAAAGGAGCGGCTTTTATGCAGCGTACAGGGTATCTACTAGTAAGGCACTCTAGGCTTAAGAGCTCTTAGTCGTTCGCGAAGTGAAGCGAAAGTTTGATAAATTAATTACTGGTCAGATCTTCTATATGTTACACGATCGCGCCCCTTTAGGGGGCGTGACAAATCGAAATGGCAGCTATGTACCTTTCTGTAGACAGCTTGTTATCCACGTCAACTGTGGGCGTGGCAAATCTAAAAAACTGTGCAACAACGTTCTAAAGTTTCTCAGTTAAGATCGTCAAATTCCAGGGGGAAGCCCAAATGGGTCTATAAACTATGTGGAGAATCGGAAAATATTGACTTTTGAATGCATTTTAACTGTGCTTGAACAGTGAACGATTGCAATCGTTTAACAAATATAACTGACACAGACATATATATATATATATATATACATATTGTGATAGGTCCTATTCGTTCGATATAGATACTAAGGCCACTTTGATTCGTTATAATTAATCATTTTTCGTTGCCAATAAATTCGCAATTGGTTTCGTGGAATTTCCCAATGATTTCCGCTAACACAAAAAACACTCAACGATTTTAGCCAAGTTATTATTATGCGTAAATTAACAATTTAAGCGCCACATTAAAATATTAATGGGTTAGCTTTTTAACAGTAACAAAAGCCAGAATATATATACTATATAAATTTTTAAATATATATTTATATAGATATTTATGTTTGTGTGTGTGTGTATACCTAGAGTATATAACAACCACACGAAACGTTGCCCAAACACGCGCTGTGGGATTTTTAGTCTACGTTTGGGGCATTTCCGGTTTTGGCTTATTTTAGCAAGCAAACATAACGAAATCGATTGCACTGCCAAATGCCCCACGATTGTTGCTGTTGTTGTGGTAGTGTTTATTGTTGTTATTTTGGACAATTAAGAGACGACGCAGACGACGACGGCGACGATGATATCGATGTGTCACTTTATTCGCATCGTACATACATATTTATTGTAATTGGGCAGTTCGATGAGCCGCGTCTCGGCTCGAATCTCTTTTGGTGGCACACAAAATGCAAAAAAATTCATAAATTAATTAGCATAAGCAACACTTAGTCGCCGTATCAGAGTTTCTGTTTCACATTCGTCTAGGTTCAAACTAGCCCTGACTCATAACACAATGACTCAGCTCCCCATACCCATAACCAGTGCCGGTCCAGTCCCCAACTCACAGCTCACAGCTCCCAGTCTCCAAGTCAGTTGCTCAACTTCTGTTAAATAGCAATAATTTTGCCTCTTTTTAAGTTGTTGCGGCTCTGGAATTAGCGTATATTTACATACCCTGTACGCTCTGATCTATAACATCTTCACACACACACACGCACACACACATACTATACATATACATGTGTTTATGTATGTGCATGGCACAGGCCTAAGCTTGATTTAGTTCGCAACATTTTTGACGGCTTGCCTTTGTCTAAATACCCTGTACATATATCAACATCATTAACGGATGCCTATTTCTCTGCCTGCCTCTTTCTTTGTTCCAGTTCCAGGTACTTCATAAACGAATCTTAGTCTCTGCTATATAAAGAGAAGATTCAATTCAGTGAGACTTCTCGATAACCAATGCGTTTTCGTGGTATCAATAAGCATTTGTATCGATATCTTACGAAAAGCATTTTATTGTGGTTCGTAAAGGCTAGTTGATATAGTTGGTGTGTTATATTCTTGATAGTCATAAGTGGGCCAGCTTGGCTATAGAACCATTAAGCCGTTTTAAAAAGTCCGATAATGTCGATCAATATAATATACCTATATGCTAGTTTCTGAACTAACTCGAACCAGATAATTAGTTGATCGTATATGTGGTTTACTTCTAGTAATCGATAACATTTTGCGTGATATCGATAATTGGGTATATCGACCAAACATTGGAGTTTCACGTGCTGGCACAGAATGCGCTAATCGAGTTAATTCCCAAACATATCTATACAGTTTGTTACTTCAAGATATCGATAATATCGCTGATATCGATAAATCAAAGGCACTAAGATCTGGCAGCTAGCTTCGTACTGAGCACAAGGTATCTGAACAGTTAGTGACGCGCGATTAAAAACATTTGGCACGGACAAACCTGGGTAATATTTGCCCGTGTCTCGCGAGTACTATTATAACATAGTTATATGTTGGGAAGGCATGGCCAGGCGAGGCCCCATGGCGACAATGATCGACATCAACGGGGTTGAACTATTTTTAAGTTTCGTGGAAGAAAATAAATAAATTAACGGCATTATGTTAAGAGATAAGTAATAAATACTAAAAATAAATCGAGACTGAGACTGCGACCGAGACCGGCCGTTCATTAACTCAATTAAAACGTTTAGGCCGCCTGGTGCCAGTCGAGTCGACCAAGTTCTTGACCATCTAATAAAGGTGCACGCTCACGCACATACGCGCACTCACACAGACACACACGGGCACACGTGTATTGTCACGGAAGCAAATGCAGGCAGCATTAAGACTCGTTACGTTCATTAAAAAGATGCTCGCTGAGAGTGGAAATTTGTCGGCGAGTGGGTCAGCCCCTTCGGTATATGTATCTTACCTTGAATTTGTGGCGCATTAGGCTTGTAGCCCTGGCAATCCGAATTTATTGTACTATTTGATGATGAGTAATTGCTGCCCAATTGCTGGGCAATGCTCGCGTTTGTGGTCAGCGCGTTGCCAGCCGATGCAACCGACACCGCAGCAGCCGCCGCTGCCGTTGTTGCAGCCGCAACCTTTGCCGAGTGTCGCAGCGTTTCCAGTTCGTGAAATGTTTTTGGAAAACCGTCGATAAACGGTCGCTGGCCCAGGCCGAGGGCACGATACTGCGGACCGCCGGGCGGACCTGCAAAACAGTCCATATATGGCATAATAATTTGTTTGTATTTAATCTATGTTCATGCAGATATATACAGAGGTATTTTAAAGTAAAGAATAATTTATTACTACGAGAGATTCTTTTACGATTCGTGTGATCGCACTTGTCCTTAATGACTTAATGACAACATTACGGGTCAAGTTAAGCTAAAACCAGATAAGATATAGCTGGAAAACATCTCAAGTCGATATGGTATGTAGGGAAGTAATCTTGTAGTATATAGTATGATAATCTGTAGTAGCGTATACCCTAAATACACTGTATTCGTTGGAACCTAAGGAAGTAATCATGGTCGTACTATTAAAGTATATATATGGAGTCTGTTTGATCAGATTCAATACCCGAATCAATCTTGAATGAGTTGAGATTTGCTACAGCTCATAAAATTTAAACAACTTTACTATATATTTAATAACCTAATAATTAAATTAAGAGAAATAGCGGACCTAAAAGAGTTTTTTAAACTTTTTCGATTGCTATTCATTATTAAAGTGAAAATTTTGCAGAGTATATAAAAGTCGATTAGCTTTGCATTGATGCATTCTTCTTGAAACACTAGTGAATAACTTCTCAGCCTACCCTCGTTAGTTCGTTCGTACGTAATTAACTCAGACTCAAGGTAAAGCCGCAGCATATTTTATAATGCATATACTTAAGTTAACTCGTATGTAGAGTACGTATTGCCAGTGAAGACCTAAAAATGCATTAACAAAAAACAAAAACACAAAAAAATTAATATTAAAATAAGAAAAAAATTAATTCATACTCGTATATGCATTACACAAACTAAAGAGTGAGAGGGAGCGAGAGAAAAAAACACACTCAATACGACATCGTTGCCGCCTTTGCAAAAAAGTTTTTCTTTGAAAACCGCAATTTTTTCAGAAACCGTAGGAAGCAATGCAGCTCAGCTCAGTTCAGTTCAGTTCAGTTGAGTTGAGTTCAGTTCAGTTGACTTGAGTTGAGATATACGTCTATCTGTCTGTCCATCTGTGCTGGCAAGCCGGCTGCACTTTTCAAACACCTTACCCCAAAAACAAAAGCAAAAAAAAAGGTCCGCCAAACAAAATGGCGGAACTCTGTTTACAAGATCTCGCATTGCGAGCAATTTTCAAGTCAAAATCTGACGCAAATATTTTGACGGCAACAGCCGGCAGAAGACGGGCGGCAGCAGGTAGACTTTGTTGCTTCTTGTTCCACGAGGATTATGAGTGATTAGCATTGTGTGCAATTGACCGATATGGCTTAAGCTATTTACACCAATTAGACACTTGCCTAATGCGGCCTGTAGCTAATGCTAACCTAAAACCCAGCGTGTGACTGGAGCCCTTCTCGCCTTTGTCTTCAGCTTGAATCCGTGTTACTTACTTGTCTTCGAGCGCGGCTCCCTTGGACCGTCAACGGTCACTTTGATGGCTTTGGCATAGGTGGCAACTTGTGGCGGGCTCGTTGCAACGGTAATTGTTAGCGTAAAGCTCTTTCCTGTAACAATGAGAAGGAGAAAAGAAAAACATTGGCATTAAAAGTCATATATTGATTTATGAGACAGCTAATTGGCTACCGAATCAATTTCCAGCTCCTCCCCAAAATGTATTTAGAATTGTCTTCCCGACTACCCTGAACGCACTGAAAGTTCTGGCGAATATCAACTGCGTTTGCCATAGTTAAGCAACTGCGAGTTTCGATAATCTTTTGAAAGAGTTTAACCCCCAAGAGTTAATGTGATCGGATTGTATATAGCCTATAGCTTAAGCAGTAGATATCTGAGTTTGCCTTTGAATATGTGCCTATGCAAAAGATCATTTTGATGCTAGTCTTAAGTATAAGTCCAGATGCGCAGATGCTCATCCATACCAAAAATCAAATTCATATAAATCTATAGTTGCCCAAAAGTTAGCGCAGTTTCCGAATGCTGACTTCATCTTTTGTTTCGCCTAAATTCCAGAATATCAACAACATTTGAAAATGTCAAGTCTTGCTCTTGTTAGCCTATGCTATTTAATATTATTATGTATATATACATATATATATGTAAAGCTTTACCTTTAGCATAACTAATATCTACATCATATAAATATCATGCTATACTTCAAAGGATTATCTCAGCATATCTCTGTTTTCAAAATTATTATCATGTCATTTTGATCACTGACATAAATCTATATCGATTTCAATATAACTATATATATTTTGGTACAGCTCTTATGAATATTTTAGTCTTTACTTTGACATGAAAGTACTTTAATAGATACCTTTATCCAAATCGTGATCGATTACTATATTTATATCTAATCATCTTAATACAGCAAATCTGTTTATAATTTTGTATCTATATATCTGTGTTGAGCTCTTTCTCTTAATTGACATATATATCTACATATACTACATATTATTATAAAAGGGTATATCAGCATCGGATTTCTTATCGGATTTTTTATTGGATTTAGGCGAATTCTTTTTTTTTCAGTGTGACGCAATTTGTTTGAGCTCGACATAAATTTTGTTGATCCTTCCTTGATGGCCACCTTCAAGCGATTGTCCCGCACCGCATTTATGGCAAAAAACAACAACAAAAACAACGTGAACAGAAAACGCCATAAAATTGTTGAAACCTGTCGGCTGGGTGCGCGAAACGGGGCAACATTGTGCTCTTTGAATGGGCTTGACCATGTTTACACTATTTATGGTCGAAGCGGGTGCCACAACGCGTCGCATCGTCTGGTCTAATGGTGAGTGCTGCACTCTGCTGAATGCTGAATGGTGATAAGTTTATCGATTTGCCAACCGCAGTCTGTAATCGATTATCGGGTGAGGGAGTCTGTTCGACTTTCGACTGACTATTGCATACGCATCAATTGTCGCTTCTGCTGCACGCTCTGTCTGCCGCTTTAATAAATGCATTACCGCCATTTTTATGCCCTATACCCTTTTGAAAATTTACAAACAGGGTATATTAGTATTCTTCTCATGTATGCAGCAGCACCTGGATTGCAAAGCGACAAGTTGAGCCAAGTCGTTATCGGGCCGTAGTTATACTTTCCTATTTACTCCCATGTATAGCACATGTTAATCGCCTTTCTTTCGATAACTTATCTTATTTGCTTATCACACTTTTAAGTCTTCATTGCTGCTCTGTCAGGCTAGAGGGTATCTCATAGTCAGGCACTTCCAATGCTGACTGGCTGCTGTAGTTGTTATTGTTGTTGTCGGCGGTTAATGAACAGATACTTGTAGGGAGCGGCGGGAGGAGGCCGTGGGCAGAAAGCCGCACAGGTAGCCAGTTTATGCACACATTCATACTATATATTAAATACCCACTAAAGCAACATTGTTTTTACTTTGTAGCTGCATAGCCAACAGCAACGGAGAGAGGGAGAGAGAGATTCGAATTTGGGACCATAGACAGAACCGAAATCAATCCTTCCTGGCAACCGCAAAACCTCAGTCGCAACCATGGCAATAGCCCCCGCCTGCGATGGAGCCAGTGCAGGAGCATTCATCCTGCACCTACGCATCAGCAGCATTGCAATTGAGATCGCAAGAAGACCGGGTAGAGGCTGGCAGTGGTCGTGGTAGAGGTAGTGTGTGGTGCACTTGGACAACTCGACCAAATGACATTTAATTACGGACAGTTCGGCCAACGGGTCTGTCAAAGCTAAGGGATCTTTGAGTTCGTTAACCTAGCTCAGTTTATTTGTGCAACTATTCATATATGCCCCATAAATTGTGCTCATCAGTTAGAAAGCGTTTGTCCTCGACCAGTCGAACTCTCCACTCTGCAATCTCCAATCTCGACTCCCTGTCAATTAGATGTATTGGCGTGCTACGTGGTCGTTGACGTTGGCTTCAAATGTCTTCATTAGCTCGAGTTGAGCTTGCGTTTGAAAGTCAAATCTATCGCAATAAGAAGTCAAATTAATCAAACTGCTCCAAAAAAGAAACAAAAACCAAAAAACATAATGACACGAAAATCAAAAAAAAAAAAACATAAAATTCAAAGTGAATACCAAAACTTTTAAAGAGACTCCTAGACATTTTGGTTTTACTTACTCTTTGGCAGTCATTATTCAATGGAGCACACCGAGGCATTTGTATTACCTGGCACAGGTTGAGAGCAGGAGGCAGAGTTGAGTTCAGTTGAGTTGAGCTCTGGCTTGGGGTAACTGGAGCAGTGAAGCCAAAGCAATCAGCCTCCACTCAACGAGAGAACACGCGTCTGCCTTTTGTTGTACAGATAAAATATAGCACTACTTATGACCACTAAAGACCTCATGTAAATGATAATACATAATAATAATTATAATGATAGAAATAATAATGAGCAGCAACTCAACTCAACTCAACTCTACTCTCTCAGCGTCGATCGTAAGGAAAACAAAGCATGCAACCTAAATGAGTTATCAACTTCAGCCGTAACTGAACAATGGCCAAGCAAACGCATCAGAGCCACGTTTCTAGCGATTGGTAACGACGATCAATTTGAAAATAGAGCTCACTCTAGCCATACATATGTCTGACAATCATCTCTAGACTATGCTAATCTGAGTACTCGAATAAGTTCTATAGGCTTCCATCTATTTCCAACTACTATTTGGCTATCTCACACATCTAATCAATTTGCTTTGAGCTCGATTTCTCGTTTACTTAGTGAAAAGTGTATATTGGTTTTCTGCTCCAACTTCTAAACATATATACCTCATTATCGCTCGATCTACAAAAGGCTTCAACCGTAAATTTTCTAGCTGTTAATTTTCTAAAGACGCGCAGCTATCAGACCTTGTTAATGTGTCACTTTATTACACTGGCTTAGACTATAATATGAGCTCCTAGCGATAATAGAGGAAGATATTATAGCTTTTAAACTAAACACTTAACGCATAGGCATACCTATAGCTGTTTACATGTTTTGGGTCAATCTGTAGAGAAGGGTAAGGGTAACGAGGTTTTGCAATTCTAGCTCAAAAACCATGAGAGATTCTGTTTTATCCGATTTGCCATATATATATATATATATTTATATATTTTATATATATAGAACAGCGGTTTATACTCCTTTCAATGCGTGAACGAGAATGGTGTTTCGGACAGGAGAAACTACACAGCAAATGGCATCAAGGAAAGCAAGAGTCAAAAAGATGGAAATACTTTTGGTAAGCTTTAAGTTTCGTAGACTTATTAAGTCAATTATGTAGAATGGAGGCGGTGGTGGTGGTGGTGGCGGCAGACGTTGCAGGCATCACAGCTTCATTGCTCCTGTTTTTACCTTTTTCATATTAATTAAGGCAACACAGATGAAACTTGTGCGACTTATGAGTCGCTGCGGCGCGTGTCACTCATTTGCCGTTTGTTAATCCTTTTGGCTGTTTGTCCTTTGATATTAGATTAGGTCAGCTCGAGATGGCCAGTCAGATAGGCGGTCTAATAAAGCCCAAAAACAATTGCCAGATTGCGATCAAGTCGTTGTCCAAATATTGAAAAGTATTTAAAGGGAGGGCATTAAAAATAAATATATGAAAAAAAATAAATCTATGACGCGTGACAATGTCAGGCTTGTCCAAAAAAGGCAGATGTATTTAAAAAAAATCAGATATATATATATATATATAAATATATATTTACATATACACACTGAATGTTGTTTGTTTGCTGGTCGAAATGAGCTTTGTCATTTAATCAGAAAACACCGCATGATGTCCTGGCTCGCAATTTACATAGCTCTCTCTCTCTCCCTCTCTCTGCTTTCTCTTTTTGCTAGCCATGGGGACGTGGGCGTTGGGCGTTGGGCATTGGGCGTTGAGCGATGGGTTCGACTATTAAATGAACGACACTGGGGCTGTCGTTGACAATTTGGTCAGCGCTTATATTCTTACATCATTAGCTTGTTATTTGCATGCCTGTTGCCCGTCGTTGTCGTTGTCGTTGTCGTTGTCGTTGCCGTTGTTCGGCTGTTGTGGCAGTAATTATTAGCTGCCCCTTGCGGCACGAGCCGTCAATTGGCAGGCATGCACGCTGCCTGGCCTGGTCGTCTGGCCGGCAGGCCGGCAGGCAACAGTTGCAGCTAATTAGCCAACTGCTGCTGCTGCTGCTGCTGCTGCCGCTGCAAAACTCTATGCAATGGGACTGAAGTACCAGCTCATGACCATATCCCTATATATTATAATGGTGGGTTCAAATCGATTATAACATTGCGTGACGCCCAGAAAACAGCTTCAGCTCAGCTCAGCTCGGCTCAGCAAGGTTCAAGGTATTCATGTGAGCTGCCGACTGCAGCCAAATTCGCGAACTGTCGACCCGAGTTGTTGCATGTTGCCCCGGGGCCAGCGCAAAGTGCAGCAACAGCAACAGCAGCAGCAGCAGCAGCCTAATGTGACGACTGCTGGACATTGATCCTGGCTGCGTGTTAGGGCCCATTCACAATAATCACACAAATGAAACTAAAGTAAAAAGCGCATTGGCCAACGGATGCCCCAAACTTAACTTGTTCAATCAAAGCATTTCCGCTCCCAACAACTTCCGTTCTTTGGCCAAAATACAGATTTTTGAATAAGAAGTTTGTGAAACGTTGCCAAATGGAGCTGAGTTCTGGATTTCTCTTTTGAATCCTATTGAATTTAATGCCATAACACGAAGAAAATGTTAAAGAGAACAATTGTTAATGTGTCCGATAGAACACAAAATTTAATCTAATATATATATTTTGCGTTATATAAAAAATATATTGTTCATTTTTTATGAACAAATATTTATTCCTGTTCACGTTGTGTAAGGAGCATTTTCGTTATGTCTTGGGGTTCCCCGAATTGTCTCTAGCAAAGTGAAGCTAGAGGCTTGAAGATTGGTATACTCGAGTGTATTGCCATCCTAAGTTACTTTGAATAATGGGAATTAATATATTCTTAGCAAAGAACCAGCCAATTGGAGTTTCAAATATACTAGCGTAAACTTTGTTACATTCAAGCGAAGTCATATTCATAGCTATGTCTACGACTCTTCGATTAGGAAAAGGTGAAAGCAAAAGGCAACTCAGATCTGCTTTAATTTTGATATTAGCTTTTTGACGCACTTAAGTTCAAAATTACAACATATAAAAAATATATAAATTTAATTTGAAATTTTTCAAAAAGTATTGCAACTTTGGCAATTGCTAATATATATATATAATCATACTATTGATAAACTAAGTTAGATAAGCCTGATCATGAAAATATACCTATACAAATGGGTCTTCATATGATAACCTAAGAGAGCCTAAAATGAACTGTCGTTTTCAAGAAAATATATTCTTAGTGTGTTAGCTATAACACCTGCTAAGTTCATGTGCATTTCTATTGCTGAGTTTATTCGATTTATGTACATGTATATGCTGTATATATATATATATATAATTTGGATATTTATTCAGAATACTTTTCGAGCTTCGTCTATGGTAGACTTGGAACTCACCTCGACCACTGCGTCCCACGAAGCGCAAATCATTGAACTTGGCAACTCCGTTCTTCATCTGGGCTGTGTAGTTGCGGAGCTCGGCACAGCAGTTCTCATCATTGCCCGCCCGGATGGTCACATAGGTGCCATCGCCGACGTCCGCCAGCGCGACGACTTTAAAGGCCAGCGGCAGAGTTTTGTTCGAGCGCCAATGGGAGGGCAAGGCGGAGCAGAGGAAGTATGGATTGCTCGTACGCACTGCAATGCAAAGGTGCAAACATAAAAAACACGCTTAAAAACCCAAACAAAAATGTGTAATTCAATTTATGTATTCATTTATAATTGCTCCAAAATATGGTAAATAATTGATAGTTATTTGGCGGCTGCATTTGACCATCAATCATTTGCATCTGCATTTAGCGTTCCGCCATGGCGCTTCATAATTAATTAGTGGGGGTGGCCATGCCAAAGGCAGAGCCAGTTGCCAGTTGCCAGCTGCCAGTTGGCGACTTACTTCAATCTGGGGCAACAACTGTCAGCAGAATGTAAACCAAAGGTCACTAGGCATCTATCCAGTTGCCTAATTTCATAAAATCATTAAATTTTCAGTTCAGTTTACATTTCGGATTATTTAACATACAACAAATTTTAAGTTCAGGTAATGTAATATGCACTACTGTTTCTGTGAACTACTCAAACTTATGAATTTTTTCTTTCTCAAGTCCTGTACTGCGCATGCTCCTAAGCTTGGATGAAAAGAAACGACTATTTTTAATAAAATATAAGCTAAGCTTAGTATGCATTTCAAACAGTTTTCAAAATATTCTGTTTATCACTGTATTGCGTTGGCCATCATCAAAATTGAATACCTAATGAAACAGATTTGATATGTAGTTTGAACACAAAATCATTTACTCAAATACTTCTCTCTATTGTCTCTGACTTTTATAGTCATGTCACTTTTATAGTTATTCTAAAGCTACTAAAACTAACTCCAAGTATTGTAACACGATATGGCAGCCATATATTCTACAGAATTGCAATCCTTTCATGTTTCACAATGACAGTGTTTCTAAAACAACAGATAGACAGATATCAAACATATAATATAAGCAGCATATTGGTTTTATAGTATGAATGCCTTTATGCCTATGTCAATGTAAACCCTATTAAGAACTTTGGATTTGAACACTTGATACATATATATATATATATATATATATATATATATATATATATATATATATATATATATATAATCTATATATATATATATAATCTTTCACTAAGTTCCACACAGTGCGATTTTCTCAAGCTCTGAGATTTCATAATGGCTCATTGATATGATCGGGTATGTATGGATTTCAGTGAGAAGAATATATATATATATATATCTATATATATATATATATATATATATATAGATCGATTGACATATCATATTCCACAGTTTCATATATAAATCTGGCGAATTGGTTGACTGCTGACTTCTGCTACAGATGGAGCTATAAAGCAAATGTGCCGTCGATTTTTACAATTTTATGCTAAGAAATTATAAGAAATTAAATAATGAGCTCCTTACTCCTTTCACTCCATAAGTCTGTTTGAAAATTTAAAAACAGTCTTGCTGCAACGCACTTATTTGAGTATGCTCAGAATGAGCTTATAAAAATTATATAAAAATAACATATTTTAAGATTTTTGAGGTGTTGAAAAAGTGTTAAAACAGTGCTGTGATATGGATGCGCTCTATGTATACAGGATTTCCACTATAGGTTAGACACTATAAATCAAGGCAGGGTATCTCCTAGTCAAACACTGTTATTTATAGGGTATCTGATAGTTAAGCACTAATAAATAGAGCATTAGTATGCAGGATTTCTACTAGCTTAGGACTATCCCTTAAGGCAGAGTATCTACCAGTTATACGCTATTAGTTAAAGTGACATCTGTTGCTAAACACTGTATCTGATAGCTAAACACTGTAAATTAAAGTTAACTGTGCAGGGTATCTACCAGATAGTCACTGCTCAAGAGATGAACGAAATGGCAAACGATCTTGAAGCATTTTCGCCTCAGTTGAGCACACAAAGGAAGCAGAAGAAGAAGACGAGGACCAAAAATGCATTCAAGTTTTATATGGAAGAGTGTAATCTTTCACGAAATTCCACACAATGCGATTTTCTCAAGCTCTGAGATTTCATAGGTCATTGATACGGTCGGGTATATATGGATTTCAGTGAAATCGTCTACCAGAGACGAGCGTTAAAGGAAGAAGAAGGAGAAGAATAGGAGCAAAAAAAAAAAACGAAGTCAAGACTCGTGCGTTGATATCAATAACAATTATTGATATCAATTTACTCATCATCGCTCAGCATTGATATAGACATAAAGCCCTAAAAGTGTTCAATGTCTTTTGAACGTTATCCTGGACACGCGCTAAAGCTTGTGATGCAGAAAGTCTAAGCAAATTTAAATTTTCAATTTGGCCACCAAATAATATGTATTTATTTACATATATGACTGTTTTCTCTAATTAATAGTTATTAGTTATTTGGCTTACTTTCTTTTGCTTTGAAAATAAACATATTCACTAATTGGAATTCCAATTGGCATGTATTCAAATTGAATTTGAATAAAAATAATGGAAAGAGATGTATATATAAATGATATGATATAAATTGGGATATAATATTATTCATATTAATATTAGAGAAAAAAACCCTTTTCTGTCTATCTAATTGAATGTTATATACAGAGCTCGAAAGATCTAAACCCAGGAATTCTAAGTCACCTGCAATTGGATAGAACCCGAGTGTGTGACTGGAGTGAAGTTTGAATAATCAAAACAACAACAAAAAGTGAGTGAATAATACGATTTATGTGCTTTGTTCAATAACGGGGCAATGCCCTCTGGTATTTCTATATAAATCAAGCTTATCACAAATTGTATATATATATATATATATGTATATTTGTACATACACACGTATGTATATATGTATATATGTTCGTTTGCCGCTTACCCAATTCGCCAGGATATTCCTGTTGCCTTTCGAGCACAAATCTTTCCATCCACAACAAATCCTGGTGCACTGCATTGTTGCTGTTGTTGTTGTTGTTGCGACTATTGTTGCTGTTGTTGTTGCTGTTGTTGTTGTTGTTGTTGCTACTGTTGTTGTTGTTGATATTGATTTTATTGCCACTGCCACTGTTAGCACTGTTAGCGGTGCCATTGCTGGCGCCACCTGTTGGCGAACTGCTGCCAACACTCGCACTGCTCGACGGCAGCACCTCGCACATGATCGCAGCAGCCGCTGACCCGGCTGCAGCTGCAACAGCCGTATTGGCGCTCTTATATTCCGCTGGCGCTGACCAGCCCGTACCCGTTGGCGATGCCGATGATGTGACCATGCTGCGATTGCCGCCGTCAATGCTGTTGATGCCGCTGATGCTGCTGATGCTGACGGGCGCCACAGCTGGTATTGCTCCTGTTCCAATTGCAATTGAGCCCGTATAGTAACTGTTAAGGCTGCTGACAATTGCCGTTGTTGTTGTTGCTGCAGTCGCTGTTGCCGCCTCACTGGGCAAATGGAAATGCATTCGGCGCGGGCGTGAACAACTCAAATCCAAATTCAAATCCAAATCAAATCAACAAATTTTTTTACGGCGCCAATTTGTCGAACAACAAGTGATTTGTGCGGGTTTCTCAATTTTTCAATTTCAGTTTCTGTTGCCGTTGCTGTTATCACTGTGAATAGATATCTTAGGCGGTTCGTAAGATACAAAATGTATCTAAAGTGGCTATTGCCTTATGCCTATGCAGCAGCTGTTCGTTGTTGTTGTTATTCTATATTTTGATTAATTTAATAATCAGGCAAAACAAAAATTAGTCACAAATTAACACTTGATGACGACTGTTGTTGCTGCTGTTGTTGTTGCCGCTGCTGCTGGGATGCTTAACTCTCGATTTTCATAGCTATTGCAACGTGAAACGCACATACACAAATTCATTGCATTCATTTTCGACTACATTTTCGCACTTTTTCTTGTTGTGTTTTGTCATTTAGCAACAAAAGCAACAAGAGCATTATTTGTATCTTATTGGTTTCTTGTTGGAATCTTTTGTCATCAACAACAACAACACTGGGTTCAGCAACAACAATTTACCGTTAAAAGTAGCACACGTTTATTTTTTGTTAATGTTTATTATTATTTTGACTTTGATTTTAATACGATTAACGTGTTTATTAAGTTTTGTTTTGTTTTTTGAATTCGAGTTGAAGTTTTTGTTTGGCGCCTTTTTGTTTCTCCCAATTCATATTACAATAACAGTAATTATATATTTAATAACTCACTACACACACAACACACATACACAAATTCGTATAAAGCCATGTGCAGTTAATTTTTTGCTATTTGAATTTTTTCTCAACAAACAAAATATGTAAAAAAAAAAGAAACAGGTGCGTCCGCGTGTCGAACTAAATTGTTACTGACACCTAACGTGGCCACCAGCGGCGAGTTAACCTATAGAACAGCCGCCAGTCGAGCCGAGCACAAAATTCAGTCATCGTCAACACTAGCGTCGCGACGGCAGCAACAGTAAACAGTAACACCCTGCCGCTGCTGCTGCCGCCGTGATAAGCTGTGAACATTCATTTTTCTCTTGTTCGCTCTCTGCCTGTGTGTTGCCTGCTCTCTGCACTCGTATTCAGCAATTGCCCTCGCAACGGCTGAACTTGTGCTGACTCTCCCGCCGCTGCGTCTGCGTCGGCGTTGAATGCTAGCCAATCGGCATGCGGTGGCCTGTGCATTGTGCGCAGACCGTTATGTCTGAAACGCCTTCTGATTGGCCAAACGCTGTCTCCATGCGTGTATCTGTGTGCGTCTCTGATTGTGTTTTGTAGGTCATGGTGGTTCAGACGTGTGTTTGCTTTTTCCCTGGAGCCCATTGCCATCTGTCATTGGGTGGAGCCTGTACCTGTTTGACACAGTGCGACCAATTAGCCTCAGCCGCTCTTTGGTATGCTCTTTGCTTTTAACTTGCTTTTTTTTTATCAAGTTTTTTATATGCATCCGCCTGCTCTCTCTTTCTCTCTCTCCTGCTTGCCTCTCTCTCTCTCTCTCTCTCTCTCTTCGTTAATCTCTCTGTCTTTCTCTTAATTTCTCAGCATTGCGCTATCAGTCATTCATTTATGTTGTTTTATACTAAGTAAACAGTGCTTATGCTCGTATTTATGTTAACTTTTTTATTTTTTTTAAGCCAAAGCGATAAATGGTATTAGCCTCCAGATTACGCTGTGCGGTGTCATATGTACGCCTCACTAATGTTTACAACTAAGTATAAAACAACAATTGATGTAATAGCTATGATTTAAATACCAGCAGATCGGAATGGTATTTGCATTCGCATTGACTAATTGCTCTTAGTTGGCAGTTTCCTTATAAAGGCCCGCTTACAGAGTGCGAAGTGCGAAGTACCCGCAGTTATCCCAGATTTACTATTGTTGACTCAACTTGAATTCCATAGGTACTTAAGCTTAAGCTTCATAGATCTGCACACCCACACACATATATATATATATATATATATATACATATATATATACGTATTCATATATGTGTTCGAAAGTTAATTTCTTAAATTTTATATCAGTTCTGACATTTATTATGGTTACTGTTGACCACACAACTTATCGCATATACATATATATATATATATATATATATATATATATATATATATTTTTTTTTTATACTATTACTATATATTCACATAGTTTAGGTTGGCACATTTATATACATACATACACACACATCGGTTTATTGGTTTATTTTTATTTCGCTACTGTGGGAAACTTTTGTTTTATCAGTCAAAACGAAAAAGAAATAAAAATTTATGCAGAGCGCCTACAGCAGGCGACTAGGCGCTACCCTGTAAGTAGAAAGACTGTATGTGTGCACGAGGTCATTGTGGCATCCGTGAGCCGTCTTTATTGTAACCAAGGTTCAGTTCATGATATTCGAAGCAATTTTCAGTATGGACTGTCCCCACTTGTCTACGTCCCATTCCAATGCGTATAGGGTATGCTAATAACTTAATATGATATGTGCAAAAGTGCTCTTATCACATGCTGTGTGGATATTTGAAGGTCAAGCAACATGTTTAGCATTTATTCCCACAGTTGTTCAGATAAAAAAAGAAACATTTATGCATACATATGTAACTATATATATATATATATACGTGTGTGTATGTGTGAGCACTACGAGAATAATGTTTCCTTAAATATATTAAATCATAACAAACAGATGTTTTCCTTATAAATACTTCTATGTGTTTTTGTATTATTCTTACGATAAATCGCAAATCTATAAAATTGTTTTTATCTTATATTTAACGCAGGCTAACTATCTAGGCACTGCTCGTCAAGAGTGCAGTCTATGTACACGCAATGCAGCCGGTCTGGCTTTACGTTGTGCAGGCTTGGGCTATAGCTGCAAAATCGCATCACAGACTCCTGCAGGTCTTGCAAAATAGTGGCAGGCGAACTGCCCCTGGTATGTGCGCAGCACCACCCTTCACTGTGACCTGAACCTGCATGCAGTGGAGGAATAGTTGGGGAGGCTCACTGTTAGATTCAGTGATTGGCTGATAAGAAATTGCAGTATGCTCGCGAGGCGCCTACCCCACACTAGGCCGTTGAGGCCACTGAAAAGAATGGGATTAGCGAACCAATATGAGATAATTGCAATTTTTGCTATTAATATTTATTTTTTACTCCTTAATTAAGTCCTCAAGAGGTTTGTTTTTTACATATTAATAAGTTGCTACATTTTTTAGCACGGATTCAACGCTTAATAAAGAATCAAAACAAAAACGTCGCTCAAAAGCTAGTTGTTTTGTCTATGTTGATGGGATGGTCCAGAGTTGCGCTTCTAACTGCATAGCTGGGGTGTGGTCAGTGAGTGCTATCAGAGTGTAACAGGGATTGACCTTTAAGTTACCACTCTTGCACCAAGCTGTCAATGTGTTAAGGTGTGTACCTGAGAATACCATCTGTTGCCTCAGAGCTCCACTTGGAGCTATAAAGCAGCTCAATATCGGCAGCGTATGTAGCAAGAAGAGACTCTGGGAACCCCTATATGGTGTTCGCTAGATATACAGTATAAATTGAGTAGAGCAGTGGACGTAGGACGCTACTCTGTGGAAGGACTCTGAAAGAGTACTTAGGAGCTATTAATTTTTATTATCATCTTTATACATAGGTATGTGCATAATTGGTTTACCAATGGGCACTTAAAAGCAAAATTCCGTGATAACCGATATAAGCCTATCGCTGGACAACCGTTTGTTGTATACTTTTGGGGAGAAAAACATAAAAAAATAAGTCATACTTCCAGGAGCAGGAAAAGTATTGCAGCATGAGCGCGCAGCAACAACCAGGAGGGATAAATATAGAGGGAGAGATGTCGACGTCAGGTAGACGAATCCATCTAGCTGCAGCATTAGGAGCCGTCTACTGCTACTACTACTGCAACTGTAGCTACCAGCGCCGCCACCGCTGCCATCATTATATGTACCGTAGATGCCATAGGTTCCGCGCAGGCATTTCAGCAGCTGTTAAGACATTATATGAAGTCGCCATGTCATTGGCGGTGAAGAATTCTGTAATGTGGAACAACGCTGTAAGGCTACATGGTCGTCCCTCGACCGCCAACGCTGTGCCTTTATTCGCTGCTGCTGCTAGCGGTTTTCTCGTCCCCAGAGACGTAGCTCACAGTGGTCACTAGTCGAACCATCAGTCAAGCGCCGAGCGATTCGAAGATGCAGGAGGCGCAAATCATTGCACTATTTAATTACCTAACTTAAAACTAAAACTAATATTGTTTTTAAAATATGTTTTCAAACTGATTAAGCTTTTAATGTTCAATCAGTGAGTTAGACGGAACTCTCGGCTTAGCATACCAAAGATGAACAAAGTAAAAATTTCGACAAACATTCCATGGACAGGTGTTTAATTTTATTGAGAGCGAGCATTTTCTAATAATTGATAGGGTCTCTTCATTTTCTTAGAGATAATGCAAAATTTGTGATTTATATGCAAGACGGGTTCAAATGTTTTAAAAGTTTTATTTATTTGTTAATAAGCTCATTTGGAAATATTTAAAATAATAATAAATAATTTTCTTTTCCTTAAAATAAATAAGCATATATTCATGCTGATCCTTTAGATTTTGTACTCATTAAATGTTTTATTTATTTGTTATTTTTGGTTGTCATTCGACGAAGTGCATGCCAATCACTTTCCGTTTTTGCTCTTTCGTTCGAACTTCGAACGGCAGCTAACATGTTGTCATCTAACATGTTTGTTGCAGCACGCATGCTTCGAACTTCACTGCAATCTGTTCAAACTACAAGTAGTAGCGCATCGAACATAGCAAGCACACGGCACACGATAACTGCTTTCGTCTCACTATGTAATGAATGCGCGTTTATTCCACTCTCACACCTTGATTCGTTCGGTTGTCTCCAGATTAGCTTACTTATTATTTCTTTATATTTAAAAATATAAACAGAAATTACATGATTTCTACTTTATTGAGTTATTGTTTTAATTTTCGATTGGATTTAAATGATGCAACTGATTCGTTGTATTATAAAGCAAGTAAGGCTTGACACTGTGGACTTTATCTTTGGGGAGCGCTGGTAATTCTTCAATTGATTTTATTGGTTTAGGGACTTTGGTCTATCCTAAGAGGATACATCTTCCAAATTAAGAGTTCAGGTTGACCAATGACTCATCGCAAGAATTTGGCTTTAGGCACTTTATTTTAAGGCATTGGCAAACCTGTCATAATTTTCCAACGGCCAGTTTTGACTCACGTGAGTTCGGTACTGGTCGACCAGGTGCTGCTCTAGTGTCCAGCAGAATGCTGACTATATTAGCATAATTTTCAATCAGTTGCATGATCTCCTGAACGTATCTGCTACAATCCAATCAGCGAATGTATTCTGCTGTATTCCAAGCCCTTCCGGGTCTCGCAAATCCGCATAGAGGGGGCAATCCTCTATGGGATCGTCACATGGACATTCAGCAGTCTCGCTTAGACCACGCGCATGCAGGAAAGGGCTCGCCGAGTCATGGCAAGAGAGGAAATTGGCTTGCATCTTCAACTTGAATTTGGGGGCGGCTGAAGACTAAGATTATGTCCGCGACAAACCTATGCGTCACACGTCGGATCGTTTGCGATTGACAGTCACCGAGTCACGTTACGAACTACGACTCGTTCGATGACGGTGACAGCGATACTTCACTGGCAGCTGTGTTGGCTGGAGCCACTAATGCCGCTAATGCTGCATCACCCCACGCTGATGCTCCCACTGCAGTGGCTGCCTTTTTTTTTTGTGTGTTTGAACTCGATGGAAGGATCATGGAGCTGGAGGCGTTGAGTCGCGTTCGTCCAGAAGCCGCTGCTGTCATTGCCGTTCCCCTACCATCACCACGTCGCTCACGAACCCGCAAGGCTGCGGAGACCTGGTCAGCAATCGTGACAAGCAGCAACCCAGAGGAGACGCCTCAGCAAGTCGCTGATGTTGCTCCCGCTCTCGATGTCCGTGTGCACGAGGTGAGTGAGCTGCTGGACGTTGACAGTAGCATTACTGTCAAGCAGTTTATGGGCGGTTTATTTAAGAACCACTTCTCGGGGCACATGTCCTATGCTGCTTTCGAGAAGTCGGTGGCCATAGTGTCATGGACGCAAGAGGCAGGACCGGTGACAATCCAGTTGGATCCGTCGCTGCCGCCGCCAGTGCTATTTCTGCTGCCGATGCCGCTGCCCCAGTTGTTGCTGCCCCCGCTGCTGTCGTGCTGTACTCCTGCTGCTGTTGCCGCTGCCCACGCTGTTACTGATGCCGTCTCCCCTAGTTTGACTAGTTCAAACGAGATGGTCCAACAGATGTTTGCCATCGAGCTCAGGAGAGCTGTTGTTCGAGAGGGAGTGCCCAGCAATGTAGCACTAAGTGTGCTGGATGTAGGTGCTAGCTATCAGCAGCTGGTGATCAAGATGTATGGGAAGATCGTGGAACTGGAGGCGTTGAGCCGTCATTACTGGCCCCGCTGTCGCTGTCACTGCCACAGTCGCCCACGTTTACGCTCCAATTGCTGCACCACGTACCCGCAAGGCTGCGGAGACCTCGTCAGCAATCGTGACAAGCAGCAACCCAGAGGAGACGCCTCAGCAAGTCGCTGAGCGCGTTCGGTGTCCGAGTGCACGAAGTGCGTCAGCTGAAGCGAGGAGGTTTAAAGAACTAGGGTTAGATGTGAAGAGGAATGTTGCGCTACGGCCGAGGATAACCTTCCTGGACGTTGACAGTAGCATGCTGCCTTCGAGAAGTCGGTGGCCTTTGTGTCCAAAGCATGGACGCAAGATACAGGACCGGTGTCAATCCAGCAGAACAGAAGGCTCTGGATATCCTAGAGGAGCACGACAGGATATACGTGGATTGATTCGCCTTCCGATGCCGATCGAAGGTGCGCACGTATGCGTGCCGCAAGTGTGTCAGTTTTGACCACAAGATCGCCAAGTGCCGGATGAAGGAGCAGATCTGCCGTCAGTGCGGGCAGTCGGGACACCGAGCTGGGAAATGCTGCAACCCTGTGCACTGCAGGAATTGCAGCTTCAAGGGGCTGCCCTATGAGCATCTTATGCTCTCAGCGGCTTGCCCGATCTACGGAGCTGTGCTCGCCAGGGTGGCTGCAACTGTCTCCCGAGGAAGACTCTACCAAATGAAGGCTTTGATCCGCCCTTCGACTAATCCATAAGTGAAGAAAGTCTACTAAAGTTTGGCTTGCCCTTCGACTAGATCGTAAGGATTCATCTACCAACCTTAAGGACTTTGGTAAGACCTTCGATGTATCCACAAGGATACGTTTCCTAGATTAATTTTCTGGTTGACCCTTCGACTCATCGCGAGGATTTTGTATACCAAGTTGAGGCTTTGGTCTGCCCTTCGACTGACCCAAATGGATTTTGTCTACCAAATTAATGGGCTTTGGTTGGGCCTGCGATTCACTCCTTGAAGATCATCTACCAGTTTGAGGCAGTGGTGAGCCTTTCGTAGTAATGTTACTACCAGTTTTGACTCACGTCAGTCCGATACTGGACGACCAGGTCCAATTCCAGCGTCAAGCAGCATGCATCGTCTACTAAAGACTATAATCTTCGAGCAGTTGCACGCCCTTCTTGGCCATCAATGTGTCAGCGAAGGTCCAATCCCCGGATGTATTCTGTTAAATTCCCTTCCGAGTCTCTCAAATCCTCTATGGGATCGCTACATGCGATATGCGGGAGGAAATTCAACCGCCCGCTGACCGTGATGCCAAGGAAACGGCATTGCATCACGTACCGCAAGTTTGCTCCTGCAAAGCTTACGGCGGGCGGTCAGCCGGATAAAAACCTGCCCTTAACAAGCATCATCACAGAGAGACTGAGACGCCTACCTCCGTACCCTATCTTCTAACTAATTACATTAGTTGAGCACCTTTGAGTTCCAGTTCCCTCTAACAGCAGCAAGACGTCGTCAGCATATTCACTTAGAGTGCATTCCGTTTTAAGATGGTGCAGATGAGTGTCCATCAGAATGTTCCAAATAAATGGACCACTGCGGACAGCTGCGTGACTTTGCCGAAGCTGCAGACGATACTTGTATTTCGGTCCGGAAAGCTGCTGCGCCAAATCCAACTTCCCCGCCCGGGCTGGAAGCTGAATTGCCATCGACTCTCGTCCGTGAGCATCTCTTTCACCTGGCTCACCATGATCCCTTCAAGTACTTTGCCAACACAGGCAACAAGCAGATACCTTCTCCGCAGCGGGGAAAAAGTTGCGGAACAGCACAGTCGTGCTAGGTTCCGACCAATTCATTGTTAGAAAAAGCAGAAAAGAGAAAATATAATTAAAAGTTTCAATAATGGTCTTTTTCTTAAAATAAAAGTGTTTGCTTTTGTTTTGTTTTTTTTTTTTTATTTTTTTTTTTTTTTATTTTATATTTTATTTATATTTTATTTTATTTTTATAAGGAACTAAAAAATAACTAATTTATAATCTATGCCGATATCTTATTTTTCAATTGGACTTAAAGCTGGCAACTGGTTCTTTGTATAAAAAAGCAACCATGACTTGACACTGCTGAATGTTTGGAATCATTGAGATTTGTTGTCAAATAAAATTAAAATGATACACTCCCGTAATTCGCCGTCAATAGCAAGGGGGCTGTTTTTGTTTCTTTTGGTTCTTGGTACAGAACCAAGAATAGGTATTCGTTAATGTGTTTATTGTAAGCCTGTAATACAGAACTACTGAATACGGGCGTCGTAACTAGTACTTGAACCAGGTGAACAACGGAGATGAGTAGAATTAGTGAAGGGCGAGACACGGTGCTATATTTTCAAGTACTATATTCGTACTGGTTTATTTCGTAAATAGTATGGCCTTATATACAGTTTCTTAGGTTCTAAGGGTCAAAAATGATTTATGACATTACATGCATCCTAAATAAACATAAAAAAAGCTTAAAGCTGATATGTAGATATATATAAAAAAGACGACAATGATGGAACATTTGCTTATCATCTGGTCAAGCTGATATGCCTGCTATCTTATTTTATGTAGGGTGAGTTCTGTAGAGCGTTTTTATTGGAAGATATGAACTCGAACATACTCCCGGCCGTCGAACAATTGTTCAACTATCAGATATATCAATCCGGAAAGCATCTTGTCCAATTGCTGGGGCTGAAATGTCGTCTTGTGTCCTGGGTGTTATTGATATTGTTGGTTGGATTGATACTGTTGGTTGGATCCATCTTTTGACGTATAGTGCAAGTAAAATTACTGATGCTGCTATTGCAATATATGACATTATGACGAAATAATTCATCGGTGAAATCCAATGTGGTAGTTGGATTTCATTTGCTGGTAGATAAATGTCGGCTAGATTGCTCGCATGTAGTAGTTCTCTTGAGTTGTGAAGCGGCTGTATTACCAAAGTTGGGTTGCCAAAGATGAACACATCGTGCTTGTCAATGTGCTGTGACCCGTTATGGTCATATTCGCATTGCAAATGGTACAGCCTGCTTTGATAGCAAGTAGTCCAACATCTCGTAGTTGAATGCTTGAGATGCCGTCAGGACACACAGCTGAGAGATCCGTAGGACTCCGAGTCGCGAATATCCACTGATTCTTGAATAACATATTAGTCCAGGTGAGCGAGTGGTTTGTTGTTGTTATACAATTATCCGATGTTTTGTTGTTGGACATCAGAAATTCATAGCAGTGTTCCATCCTGAACAATGATTGTTTATGATAGCATATGTGTTCATCTCTTCGAAGGGGGTGACAATTTTTTAATTCTGCCTGTGTCAGGCTCAGGAATTCGTCGCGATGATCATTGACGGCGATTAGTGGTACGTTTGTCGATATTTTTGTGATTCCTTGGGAGGACACCACTGGAATGGGTATCAGATTATATAATTCCAATGTCTGCGTTGATATAAGTGGTAGTGTTATTTTGAACACGACGTGCCTATCTACGATGGCTCCTTCAGCTGGAGTACTCCACCATTGGTGCTAGGAATTTGTTGTCCTCCCTTTAGGTGATCATTCATCTGTTCTATTTGTTCTCGAAGTTGAGCTGGTGATAGTAACAGGGGACTGATTGTGTTTTGTCGAACTTCCGTGAGTACCTTTACTATTTCTGCTTGCATTCGCTGAAGGTTTGCTGCCATCAATGTCAGTTGCGTTGTCAGAAAAAGATACCATTGAAATAGATTATGCTTTGTCTTTTCTGTGAGCATGGCGTTGAATTGTGTTTCCATAATGTTCAGTCGCTTTTTAATCATGGCCTCGTCACGTTTTAATACGTTGTAGCTGGAATCCACAAAGGAGGTCTGGTTTTTTAAGACTGACACTAAGTAATATTCGTTTTGCTTCACCTTTTCTATGGTTTCTGCCATTTCCTTCGCATATGTGGAATCCAAAACTCCAATCAGGCTGCTTGCTATATTTCCAATGATGTCCAGTGGTGCTCGTTTACGTTTTATTTGCTGCAGAAGCTCATTTTCAGCTGATAATTCATCCTCCACATGCTTGAAATGCTGGTGCATGCTTTTACATGGAACTGTGATGCTTAACTCGTCACACATTTTTTTATACTGTCGACACCTCTAGAAAATGTTTTCATTTCACTCCAATAAGGTTCCAGGTCATAATAAGCTATTATGGTCCAATTGCAACAGCCACTCGAGCTGATCCGATCCTTTCGTAATAGATGCCCGGTTTGGAATCAAATTGTGTAAAGTTTATGGACTGTATCAATACTAGCGGCATTAGCAACATGATTGTAAGCAACATCGTTGTAAGAGATGGCATGCTGGGTAGTTAGAATCGTTTTGCCTTCTGGTTGCTAGGAGGATCGGTTTGTGGGTGTTTATGTTGTGGCTCATCGACAGTTAGTAGTGGTGCCAACTTATGTATAGGACGCTTGAATGTGCCATGCGCTGTTTTGACATCCACTACTCGTATGTGGTTATCGGTACCAGTGTAGACCTTTTGAATCCTTCCGATTGGCCATTGTCGACATGGTACGTTATCTTCCTTGACGAGTACCATCATTCCCTCTGATACGTTTGCGGTCGATCTCGTCCATATTGTTCGTTGTTGGAGCTCATAAAGATATTCCTGTGACCATCGAGTCCAAAACGTATACTTTAAATGTTGAAGTAGATCCAACCTTTGTCCGAGAGACTTTCCACTTGTTTTTCCGCTATCATGAGCTCGTGCTGTTAAAGGTTCTCCAATCAGGAAGTGCCCAGGCGTCAGTGCAGCAAGATCATTCGGGTCGGTTGACATTGGAGTTATGGGGCGAGAATTGAGTATTGCTTCTATCTCAATTACTACAGTTTCTAGTTCATCGTACGTTAATGCAGTAGTCGATACATTTTTAACAGTCAATGTTTTGCTGATTTTACTGCTGCTTCCCAGAGTCCGCCAAAATGTGGTGCACGAGGTGGAATAAACTCGAATTTTACATTTCTCTTTTGGCATTCAGTTAGTATATTGGCCTTGGCCTTGTCGTTGTAGATGGCCTCTTCCAAGTCTCGCACTTTGTTGTTGGCACCCACGAAATTCGTAGCATTGTCGCAATGTAACGTTTGGCAATTTCCACGACGTCCCATGAATCTCTTTAAGGCTGCGATGAATTTTTCCGTGGTCAGATCACTCACTGTCTCCATATGGATGGCCTTTGTCGCAAAACAGCAAAATATTGCGATATAGGCCTTGTCTGGTCGCTTCCCTCGAACCTTGTGATGAATCCAAAATGGACCACAGTAGTCAACTCCAGCATTTTGAAATGGCCTTGCTGGGTTGACGCGTTGCTCCGGTAGATTGCCCATTAATTGCTGGAACATCCTTGGTTTCGCTCGAGTGCATCGGACACAATTTTGGGTAATGTTACGGGCCATTGTTTTTCCCTTTATTATCCAATAGTTTTGCCTAGACTTGGCAAGTAGTGCTTGTGGTTCACAGTGCAAATTGTCCTCATGAAGTTCTCGTAGAACAGATTTTACCAGTTTATCATTATATGGCAGCAAAATTGGATGTTTTTCGTCGAACGACTGACTTCTCGATCCTGCCACCCACTCGAATAATTCCATCTTTGTCCAGCAGTGGATTTGAGGTTGCTTTTGTTGTCTACGGTTCCATGTTTTGTGAGGTCCTTTAGTTCCTCCGGAAAGTCAGCTTGTTGAATTTTTCGTATTATGATGAGTTTTGCACGTTCCAACTCTTGATGTGTAAGTGTGTTGTAGTTCTTCCTTGGGTGTCGCTATAATTCGCTGTAGTCTTCGAAATGAATCGTTGATGTTGATCGAGTATATGACATCAGCAATTTCTCCGACTGGAGCTGCTATAATCCTTGGGTTTCCTTTTCGTCCCACAGTGTCGTTATCGCTGGGCAACTTAGCAAATGATTCTGGCC
Source organism: Drosophila hydei (assembly GCF_003285905.1). Lineage (NCBI taxonomy): Eukaryota > Metazoa > Arthropoda > Insecta > Diptera > Drosophilidae > Drosophila > Drosophila hydei. The sequence continues at coordinate 700,786 of NW_022045852.1, forward strand.
ACTTTGATGGTGCTCCATGGAGGAATAGTGGTCCATGTAGCCAAATGCTCCTTGCATCCGGATTCCTTGTTAGGGTTCCACGTGACAGTAAGTAAGAAAACATGACGCCATTGAGTTGCTGTTGTTAATTCTTGAATTTTCGCAACTCTATTTGCCACATATGTTTCCAGACTTGACGATTGTGAATTGATCCATGATAATACAATTTTTGAGTCTGTCCATAAATATGCTGGATTGCAACTGCTCTTTCACATGTAGATCCTTTCTGACTCGCGAAGTTAGTTCCGCTCCTAATACTGCTGCACAGAGTTCCAAACGAGAGTTTGCACATAATAATCGGACGGTTGTTGTGTTGTCCTTGTATGTCGCTCGGATGTAGACTGCAGCTCCATAAGCCTTTTCAGAGGCGTCAACAAATGTGTGTATCTCTTTAGCTACTGGCATTTTTCCATCGAATATGTGTCGAGGAATTTTGATTTTATTGAGGCTTTGCAAGTCGTCGCGATATGTTTTCCAATCCCTTTGTAGGTTTGTGGATAGCTCCTCATCCCAATCCAGGTTTGATTCCCACAATTGTTGCATAAATATTTTGGCTCTTACCACCACTGGGGCAAATAGGCCTAGTAGGTCAAATATTTTTGCCAATTCTGAGCATACAACTCTTTTAGTAATTTTAGTTGCTTCTGCTGCTTGGGCTCGTCCATGGAGGCTGTCTGTCTTTGGACTCCATGTTAGACCCAATGTCTTGATGCTGTTGTCTTCTGCATCATCCAGTTTTACTAGTGGTATAGTGTCTTCCATTGAGATTCCTTGAAGCAATTTGTCATGGTTAGCGCACCATTTACGAAGTGTTAATCCTGCTGGTAGAAATATTTTATTGACTTCATCTCGAATTTTCATGGCTTCTGTTAACGAATCCGCTCCGGTTATACAGTCATCGACATAGAAATCATTTTTTACTGTTTTTGCTCCTAGTGGATATTGCAGTTTGTTAACCGTTGCTAAATGCTCTAAGCATTTTGTTGCTAAGAACGGGGCTGACGTTGTGCCGTATGTGACAGTTTTTAGCCTGTAGTACTTCAGTTCTTCCTGGGGTGAGTTTCTCCAAACTATCATCTGATGAAATTGGTCTGCCGGATTCATCCATATCTGACGATACATCTCTTCGATGTCGGCGGTAAAGACATATTTGTGAGTCCTAAAACGCAGCAGAATTGACAACAATTCGCTTTGTACCGTTGGACCAGCGTACAAGATGTCATTTAGAGCCTTTCCGGATGATGATTTGGCAGAGGCGTCGAACACAACTCGTAGTTTCGTTGTACTGCTGTCCGGTTTCAGTACACTGTGATGTGGAATGAAGTAATGAGAGCTCGGGATCTTCAGTGGTGTTACTTTCTTCATGTGGCCGAGTCTTTCATATTCCTTCATGAATTCTACGTAACTGCCTTGTAGATCTGTGTCCCTGCAGAGCCTTCTTTCCAATGAAAGAAATCGTCTTGTCGCCACTTTTTTTTTTTGTATATTATTTTTGAAATGTGTTTCACAATATGCATCTGCTGGGGTCCGAAAGGGTTGTACTGATTCCAACGTGTCTAATTTCCAGAAACGTTCCAATAGATCGTGTGTGCCATCATTTGTAGTTGCTACTGAGCAAGTAGCAACTCGCGGAGCTGTGGTGCGCAGTTTTCCAGCTACTATGCAGCCCAATTTAGAGTTTTGGATCATTGGGAATTTTGGGCTCCTTTTAATTTGCTCCGGCAGAATGAGCTCGAAATAGTGTTCTGCTCCGAGTAGTAGGTCAACCCTTCCAGGTTTCTCAAATGTTGAATCCGCCAGTGGTAGGTTGTTTGGTACCCACGATACGTCGTTTAACTTGTGGGTTGGTTGATCCGCCACAATATGTGGCAATACGAATGCTTCTACGCGTGTCGTATAGTTTCCGTTCTTGGACTTGATGAGGATATTTACCCTGGACCTTAATGAGTTTGGGTTTCCTCCGATGCCTTCAATTCGTATGTGTGAATTTTTGACTGCTAATGCCAATGTTTTTACGGCTCTTTCAGAAATCACGTCGATTTGGGATCCTGAATCCAGAAGTGCTCTGAAATCTCCAATTCGGCCGTTGGTTCCTTGTACTTCAACTCGAGCAGTGGCGAGTAGAACATAATTGTTTATTGTGGCGTTTGCTGTAGCAGTTGTTTTTACGTCTGGAGTCTTCTCGAAGTGCAACAATGTATTATGTTTTTTATTGTACTTCATGCAGTTGCGTAAGAAGCATGATTTTGCCATATGATTTGGCCGCAGACAATTTAAGCACAATTTTTGGTTTTGTGCCCATTTTAAACGTGCGTCTACAGACTTCGACGCAAATTTTTCAAATCGATAAATTCGATGATCTGAAGAGTTGCAGAATTGACAATTCTGATCCTTTTCGGATGAGGCAGATGCACATATTTTTGCCGTTCCTTATGTAGATATTGCTCTCCTCCGATGGCTTCCAACGCAAGCAATCTTTGTTCCAAGAAGACTAAAAAATCCTTAATTGGCTGCATTCTTTTAGTATCCTTGATGGATTGCTCATATAGAACATGAGTCATCCTATCTAGCTTCTTTGCTAGTAGCACTAGCAAAAGTGGATCCCAATTGTTTGTGTCCACCTCAATGCTTCTTAGTGCAGCCAGCGTTTCTTTAATGTTGTCGTGGAAGTTCTTTATAGATGATGCCTCGTTTGTTACTGACGGTTGATCCAGCAGTTTGTTCAGGATTGTTGTCGTCAGTACTCGCTTATTGTCGAAACGCTCCTTCAACATAGTCCAGGCGGTTTCGTAGTTGGATTCTGTCAAATCCAAATGTCTGACCAGTCTTTCCGCATCGCCAGAGAGGTTTGTTTTTAAATACCATATTTTTTGAATTGTTTTCTTGAATAAATCATGAAACTGCTGCCATTTTAAATAGCATCCATCAAATTTTGGTATGGATACCTTTGGCAGCTGCACTTGGAGATGTGTAGTAGACGTGACTGCAGTGACTGCAGGCTTCTCATCAGTTGGCGTGCCTTGGATTTGGAAGATGGCTGTCTCTGCATTCAAGTAGTTTTCCATATTGTAGCCAAGCGCGATTGGATCTTCGAACATTCGGAAGATCTCAAAATGAATTTGGTTAATTTTTACCCAATATTCCTTTATCAGAGGCCTGAAGCGGGCCTGTGATTCTTGTGTCATCTGGTCAAGTATTCTTTTCAATGCTGCCAGTAGAGCAGATTGTTGCCTTTGGAGAGGTAGCATTTCCAGACGTGCTGTCTCCATATGGTCAACTTCGATCGAATTTTCGGAAAATTCCTCTTGATATTTTACAACAATATCCTTGATTTTTGAGAAGTAATTTTCATTTAAATATGAATTCTCAATAGGATTCCCAGCCATCAGGGTCCTTATTTCTTTATCGCCTTGCTCGGAGGCAGACCAGAGCTGGTTTAAATGCGCAGCCTTAGTTTGGAAGTATTTTGGATTTGACTTCCGTTCTTGAGTATCCTTTTTATAATTTATAATGAGAACTTGGATCTCCTCACCAATAGACGTCTGATTATGAATTAATCCTTCCATTTTATTTATTTCTTTTTATTTATTTTTGTTTAATGACAATTGGTATAAAAACGACGAAGATGCCGACTTGCCGCCAAATGACAAGATCGATGCGTTGAGAGATCACGTTGATCGCCTGTTGATCAATATGGACAAATAGGGTTCGCCAAATGAATCCACTATTTTTTGAAGAAATTGGTCGCCGAGTTGACCAAATATTTTGTGAAAGTATTACAAAATGCTTGTAATATTCACTCGTTGATCACCTGTTGATCAGCGTAAGCAAAATAGGGTTCGCCAAATGAATCCACTATTTTTTGAAGAAATTGGTCGCCGAGTTGACCAAATATTTTGTGAAAGTATTACAAAATGCTTGTAATATTCACTCGTTGATCACCTGTTGATCAGCGTAAGCAAAATAGGGTTCGCCAAATGAATCCACTATTTTCTGAAGAGGTTGGTCACCAAGTTGACCAAATGCTTGTGATAAGAAAAATCACGTCGGGGTCACCAAATGTGTGTTATTTTCAGTTCTTGGTGCAGAACCAAGACTGAGTATTTGTTTATAGTGTTTTTTGTAAGCCTCTAGTACAGAACCAGTGACTACAAGCGTCGCAACTAATACTTGAATCAGTTGGACAACGGAGATGAGTAGAATTAGTGAAGGGCGAGACGAGATGCTCTATTTTCAAGTGCTAGATTCATACTGCTTTATTCTGTAAATTGTATGGCCTTATATACAGTTTTCTTAGGTTCTAAGGACCAATAATGATTTGACATTACATTGCATGTGTCTTAAAAATACATAAAAATAAGGTTTTATGACGGTCAAGGATTCTCTTAAACTAACATGTGCATGTAGATAGCGACCAGATGTCGCATCTGCGTACCATCTGGTCAGGCTGATAAGCATTATGCCTAATGTAGGGTGGGTTCTGAAGAGCGTCCTTTCTTAGAAGACATGAAACTCGAACAATTGTCTTGCTAATGGTGCTACCTTGGATTTTGCACATTATTTTAAATGGATGGTTGATTTGTTGTCCTTCTATGTCGCTCGGGTGTAGACTGCAGCTCCATACGCCATTTCCGAGGCGTCAATAAAGGTGTTTATTTCTTTTGTGACCATTTTGTCCATCGAATATGTGTCGAGGAATTTTGATTTTATTAAGACTTTGAAGGTCGTCACTTTAAATTTCCCAATAACTTTGTAGGCTTGGGGATAGCTCCTCATCCCAGTCAATACTTGATTCCTCCAGTTGTTGCATATATATTTATGCTCTTACAACCACTGGGGCAAATAGGCCTAGTTGGTCAAATATTTTTGCCAATTCTGAGCATACTACCCTTTTGGTAGTCTTAGATGCTTCGGCCGCTTGAGCTCGCCTATAGAAGCTATCAGTTTTAGGACTCCTCGTTAGACCAAATGTCTTAATGCTGTTGTCTTCTGTGTCGTCCAGTTTTACTAGCGGTATTTTATCTTTCTTTGAGATTCCTTGGATCAGTTTATCGTGGTTAGCGCACCATTTACGAAGCCTTAATCCTGCTGCTGGTAGTATTATTTTATTGATTTCGTCTCGGAGTAGTTTTATAACTTTTGTTAATGAATCTGCTCCGGTTAGACAGTCATCGACATAGAAATCATTTTTCACTGTCTTTGCTCCTAATGAATATTGCAGATTGTTTACAGTTTTTTTTTGTTTACAGCTGACAGTTTTTAGTATGCAGTACTTCAGCTCTTCCTGGGATGAGTTCCTCCAAACTATCATCTGATGAAATTGGTCTGCCGGATTCATCCATATCTGACGATACATCTTTTCAATGTCGGCGGCAAAGACATATTTGTGAGGCCTAAAACGCAGAAGAATTGACAACAATTCACTTTGTACCGTTGGACCAGCGTACAAGATATCATTTAGGGCCTTGCCGGATGATGATTTGTCAGAGGCGTCGAACACAACTCGTAGTTTTGTTGTATTGCTGTCCGGTTTTAACACACAGCGATGTGGAATGAAATATTGAGAACTCGGGATCTTCTGTGATGTTACTTCCTTCCTTCCTTCTTGTTAACCGTTCCTTCAGCATAGTCCAGGCGATTTCATAGTTGGACTCTGTCAAATCGAAATGTCTGACCAGTCTTTCTGCATCTCCCGAAATGTTTGTTGTAGGTACCACATTTTTTGTACTGTTGGCAATGTTATTTCATGGATCATTTTTTTCCATCAAATTTTGGTATGGATACCATTGGCATCTGCACTTGAGGTTGTGTAATTGAAACAGTAATCAATGGTTTTTCATCAATTGACGTGCCTTGGATTTGAAAGATGGCTGATTGGATCTTTGAAAATGAATTAAGTTAATTTTTTCCCAATATTCCTGACGCGTGCTTGTGGTTCCGTTGTTATCTGATAAAGTATTCTTTTTAATTCTGGTAGTAGAGCAGTTTTTTTCTTTGGAGAGGTAGCAAGTCTAAGCGAGCTGTCTCCATGAGATCAAATTCGCTTAAAATTACGGAAAATTCCTCTTGATATTTTGTAACAATATCTTTGATTGTTGAGAAATAGTATTACTTTGATTACGAATTGTCGACGGGATTCTCAGCCATTTGAATCCTATTTTTTTCATTGCCTTGCTCGAAGGCAGTCCCTTGCTCGAAGACTTCCCTTCCTGAGCATAGTTTTAATGGCTTCTAATAAGAACTTGGATCTCCTCACCAATCGAGGTCTGGTTATTAATTAATTCTTCAATTTTTATTTATATTTTTTTTAATGACAATTGTCGATGATATGATATTGATGAAGATTCCGAATTACCGCCAAAATGACAAGTGTGATTGGTTGTTAGACCTGGGTGCTTGAGTTAACCATTGATCTACTCGTTGATCACCTGTTGATCAATGTAGACAAAATAGGGTTCGCCAAATGAATCCACTGTTTTCCTTGATGAGATTCGTCGCCAAGCGAGGTAAGGTGCTCTATTTTCAAGTGCTATATTCGTACTGGTTTATTTATTTATAATAGTATGGTCTTATATGTAGTTTCTAAGGTTATAAGTGTCAATAATGATTTATGACATTACAATACATGCATCCTAAATAAACATAAAAAGGATTTATTATGATCAGTGGTTCTCTTAAAGCTGATATGTGTATATAAATATATAGCGGCAATGATGGAACATTTGCTTGCCATCAGGTCAAACTGATAAGTCTTACGCCTGCTATCTGTAAAAAAGCAGCAGAAAAATCAGAAAAGGGAAAATATAATTAATAGTTTTAATAATTTCTTTCTCTTAAAATAAAAGTTGAAATGTTTTATTTATTTGTTATTGTAATTCGTCGAATCGCTTGCGTTTGATATCGAACATGGTCCAACATAATCCAACATGCTGCAACAATGTTTTGCAATTGCTTTCCACTTATGCTGTTTCGTTTGAACTTCGAATAGTTGCTAGCATTTTGTCATCCAACATGTCGTTCGTACTTTGATACAGCACGCATGCTTCGAACTTCGCTGCAATCTGTTCAAACCCCTTGCGTAGTTCAGCGAACATGGCAATACACGGCACACGGTCGTCTCGCTAGGTAATCAATGCAAGCTCATTCCACTCTCAAACCTTGATTCGTTCGGTCGTCTTTAAATTGGCTTTCTTGAAATCTCTTTTTTTTATTCTTGTGTTTTCTTTATTTTATTTATTTATTTTTATAAGGAACTAAAAAATCAACTGATGTCTAAATCTGGCAAGTGGTTCTTTGTATTATAAAGCAACCATGACTTGAGACTGTGGGCTAAATGTTTGGGATCATTGAGATTTGTGTAAATTAGTTAAGAAGTTTGATATTAGTTTGTTTGTTATGGTGAGAACTTATCGTTTATTTTGGAGCGGTCCGCTGCCTTCAATGTTTGGAATAAATCTAAATTTAGAAATACAAAAATGCTTAACATCTACACTAAGCTCGCCGTCAGTGCTATAGTGAACCGCTTATCGCCAGAGTAAGTGCCTACCCAGTAGAGCTGGAAAATCATCGATGTTTGCCACCATCGATGTTTGCGATGTTTTTTAAAGAAAACATCGATGTTTTCGATGTTTGCGCGGTATATTCAAATATATTGTTTTTTTGTCAAAATGCTTATATTCTTTTAGGATACAGGGCTAAACAAAAGTAATAAAAACCATTTTACAGCTTTTTATTTTTAATTTATTTATAAACTTCAATTATATTCAACTTATAGTCTAATTATTAACAAAAACAGTACTTTAATTTCGTTTAAAGCTTTTAGGATAAGGATTAAATCTATTCGAGATCAAGTAGTTTCATGTTTTATTAAGGAACAATAGTTTATTTACTACTTTTGGCTTCAAAGAACACCGGCGATCTGATATAATTTGCCCAGCTTTACTAAAAGTCCGTTCGGACTCGCACGATGACGCCGGAGCATACAAAAAATTCTTAGCCATATTTTTCAAGACGTTTGAATAGGTGGGACAACCCTAAAAACTATTTTTAAAAATTTTGAATTTCAGTAGTTGATGAACAAATTTCATATTACCTTCCAATATTGCAGAGGATTGCATTCCTGTGGTGCAATATAATTTTTCAAATGCTGCCGCAAGATGATTATGGCACTACTTTTTGAGGTCGACACTTTGTAGTTTGTCCTTCATAAAAGAAAACCGTACCGGCTCTGGTGTTGATGGAGTTGGTTGAGAAATTTGCTTTGCTTTGGACATTTCCTGGGACAGTTCATCTTCTAGCTTTTGAGATAGACATAAAACCATCCTTTTTAAAACGCGGATCGGTAATAGTTGCAATTCTAGGTATGGTGTGTGTCTCATACTGGAAACGTTCTATCAAAAAATTTAAAGCACTTTTAGCCTCTGGCTGATCCTCAATGGTTATCTCGCTCAAAGTTTTATGTAGTTCGCAGATGAGTGGATTAATAATTGAAATAGTTACGTTTTTATTAGCAGAAATTGTAACGATTGCATCATGAAACGGCTTAAGAGTTGTAATAAATTCTTTTATTACGGTTATTTCATCAGCAAAAAAAGGTTGCGGGGCTTTTGGAATGCTAAGGAGTGTGCTGGAAATGTATTCATTCGTAAGTATAATCCGTTCAAGCATTTGAAACGCACTACTCCATCTAGTAGCCACCTCCTAGATTAGACCATATGGATTAGCGACACCTTGAGCTTTTTTTAAACTTTTCATAAGCTATAGTGCTACTTTTAAAGAACTCCACAATACGCTTGCATTTGAACGAAATTTGTGACACAAAAGGTTGTTTCAGTAAGTCTTGCACCAGCAAGTTTATTGTATGTGCGAAACATGGGATGTTTTTAATCTTAAGCATCTCGCACGCTCAGACACTATCGCCACAATATTGTTCATTAAAGCACACTCATTAAAAACGACTAAGCGAATCAGCAATATTTTCAGCCTTATGATTCGTTGGTAATAATAATTTTTCTGTTGATAATAGCGCTGATTTGAGTTGAAACTGGTTATTAATGAAGTGGCATGTAACGGAAAGATAACCTTATGCTTCATTTAATTATATTCGTTGGCCAACACGACAATACGCAAATGTGTTTTGCTTGGTAGTTGGTATCTTGGGTCTAACTCAAACAGAAGCCGTCGGAAACCAGAATCGTTAACAACACTAAACGGCTGTACATCTAAAGCAATAATTTGCATAACTAATTTATCCAGCCTTTTCTTATTAGAGGAATCGTTTGAGTATACGGCTTTTTCTTATCACTACACATTACTTATCAATTTTACAATCCAACTCACGCTTTGCATCAGCTTTGGCTTCCGGACACAAAACTCAGAAAACATTGATAGAACCACATTCACATTGTCAAAAAAAGAAAAAACTTACTTTGATGGTACTTGTCCATTGGGTGTCCCTTTCGCAAATTTCTCAACCAACTCAACCGACTTACTTTTTGTTTCTGCAAGAGTGAAATGGCTTATAAAAATAAACAAATACAGAAAAATGTTACTTGTTTTCACTTCGAGCACGTGCAAATGAATGAAAAACATCGATGTATCGATAGTACAATCGATGTTTTTTCCAGCTCTACTACCCAGCGGCCGTTAAGCAACATAATTGCAGGCCGCTGCATCGAGGTTGTTGAACGATGAGGCTTGTCGAACTTGATACTTTGTTTACACAATCTCGCTACCGCTAATAGTGCTGCGCCAGCTCGTCTGTGTTGCACGTGTGGTAAATACTCTCCACTACTCCGGGTCGTTGGGAACTTGTATACAAATTTGTTGTTAAATTGTTGACAGCGGCATCATCCCCGTCATTAGCGAGGGGGCTACAATTACATTTTTGTCTGCAACTGAGGAAAACGTCTTGATCGTAGATCTAGTCGCAAACTATCATGGGGTAGTTTCGGTTCAATCTTCTACTGCATTGCCACAATATCCAGCGGTGGAGCTCCAAGATGGACCAATGGCAGCACTTGAGCGACCTTCTGGTGCCGGCTAGTCTCATCACCACCTTGTACCGAACTGAGCCACCATGAGAGTCCGGCATAAATCCTTCACCGCGCTTGCGGACTGACTCCCCAGTGCGACGACTCCAGCCAGCCTATCGCGTAAAGACGCGATATTCGACATCCTGATCTTAAAGAGCATCGTCACAGTTTTTGTTTCCGAGACTGACGCCTACCTCGATACCTCATCTTCCAACTAATTCCACCTTTGTGCTCCAGGTCGGATCTGAAATTTCCCTCTAAGAGCAGCAAGACGTCGTCAGCATATGCATTTAGAGTGCATTCCGTTTCAAAGCGGTGCAGAAGAGTGTCCATCAGAATGCTAAAAAAAACATAGACTGCGGTTGGACCCCTGCACAACCGCGTGTAACGTAGACACTCACTTCGCCGAAGCTGCAGACGATACTTGCATTTCGGTCCGGAAAGCAGCTGCGCTTTCCAACTTCCTGGGGGTCCTCAACGCAACACCCGGGGTGGAAGCCGAATTTCCATCGACTCTCGTCCATGAGCATCTCCTTCACTCGGCTCATCATGATCCCATCAAGTACTTTGCCAAACACAGGCACAGGCTGATACCCCGATAGGGACGCTGGGTCGATCGTGTCTATCGTTTCAGTGGGAAAATATACATCTGCCAGGCATCGGGAAGTCAACGCTTTCATGTACGGGATGGCGCGCCAAGCCGCTTTGACCAGGTGAACGTCTGCTAGAAACTCTGACAATTCTTATCTCTATCTCGAACGTGTCAAGGGTTGGGAGTACTTTGCTAGGAACGGAAAGGTCCACTGGCCTCTCCGCAGCGGGGAAAAAGCTGCGGAGCAGGACATCCGTACAGGCGTGCCATGTTACGACCAACTCATCGTTAGAAAAATCAGAAAGAAGAAAATATAATGTAAGAGTTTCAATAATTTCTTTCTCTTAAAATAAAAGTGCATACTAGTCTAAATATTCATGATTCTTGCTGATTCTTTAGATTTTGCACCCATTAAAGTTGAAATATTTTATTTATTTGTTATTGTAATTCGTCGAACCGCCGTCGATTGACGACGAAAATGGTCCAACATAATCCAACACGTTCCAACAATGTTTTTTCAATTGCTTTTCGTTTATGCTGTTTCGTTCGAACTTCGAACAGTTGCTAGCATGTTGTCATCCAACATGTTCGTACGGCACGCATGCTTCGATCTTCGCTGCAATCTGTTCAAACCACTTGCGTAGTTCAGCGAACATAGAACACGGCACACACATCGTCGCGCTAGGTAATGCATGCACGCTCATTCCACTTTCAAACCTTGATTCGTCCGGTCGTCTTTAGATTAACTTACTTCATATTTTTTTTTTTTTTGCTTTTGTTTTCTGTTTATTTAATTTTTTTTTTAATACGAACTAAAAAAAAATCCACTGATTTCTAATTTATTCCGATATCTAGTTATTCGATTGGATTTAAATCTGGCAATTGGTTCTTTGTATTATAAAGCAACCATGGCTTGCCGCTGCCAAGGCTATATGTTTGGGATCATTGAGATTTGTGTATACAAATTTGTTGTTAAATTGTTGGCATCGACATCATCCCCGTCAATAGCAAAGGGGCTACAATTACATTTTTGTCTGTAACTGAGGAAAACGTCTTGATTGTCGATCCAGTCGCAAGCTACCATGGGGTAATTTCGCTTCAATCCTCTAGTGCATTGCCATGCGCATACGGTTCAGCGGTGGAGCTTCAGGATGAGCCGATGGCTCGCCGACCGTGATGCCAAGGAAACGGCATTGCGTCACATATCGGAAGTTTGCTCCTGCAAAGCTTACGGCGGGCGGTTTGCCAGATGACAGCCTGCCCTTAAGGAGCATCGTCACAATCTTCGTTGCCGAGACTAAGATGACTACCTCGATACCCAACTAATTCCATTAGTTGGGCACCTTTGAGCTCCAGTTGGGATCTGGAATTTCCCTCTAAGAGCAGCAGGAGGTCGTCAGCATAAGCATCAAGGCGATGCAGAAGAGTGTCCATCAGAATGTTCCAAATAAATGGACCACTGATGGACCCCTGCGGACAGCAACGTGGAACATCGACACTGACTTCGTCGAAGCTGCTGACGATACTTGATTTACGGACCGAAAAGCAGCTGCGCTAGATCCAACTTTCCTGCATCCTAGATCCGAATGTCGGCTTAGAGCTGCGTCCCAATCGACATATCGAATGAAATCGAAAATTCTGAGCACATCGAGCCGAGCTGGTTTCGACACTGCTCACGACGTGACTCCATGCATCCTCAACGCAACGCCCGGGGTGGAAGCCAAATTTCCATCGACTCTCGTCCGTGAGCATCTCCTTCACACGGCTCACCATGATCATTTCAAGCACTTTGCCAAACACAGGCACAGGCTGATACCCCGATAGGGACGCTGGGTCGATCGTGTCTATCGTTTCAGTGGGAAAATATACATCTGCCAGGCATCGGGAAGACAACGCTTTCATGTACGGGATGGCTTTGACCATAACCCCAGTTATGCCGTCTTTGCCAGGTGAGCGTCTGCCAAGAACTCTGGAAATGCATGTCTCAACCTCGAACGTGTCATTGGTTGGGGGTACTTCGCGAAGAAGGAACACGTCCACTGTCCTCACAGTTTGTGTTCGACAGTCGCCGCGAGTGGACGTGTTTACGCTTGATTACGTAGATTTTACCGGTTCAAAATCTAAAGAGTGCTTAAATTGCCTTCTCGGCGATAAGCTGTGCGCGAACAACTGTAGTGCTTACAGCTTACAGCTACTGTGTTGTGATTGGTCGGCCAATCAAAAACAAACAAAAAGTGCGGCATACTTTTGTGCTGCAAAAATAAAAAAGGGTTGAATACCCTAAGGCTGCGTTTTTTTCCTTCTGTTGCCTAGTGCCTAGGCATGGAGAGCGACGCTAGCAGCTGTGCTGCCAGCTCGGCGCGATCGGTGTGGGGCCGGAAGAAGCGTGGGCGCACCGCTACGGTGGCGCGCGTGTCAACGCGCTCGATGTCAGACGACGTCATGCCGCCACCGCTGGATTCGCCCCCGCGGAATCTACGTGCGCCAGCTATGAGCTCGGGCGATGACAGCGATGCGTCGCTGGCAGCTGTGCTGGCCGGAGCCACCACTACTGCAGCCGTCACTGCCGCCGCCAGTGCTGCTGTCACCCCTGCTGCCACAGCCCCCGCTGCCGCTACTCCTGCTGCCGTTGCCGCTTCTTCCACTGCTACTGTTGCCGCCTCCCCGAGTTTGACTTGTTCAAACGAGATGGTCCAACGGATGTTGGCCATCGAGCAAGAGCTCAGGAGAGCTGTTGTTCGAGATGGAGTGCCCAGCAACGTAGCACTAAGCGTGCTGGACATAGGAGCTAGCTATCAGCAGCTAGTGATAAATATGTACGGAAGGATTGTTGAACTTGAGGCGCAAAGCCGTGTCCGCCCACAAACCGCCGCTGCCATTGCAGTCCCCACCGTCACTGCCACAGTTGCCCGTGCTCCAATTGCTGCACCACGGACCCGCAAGGCTGCGGAAACCTGGTCAGCAATTGTGACCAGCAACAACCCGGAGGAGACGCCTCAGCAAGTCGCTGAGCGCGTTCGCAGGGATGTTGCTCCCGCTCTCGGTGTTCGGGTACACGAGGTGCGTGAGCTGAAGCGAGGTGGTGCGATTATTCGTACACCGTCTTCGGGCGAGATACGCAGAGTCGTGCCTAACCCCAAGTTCAAAGAACTGGGGCTAGACATAAAGCGAAACGCAGCACTGAGGCCGAGGATAACCGTCCTTGACGTTGACAGTAGCATTACTGTCAAGCAGTTCATGGGCGGTTTGTTTAAAAACCACTTCTCGGGGCACATGAATATGGCTGCCTTTCAGAAGTCGGTGGCCATTGCCTCTAAGGCATGGACACAAGATGCTGGACCGGTGTCTATCCAGCTGGAGCTGGAGCAGAAGGCCCTGGATATCCTGGAGGAACACGACAGGATCTACGTGGATTGGTTCGCCTTGAGCTGGCGATCGATGGTGCGTACGTATGCGTGCCACAGGTGTGTCAGTTTTGACCACAAGATCGCCCAATGCCGGATGAAGGAGCAGATCTGCCGTCAGTGCGGACAGTCCGGACACCGAGCTGGGAAATGCTGCAATCCTGTGCACTGCAGGAAATGCAGCTTCAAGGGGCTACCTTGTGAGCATTTAATGCTCTCAGCGGCTTGCCCGATTTACCGAGCTGTGCTCGCCAAGGTGGCTGCTAGACACTAATGTTTAGCATCACACAGGCAAACTGCGGTCGCAGTCGAGCTGCCGTGATAGAGCTCGGTGTCAGGATGAGGAACTCAGGATCCAAGTTCGCACTGATCCAGGAGCCTTACGTTGATCGTGGGGGAAGGATCACCGGATTACCGGCAGGCATGCGAGTTTTCTCCGACCGCCGCAATAAAGCTGCCATAGTCGTTGACGACCAGGAGGTCGTCTGCATGCCTGTCTCGTCGCTCATCACTGAGTACGGCGTATGCGTGAGTGTGTCTGGGAACTTTGGCTCAATTTTCCTCACCTCCGTATATTGCCAGTTCAATACTGAAATTGAACCGTACCTGCTGTACATGGATGCGGTGCTGCTGCTAGCCAGCCGCACGCCTGTCATCTATGGCCTAGATGTGAACGCAGTATCCCCCCTGTGGTTCAGTAAGCTTCCCGAGCGCTCTCGGGGCTACTTGAACAGGCAGCGGGGTGAGCTGCTAGCAAATTGGGTACAGGGCAGCCGAGCCGGAGTGCTAAATGTCCGCAGCAGTGTGTACACGTTCGATAATCGCAGGGCAAGAAGCGATATCGACGTAACGATCGTCAGCGATTCAGCGTCTACGTGGGCCACGTATGATTGGAGTGTAAGCGAGTGGGATCTGAGCGATCACAACATCATTACTGTTGTTGTAACGCCTGACCCGATAAGCACTGTTGAGAGCTATGCTCCTGTGCCCTCGTGGAAACTCCAACGGGCTGACTGGCGACGTTTCAGTGATGAGCTGATGACTGCATCGTTGGAACTTCCTCTGGAGGAGTTTCACCAGATGGCATCTGATGAGCAGGTCTCCGCACTCCGCTCCCTGGTTCATCAGGTGAGCGACACTGTGTTGGGACGCCAACAGCTACAAGCCAGACGTCGTGTGGGTTGGTGGAATGCCGCCCTCACTGCTGCACGTCGCGAGCTCAGGAGAGCCCGACGAAGGCTTCAGCATGCGCGTTGAAACCACAGTGACAGTGCTGATGACCTCGCCACGTATTTCAGGATCACCCGAAAGGAATACGTGAGGATGATGCTTAAGGTGAAAGAGGAAGACTGGAGACGATTTGTCGGCGAGCACCAGGAAGACCCATGGGGGCGTGCCTACCGGATATCTCGGTTGCCTTCGCTGGAATGACGAGCAAGTTGTAACCTGGCATGACTGTGCGAACGTCCTGCTCCGCAGCTTCTTTCCCGCTGCAGAGAGGCCAGTGGACGTTACCATTCCTAGCGCAGTACCCCCAGCCCTTGACAGGTTCGAGGTAGAAACTGAGTACTTGACAGCGTTGTTTTCCCGCTGCCTGGCAGAGGGATACTTCCCCACTGAGTGGAAGTGCCCACGTGTGGTTGCGCTCCTCAAGGGCCCAGATAAGGACAGGAGCGATCCAGCGTCCTATCGGGGTATCTGCCTGTTGCCTGTCTTCGGCAAAGTAATCGAAGGGATCATGGTGAACCGTGTGAAGGAGGTGGTCACGGACGAGAGTCGATGGCAATTCGGCTTTCGCCCCGGGCGCTGCGTTGAGGATGCCTGGAGTCACGTCGTGAGCAGTGTCGAAGCCAGTTCGGCTCGATATGTGCTCGGTATCTTCGTGGACTTCAGGGGTGCGTTCGACCATGTCGAATGGGACGCAGCTCTACGCCGACTATCGGATCTAGGATGCAGGGAAGTTGGGATCTGGCGCAGCTTCTTTTCAGACCGAAAGGCAAGTATCGTCAGCAGCTTCGGCGAAGTCAGTGTAGATGTTACACGTGGCTGTCCGCAGGGGTCCATCAGTGGTCCATTTATTTGGAACATCCTGATGGACACTCTTCTGCATCGCCTTGAAGCGGAATGCACTCTAAGTGCATATGCTGACGACCTCTTGCTGCTCGTAGAGGGAAATTCCAGATCCCAACTGGAGCTCAAAGGTGCCCAACTAATGTAATTAGTTGGAGGATGGGGTATCGAGGTAGGCGTCTCAGTCTCGGCAACGAAGACTGTGACGATGCTCCTTAAGGGAAGGCTGTCATCTGGCAGACCGCCCGCCGTAAGCTTTGCAGGAGCAAACTTGCGGTATGTGACGCAATGCCGTTACCTTGGCATCACGGTCGGCGAGCGGTTGAGTTTTCTCCCGCATGTCGCGTCCTTACGCGATCGGCTGGCTGGAGTCGTCGGAGCCCTGACCCGTGTGCTACGCGTTGACTGGGGACTCAGTCCGCAAGCACGGCGAAGGATTTATGCCGGACTCATGGTGCCTTGTGCGCTATTTGGTGCCTCGGTTTGGTACAAGGTGGTGATGAGACTAGCCGGCGCCAGGAGGGCGCTCAAGTCCTGTCACCGGCTCATCCTATTAGGATGCTTGCCAACGTGCCGAACGGTATCTACGGATGCCCTTGAAGTTCTTGCTTGAGCTCCACCGCAGGACCTTGTGGCGATGCGTATAGCAATGCAGTCGAAGATGAAGCGTAACTACCCTATGGTAGAAGGCGACTGGCTCTACGATCAAGACGTTTCGACCCTTGATCGTAACATGAGGAGAGCCTTGCTAGACGATCGCTTACTGCGTGAGTGGCAACTCCGATGGGATGACAGCGAGCACGGTCGTGTGACGCATAAGTTCATCCCAGACGTAAGCTTCGTCTACAGCCGCCCAGACTTCAAGTTCACGATGCATGCCAGTTTCCTCATAACTGGCCATGGCTCGATGAATGCCTTCCTGCATGCGCGTGGTCTAAGCGAGACTGCTGAATGTCCATGTGGCGATCCCGTAGAGGACTGGCAGCACATCTTATCCCTTTATATGGCCGTGTGGCATATCTGCAACATACCCTTTAAAGGGTATTTTTTCGCAATGCAAATCGAAAAAATCGAATGGGGCTATTTGTTGTACATCTGAAACATACGCATTTTATATATAATTTGCTTTGGACACACTTCTAGATGTTTTGTAAAACATATGTTCACTTTCCCGCCAATTTTGTGAGAAGCACATGTGTGCGCTGGAAAAATTGTGAAATATAGATATTTCTTTACGAAAAACTTAAGAAAAACAAAGGTAAATATGTTTCAATTGCATGTGCAATCAAGTTTTCATGTTTCTTGTTGTGTATTGTGTGTAGTACATCAAACAACTATTCGAAGTTATATTGTGCAGAATTTATTTTGTTGTATATATGCAACATAAAGTGTTTGTGTTTATATTATATGTTGTTATGTGTTTATACATATGGTTATATGTTGTATGTGGCATAGAACTTGTCTTGGGTTTGTTGTATGTGTTTTATGAGACTACATATATACAAATAGTACTTCTTACGCAGGAAATATGTCAGGAAAAGGTTTAACACCTTCACAGGTTGAAAATGATTTCAAGAGGTTAGATTGGTTTGGCTCTAATTCCTTATATATACATGTGTTGTTAAGGTACTAAATTTGATTGTACAGGTTCTACACTTTTAAAATATAAAAAACAAAAAAAAAAAAAAAAAAAAGAGGTTAGATAGCGAGGCTGAACTTGACTTTTCTGCTGATGAGGAAAGCGATTTTTATCCAGATTAGAAAGATGCAAGTAGTACGGATGAAGATGACATCGATGACCAAAATCCACCGAGTAATGCCTTAGACGTTTCAAACTCAAATCTCATAGATGATTCTGAGCCAAATATTACCAGTAATAACCCTGATCTGAAAAGAAACTTGCTATGGAGAGAACGCAGTTTAATTTTGAACGAAAATCAACTGCAGTTTCTCGGGAGTACTATGTTGCATCCGGAACTAATGGAACTATCAGAGCCAATACAATTTTTTTGGTATATTTTTCCAAAAAACCTGTTTGATGAAATTACAATCGAAACAAATCTTTATATTCGCCAAAAAGTCCCTAACGCATATGTCAATTTTACGTCCTTAGATATTTGACAGTTTGTTGGAACAATATTATACATGTCAATTTCGCGTTTTCCAAGAATTACTCAATATCGGTCAACAATAATTGGAGTACTATACTTAAAAAAAATCACGAGGTACATCAGTGGAATCTGTTGCCGACTACGGGGAAGTGGACATTTCCCTAACTTCATGGGTGGATAATAAAATTGTTACTTTAGCATCCAATTACGCTGGAATAAGTCCCAAAGACACAGCCCGACGTTACAATAAAGTCCAAAAGAACTATGTTCATATTGACCGTCCATTTGCAATAGCACAATATAATAGCTATATGGGTGGCGTTGATCTCATAGATAGCATAATTGGAAGGTATAAAATTTGGATAAGAAGCAGACGTTGGTTTTTTATAACCTGCTGGACTTGGCAGTCAGCAACGCTGGGTTGTTGTATAAACGAATGCAAAAAGAAAATGCATCGACAAAAAAACTTTTAAGCTCATCAGAGTTTCGGCTAGACATCGCTGAAGTTTTGAGAAAAGTAGACACAAAATCTAAAACTGGAAAGCGAAGTTATTCTGTTGAAAATGAATTGCAGAAAAAAAGCAGAGAGGTCCAACTCAACATGTACCAAATCAAATGGTGCGTCAAAAGATCAGGTTGGGCATTGGCCAACGTGGACTGACAACAGAACCAGATGCAAATATCCAAACTGAACTGGTTTTTCTCAGACAATGTGCGAAAAATGTGGCGTAGCACTCTGCTTTAACAAACGAAATAATTGTTTAAAAAATTTTCATTTACATTAAAATAACTCCACTTTTTTACTCAAATGTGTTATATAATTAATTAACAATATTATTGGAATTGAGTTCCATACATATCAGCTGAAGGAAGAAAAACCTTACAGAATTGTGGTAAAGGGGCTTCACCATAGCACTTTGAACACTGAAATAATTGCCAGTTTTAAAAAATATGGTTTTGATGCTTTGCAAGTACACAACCCAAGATCAAGGGCAAACAGGGATGAAAAACTAAATATATTCTTTATAAATATCAAACCATGCAACAAAATTAATGAAGTATACCATATAAAAACACTTTGCCGCCAAATGGTGAGAGTAGAAAGGATGCGAAAAAGTTCTGAAATCGTCATATGTTCACGTTGCCAGGATTATGGACATACAGCCAAATACTGCCGCCGACATCCTAACTGTGCGCGTTGTGGCGGGGACCATTCCACAAACCTATGCACACGATCAAAAGATGAATCGCCTACCTGCATTCACTGTGGAGGTAGCCACATGGCAAGCTACAAAGGTTGCCAGTGGTACCAGGAGTTCTATAGACGATCAATGGGCTCTTCAATGATCAAGAAGAAGCAAGCAAGGACGCAACAGCCACAACGAAAACAACAACCTCGCCAGCAACCGCAACAGCTTCCTAATACTTCCAGAATCGGGACAGGTGGATTATCCTATCGCTCAAACGACAACCATTTCGACAGGTACCTGTCCGATGCCCCAGTGGCGAACTTGCTAAATGCGAATTGGAACAGGCTAACGCATTCGGATACCATCTAGAGGATCGTTTTACTCCGTTTAATTACGCTACGATTGAGCAGACCATGGAGATACATCTCAATTTGGAGACCCCATTGCAGATGTCCCTGCCTATTCAGCCTATAAGCATCGAAGAAATAACTGAAGCGATCCAACTATTGCCGAAAAACAAAGCACCTGGAATAGACAAGATTTGCAATGCTACGCTGAAGGCTTTGCCTACTAGAGCGCTGCTTTACATTGAACTAATTTTTAATGCCATCATCAGGCTCCAAGTGTTCCCAAGGCAATGGAAATTAGCTGCGATCTTGATGATTCATAAGCCGGGCAAACCGGAAGAGGACCCAGAATCATATCGGCCTATAAGCCTACTCCCCGCTCTGTCTAAACTTTGGGAGCGGACCATTGCCAATCGCATTAATGTCATTATAAGACAGTCTAATATCTTACCGGATCACCAATTTGGATTTCGGGAGGGATACGGAACAGTGGAACAAGTTCACAGGTTGGTGAAACACATCCTGCAGGCTTTTGATGACTCAGAATACTCCAACGCTGTCTTCATTGACATGCAGCAAGCGTTTGACAAGGTGTGGCACGATGGATTGCTGTGCAAAATAAAAAACCTTCTACCTGCCCCGTACTATGGCCTCTTAAGGTCTTATCTAGAAGGCCGTGAGTTTAAAGTCAAGGTAAAGGATACACTTTCGTCCACATATCCTATGAGAGCAGGAGTGCCGCAGGGTAGTGTTCTTGGTCCGTTGCTGTACTCCTTGTATACCTCAGATATACCTAGCCCGTCCTTTCAACATATGGATGCTCCCTCGAAAGCCCTCATTGCAACTTATGCTGATGATGTTGCAATCATCTATAATTCTAAAAGTCCTATTGAGGCAAGTTATGGACTACAGAGGTATCTTGATACTCTCGCTGATTGGTGCATACGATGGAATCTAAAAGTCAACCCGCTAAAAACATTAAACCCTTGCTTCACCTTAAAAAGGCTGCCAATGCATACTCCCCCAATCCAGCTGGCGGGAATAACACTACAGCAACCAGCACAGGCGAAATATCTTGGAATCACACTGGACAGGCGTCTCACCTTTGGGCCACACCTCAAAGCTGCGGTAAAAAAATGCCGTCACAGACAGCAGCAACTGCGATGGCTCATCAATAAAAAGAGCACCTTGCCGCTGAGATGCAAAAGAGCTGACTACGTGCAGTGTATCCTGCCGATATGGCTCTATGGAGTGCAAATCTGGGGAACTGCTGCCAAATCTAATTATAAGCGGGTTCAGGTTTTGCAGAACCGAGTACTGCGACAGATAACCAACTCTCCCTGGTATGTACGCGGCTCAATACTTCACAGAGACCTTAAGCTGTTTACTGTCGAAGAGCAGATTGGAAGACACACAAGCAGATACACGGACAGACTGCAACGACACCGAAGCCTACTTGCAAGAGGTCTAATCCCTGCCAGACCCCTAAGACGTCTTAAACGGCAAGGCTTAGCCAGAACGATGGGAATGCTGTAAACTGTCTCCTTTTAATTCCTCATATTATGACTGGTTTGGCTCTAATTCCATATATATACATGTGTTGTTAAGGTACTAAATTTGATTGTACAGGTTCTACACTTTTAAAATATAAAAAACAAAACAAAAAAAAAAAAAACAAAACAAATATTATTAAACTAACTTTGAAATATATTTGGTTTTACTTCTTACAATACACTATGAAATACTTCAATTATTTTCACCACAAGCCTATCTGTTGCATATATGCAACAATCCTTTTATCCTTAAATAAATGTCTAAAAAAGTAAAATTTAAAAAATAAACTACATCAAAATCCGACAAGGTGCCATATAAAGGGTTATGTGTCTGCCCCCTCTATGCGGATGTGCGAGACCCGGAAGGGTTTGGAATTCAGCAGAATTTATCCGGAGTTTGGACCTTCGCTAATACCCTGACGACCAACGAGAACGTGCAACTGCTTGAAGATTATGCTCGCATAGTCTTCAGCAGGCGACGCATGATGCTTGACGCTGGAGCTGGTCGACTAGTACCGGACTGACGTAAGTCAAAACTGGTAGTAGCATTTACTACGAAAGGCCTACCAATGCCTCAAATTGGTAGACGATCTCCCCGGAGTGAATCGCAGGTCCAACCAAAGCCCATAAATTTGGTAGACAAAATCCATTCGGACGAGTCGAAGGGCAGACCAAAGCCTCAATTTGGTAGACTTTCTTCATAACGGAGAAAGTCGAGGGTTATACCAAAGTCCTAAAATTTGGAAGACAAATCCTAATGGACTAGCCGAAAGGCCGACCAAAGCCTCAATTCGGCAGGCAAAATCCTCGCGACGAGTCGAAGGGCCTACCGGAGCCTTAATCTGGGAGACGTGTCCTTGTGGACACATCGAAGGTCTTACCAAAGTCCTTAAGTTTGGGAGACGAATCCTTACGGACTAGTCGAAGGGCTAACCAAAGCCTTAACTTGGTAGACTCTCTTCTCTCCGGAGAAAGTCGAAAGACTGACCAAAGTCCTTAGTTTGGGAGACAAATCCTTATGGACTAGTCGAAGGGCGGACCAAAGCCTCTCAATTTGGTAGACTCACTCCTTCGGGAATCAGTCGCCGGTGTTTACCCAGCTCCTGGTTGTCGGAAACCAAAATGGGAAGCAGTCTCTGACTGCGATCAGCCGATCAAAGCTGTTAATTTGAACCACGGGATGGGCTGGTGGCTAAGGCCAGCCCAATTGAGGTTGGCCCCCTTTAGTGGGAGTATCGTGGTGGCTGTGGTTTATAAATGTTGTGGTTCAACGTAAAGTTGGACCACAGCCGGAAGCTGTTCCCGCAGTCAGCAGAGGTTAAGATAGGCCTCGCCTCTACCCAAGAGGGAAGCCATGCCCGACAGCATGAATTCGAACTTGGTACCTAAAAGAGTTTCTTTTAGGGGCGCTGGTGGACGCATCGTATTCACCCGCTGTACCTTGTGCCACATATGTGACTCAAACGCGTACCGTGGTCGTAAACCCCCTTCGGGGTACACGCCACGATAAACAAACATCAGGACTCTGTCCTCACAGTTTGTGTTCGACAGTCGCCGTGAGTAGACGTGTTTGCGCGTGCTCAGCAGATTTTATTGCCGCAATAAAATCTGTAAGAGTGCTTAAATCGACCACTTCGCGATAAGCTGTGTGCCAGTAACTGTAATTTTTACAGGTTACAGTTGCTGCGCTGTGATTGGTCGGCCAATCAAGGAGCTTGATAAAAGTATTGCATACTTTTGTGCGAACTATAGCAAACTTTGTGTTGCATACCCTAAGGGTGCTTGTTTCCGATTTGTGTTGCCTAGCAAATAGGCATGGAGAGCGACGCTAGCAGCAGTGCTGCCAGCTCGGCGCGATCAGTGTCGGGCCGGAAGAAGCGCGGGCGCCCCGCTGCGGTGGCGCGCGTTTTAACGCGCTCGATGACGGATGACGTCATGCCGCCACCGCTGGACTCGCCCCCGCGGAAGCTACGTGCGCCAGCCTTGAGCTCGGCCGATGATAGCGATGCGTCGCTGGCAGCTGTGCTGGCTGGAGCCACCACTACTGCAGCCGTCACTGCCGCCGCCAGTGCTGCTTCTGCTGCCGTTATTGCTGCCCCCGTCGTTGCTGCCCCCGTTGTTGCTGCCCCCGCTGCTGTCATACCTGTCGCTACAGCCCCCGCTGTCGCTACTCCTGCTGCCGTTGCCGCTTCTTCCACTGCTACTGTTGCCGCCTCCCCGAGTTTGGCTTGTCCAAACGAGATGGTTCAACGGATGTTGGTCATCGAGCAGGAGCTCAGGAGAGCTGTTGTCAGAGAGGGAGTGCCCAGCAATGTGGGACCAAGCGTGCTGGATGCAGGAGCGTGCTACCAGGAGCTTGTCCTGAGTATGTACGGCAGGATTGTGGAGTTAAAGGCGCAGAGCCGTGCCCGCCCACAGGCCGTTGCGCCCTTCGCTGTCCCCGCTGCCAACGCCGCAGTCGCCCGAGCTGACGCTCCAATCGCTGCACCACGGACCCGCAAGGCTGCGGAGACGTGGTCAGCGATTGTGACTAGCAGCAATCCAGAGGAGACGCCTCAGCAAGTCGCTGAGCGCGTTCGCAAGGATGTTGCTCCCGCTCTCGGTGTTCGGGTACACGAGGTGCGTGAGCTGAAGCGAGGTGGTGCGATTATCCGCACACCGTCGTCGGGAGAGATCCGGAGGGTAGTGGCTAACCCTAAGTTTAAAGAACTTGGGTTAGACATTAAGAGAACCGCAGCGCTCAGGCCAAGAATAACCGTCTTGGACGTTGACAGTTGTATTACTGTCAAGCAGTTCATGGGCGGTTTGTTTAAAAACCACTTTCAAGGGCACATGTCGTGTGCTGCCTTTGAAAAGTCTGTTGCGATCGTCTCTAAGGCATGGGCGCAAGGCGATGGCCCCATAACAATCTAGCTGGAGCTGGAACAGAAGGCCCTGGATATCCTGGAGGAACACGACAGGATTTACGTGGATTGGTTCGCCTTCCGCTGGCGATCGATGGTGCGCACGTATGCGTGCCACAGGTGTGTCAGCTTTGACCACAAGATCGCCCAATGCGGGATGAAGGAGCAGATCTGCCGTCAGTGCGGACAGTCCGGACACCGAGCTGGGAAATGCTGCAATCCTGTGCACTGCAGGAAATGCAGCTTCAAGGGGCTACCCTGTGAGCATTTAATGCTCTCAGTGGCTTGCCCGATTTACGGAGCTGTGCTCGCCAAGGTGGCTACTAGACACTAATGTTTAGCATCACCCAGGCAAACTGCGGTCGCAGTCGAGTTGCCGTGATAGAGTTCGGTGTCAGGATGAGGAACTCAGGATCCAAGTTCGCACTGATCCAGGAGCCTTACGTTGATCGTGGAGGAAGGATCACCGGATTACCGGCAGGCATGCGAGTTTTCTCCGACCGCCGCAATAAAGCTGCCATAGTCGTTGACGACCAGGAGGTCGTCTGCATGCCTGTCTCGTCGCTCATCACTGAGTACGGCGTATGTGTGAGTGTGTCTGGGAACTTTGGCTCAATTTTCCTCACCTCCGTGTATTGCCAGTTCAATACTGAAATTGAACCGTACCTGCTATACATGGATGCGGTGCTGCTGCTAGCCAGCCGCACGCCTGTCATCTATGGCCTAGATGTGAACGCAGTATCCCCCCTGTGGTTCAGTAAGCTCCCCGAGCGCTCTCGGGGCTACTTGAACAGGCAGCGGGGTGAGCTGCTAGCAAATTGGGTACAGGGCAGCCGAGCCGGAGTGCTAAATGTCCGCAGCAGTGTGTACACGTTCGATAATCGCAGGGCAAGAAGCGATATCGACGTAACGATCGTCAGCGATTCAGCGTCTACGTGGGCCACGTATGATTGGAGTGTAAGCGAGTGGGATCTGAGCGATCACAACATCATTACTGTTGTTGTAACGCCTGACCCGATAAGCACTGTTGAGAGCTATGCTCCTGTGCCCTCGTGGAAACTCCAACGTGCTGACTGGCGTCGTTTCAGTGATGAGTTGGTGACAGCATCGTTGGAACTTCCTCTTGAGGAGTTTCACCAGATGGCATCTGATGAGCAGGTCTCCGCACTTCGCTTCCTGGTCCATCAGGTGAGCGACACTGTGCTGGGACGTCAGCAGCTGCAAGCCAGACGTCGTGTGGGTTGGTGGAATGCCGCCCTCACTGATGCACGTCGCGAGCTAAGGAGAGCCCGACGTAGGCTTCAGCATGCGCGTCGAAACCACAGTGACAGTGCTGATGACCTCGCCACGTATTTCAGGATCTCCCGAGAGGAATACGTGAGGATGATGCTTAAGGTGAAAAAGGAAGACTAGAGACGATTTGTCGGCGAGCACCAGGAAGACTCATGGGGGCGTGCCTACCGGATATGCCGAGGCCGCAAGACGTGCACCGATCTCGGTTGCCTTCGCTGGAATGACGACCAAGTTGTAACCTGGCATGACTGTGCGAACGTCCTGCTCCGCAGCTTCTTTCCCGCTGCGGAGAGGCCAGTGGACGTTACCATTCCTAGCGAAGTACCCCCAGCCCTTGACAGGTTCGAGGTAGAAACATGCATCACCAGAGTTTGGAGCAAACGCTCACCTGGTTTAGATGGCATAACTGGGGGTATGGTCAAAGCGGCTTGGCGCGCCATCCCTGAGTACTTGACAGCGTTGTTTTCCCGCTGCCTGGCAGAGGGATACTTCCCCACTGAGTGGAAGTGCCCACGTGTGGTTGCGCTCCTCAAGGGCCCAGATAAGGACAGGAGCGATCCAGCGTCCTATCGGGGTATCTGCCTGTTGCCTGTCTTCGGCAAAGTAATCGAAGGGATCATGGTGAACCGTGTGAAGGAGGTGGTCACGGACGAGAGTCGATGGCAAATCGGCTTTCGCCCCGGGCGCTGCGTTGAGGATGCCTGGAGTCACGTCGTGAGCAGTGTCGAAGCCAGCTCGGCTCGATATGTGCTCGGTATCTTCGTTGACTTCAGTGGTGCGTTCGACCATGTCGAATGGGACGCAGCTCTACGCCGACTATCGGATCTAGGATGCAGAGAAGTTGGGATCTGGCGCAGCTTCTTTTCAGACCGAAAGGCAACTATCGTCAGCAGCTTCGGCGAAGTCAGTGTAGATGTTACATGTGGCTGTCCGCAGGGGTCCATCAGTGGTCCATTTATTTGGAACATCCTGATGGACACTCTTCTGCATCACCTCTTGCTGCTCGTAGTGGGAAATTCCAGATCCCAACTGGAGCTCAAAGGTGCCCAACTAATGGAATTAGTTGGAGGATGGGGTATCGAGGTAGGCGTCTCAGTCTCGGCAACGAAGACTGTGACGATGCTCCTTAAGGGAAGGCTGTCATCTGGCAGGCCGCCCGCCGTAAGCTTTGCAGCAAACTTACGGTATGTGACGCAATGCCGTTACCTTAGCATCACGGTCTGGGAGCGGTTGAGTTTTTTCCCGCATGTCGCGTTCCTACGCGATCGGCTGGCTGGAGTCGTCGGAGCCCTGACCCGTGTGACCCGACCCGAGACCTCAAGCTGTTTACTGTCGAAGATCAGATTGGAAGACATACAAGCAGATACATGGACAGACTGCAACGACACCGAAGCCTACTTGCAAGAGGTCTAATCCCTGCCAGACCCCTAAGACGCCTTAAACGGCAAGGCTTTGCCAGAACGATGGGAATGCTGCTATCTCCTTTTAATTTCTCATGTTGTGACTGTGGTTCGGCTCTAATTCCATATATATACATGTGTTGTTAAGGTTGTTGGTACAGGTTCGACACTTCTAATAATAAAGTACTAAAAAAGTCTCTGACTGCGAATCAGCCAATCAAAGCTGTTAATTTGAACCACGGGATGGGCTGGTGGCCAAGGCCAGCCCAATTGAAGTTAGCCCCCTTTAGTGGGAGTATCGTGGTAGCTATCGTTAATAAAATGTTCTGGTTCAACGTACAGTTCGTAAAGATAGGCCTCGCCTCTACCCAAGGGGGAACTCATGCCCGACAGCATGAATTCGTACTTGGTACCTAAACGAGTTTCTTTTAGGGGCGTTGGTGGACGCATCGTATTCACCCGCTGTACTTTGTGTCACATATGTGACTCAAACGCGTACCGTGGTTGAAAACCCCCTCGGGGTACACGCCACGATAAATAAATATCAGGACTCTGTACTTTGAGAGCAGTTTGTGTTCGACAGTCGCCGTGAGTAGACGTGTTTGCGCGTGTTCAGCAGATTTTATTGCCGCAATAAAATCTGTAAGAGTGCTTAAATCGACCACTTCGCGATAAGCTGTGTGCCAGTAACTGTAATTTTTACAGGTTACAGTTGCTGCGCTGTGATTGGTCGGCCAATCAAAGAGCTTCATAAAAGTATTGCATACTTTTGTGCGAACTACAACAAGAGGGTGCTTGTTTCCGATTTGTGTTGCCTAGCAAATAGGCATGGAGAGCGACGCTAGCAGCAGTGCTGCCAGCTCGGCGCGATCAGTGTCGGGCCGGAAGAAGCGCGGGCGCCCCGCTGCGGTGGCGCGCGTTTTAACGCGCTCGATGACGGATGACGTCATGCCGCCACCGCTGGACTCGCCCCCGCGGAAGCTACGTGCGCCAGCCTTGAGCTCGGCCGATGATAGCGATGCGTCGCTGGCAGCTGTGCTGGCTGGAGCCACCACTACTGCATCCGTCACTGCCGCCGCCAGTGCTGCTTCTGCTGCCGTTATTGCTGCCCCCGTCGTTGCTGCCCCCGTTGTTGCTGCCCCCGCTGCTGTCATACCTGTCGCTACAGCCCCCGCTGTCGCTACTCCTGCTGCCGTTGCCGCTTCTTCCACTGCTACTGTTGCCGCATCCCCGAGTTTGGCTTGTCCAAACGAGATGGTTCAACGGATGTTGGTCATCGAGCAGGAGCTCAGGAGAGCTGTTTTCAGAGAGGGAGTGCCCAGCAATGTGGCACCAAGCGTGCTGGATGCAGGAGCATGCTACCAGGAGCTTGTCCTGAGTATGTACGGCAGGATTGTGGAGTTAAAGGCGCAGAGCCGTGCCCGCCCACAGGCCGTTGCGCCCTTCGCTGTCCCCGCTGCCAACGCCGCAGTCGCCCGAGCTGACGCTCCAATCGCTGCACCACGGACCCGCAAGGCTGCGGAGACGTGGTCAGCGATTGTGACTAGCAGCAATCCAGAGGAGACGCCTCAGCAAGTCGCTGAGCGCGTTCGCAAGGATGTTGCTCCCGCTCTCGGTGTTCGGGTACACGAGGTGCGTGAGCTGAAGCGAGGTGGTGCGATTATCCGCACACCGTCGTCGGGAGAGATCCGGAGGGTAGTGGCTAACCCTAAGTTTAAAGAACTTGGGTTAGACATTAAGAGAACCGCAGCGCTCAGGCCAAGAATAACCGTCTTGGACGTTGACAGTTGTATTACTGTCAAGCAGTTCATGGGCGGTTTGTTTAAAAACCACTTTCAAGGGCACATGTCGTGTGCTGCCTTTGAAAAGTCTGTTGCGATCGTCTCTAAGGCATGGACGCAAGGCGATGGCCCCATAACAATCTAGCTGGAGCTGGAACAGAAGGCCCTGGATATCCTGGAGGAACACGACAGGATTTACGTGGATTGGTTCGCCTTCCGCTGGCGATCGATGGTGCGCACGTATGCGTGCCACAGGTGTGTCAGCTTTGACCACAAGATCGCCCAATGCCGGATGAAGGAGCAGATCTGCCGTCAGTGCGGACAGTCCGAACACCGAGCTGGGAAATGCTGCAATCCTGTGCACTGCAGGAAATGCAGCTTCAAGGGGCTACCCTGTGAGCATTTAATGCTCTCAGCGGCTTGCCCGATTTACGGAGCTGTGCTCGCCAAGGTGGCTACTAGACACTAATGTTTAGCATCACCCAGGCAAACTGCGGTCGCAGTCGAGTTGCCGTGATAGAGTTCGGTGTCAGGATGAGGAACTCAGGATCCAAGTTCGCACTGATCCAGGAGCCTTACGTTGATCGTGGAGGAAGGATCACCGGATTACCGGCAGGCATGCGAGTTTTCTCCGACCGCCGCAATAAAGCTGCCATAGTCGTTGACGACCAGGAGGTCGTCTGCATGCCTGTCTCGTCAGTTTGTGTTCGACAGTCGCCGAGAGTGGACGTGTTTTGCGCGTGACAAAAGATTTTATTGCCGCAATAAAATCTGAAACACAAATTAAGAGTGCTTAAAAGTGCCATTTCAGCGATAAGCTGTGTGCCAGTAACTGTAGTTTTTACAGATTACAGTTGCTGCGCTGCGGTTGGTCGGCCAATTAAAACTGTGTAAAAAGTGTTGCATACTTTTGTAGTATTTAAATATAAAAAAGTATTGCATACTTTTGTTATATTTAAACAAAAATAGGTTTGCATACCTAAGGGTGTTCTCGCTGTGTGTTGCCTAGCGTGAAGGGATGGAGAGTGACGCTAGCAGCAGTGCTGCCAGCTCGGCGCGATCAGCGTCGGGTCGAAAAAAGCGCGGGCGTCCCGCTGCGGTGGCGCGTGTTTTAACGCGATCGATGTCTGACGACATCATGCCGCCACCGCGAGACTCGCCCCCACGGAAGCTGCGTGCGCCAGCTTTGAGCTCGGGAGATGACAGCGATGCGTCGCTGGCAGCTGTGTTGGCTGGAGCCACCACTGCTGCCGCCGTCGCTGCCGCCGCCAATGCTGCTTCTGCCGCCGTTGCTGCCGCCCCCGTTGTTGCTGCCCCCGTCGTTGCTGCCCCCGTTGCTGCTGCCCCCGTTGCTGCTGCCCCCGTTGCTGCTGCCCCCGCTGCCGCTACTCCTGCCGCCGTTGCCGCTTCTGCCACTGCTACTGCTGCCGCCTCCCCGAGTTTGGCTTGTCCAAACGGGATGGTCCAACGAATGTTGGCCATCGAACAGGAGCTCCGGAGAGCTGTTGTCCGCGAGGGAGTGCCCAGCAATGTGGCGCTAAGCGTGCTGGATGCAGGTGCAAGCTACCAAGAGCTTGTACTGAGCATGTACGGCAGGATTGTGGAGCTAGAGGCGCAGAGCCGTGCCCGCCCACAAACCGCTGCTACCATTGCTGTCCCCGCCGTCTCTGCCACAGTTGCCCGAGCTAACGCTCCAATTGCTGCACCACGGGCCCGCAAGGCTGCGGAAACCTGGTCAGCAATTGTGACCAGCAGCAACCCGGAGGAGACGCCTCAGCAAGTCGCTGAGCGCGTTCGCAGGGATGTTGCCCCCGCTCTCGGTGTCCGTGTTCACGAGGTGCGTGAACTGAAGAGAGGTGGCGCGATCATCCGCACGCCGTCGTCGGGAGAGATCCGCAGGGTCGTGGCTAACCCGAAGTTCAAGGAACTTGGGTTAGATATTAAGCGGAACGCAGCGCTCAGGCCCAGAATAACCGTCCTGGACGTTGACAGTAACATTACTGTCAAGCAGTTCATGGGCGGTCTGTTTAAAAACCACTTCTCGGAGCACATGTCCAGTGCTGCATTTGAGAAGTCGGTGGCCATCGTGTCTAAGGTGTGGACGCAAGATGTAGGTCCGATTTCGATCCAGCTGGAGCTGGATCAGAAGGCCCTGGATATCCTGGAAGAACATGACAGGATATATGTGGATTGGTTCGCCTTCCGTTGGCGGTCGATGGTGCGCACGTATGCGTGCCACAGGTGTGTCAGTTTTGACCACAAGATCGCCCAGTGCCGGATGAAAGAACAAATCTGCCGTCAGTGCGGACAGTCCGGACACCGAGCTGGGAAGTGCTGCAACCCTGTGCACTGCAGGAATTGCAGTTTCAAGGGGCTACCCTGTGAGCATTTAATGCTCTCAGCGGCTTGCCCGATATACGGAGCTGTGCTCGCCAAGGTGGCTGCTAGACATTAATGTTTAGCATCACCCAGGCAAACTGCGGTCGCAGTCGAGCTGCCGTTATAGAGCTCGGTGTCAGGATGAGGAACTCAGGGAGAAAGTTCGCACTGATCCAGGAGCCTTACGTGGACCGTGGAGGAAGAATCACCGGATTACCGGCAGGCATGCGAGTCTTCTCCGACCGCCGCAACAAAGCTGCCATAGTCGTTGACGACCAGGAGGTCGTCTGCATGCCTGTCTCGTCGCTCATCACTGAGTACGGCGTATGCGTGAGTGTGTCTGGGAACTTTGGCTCAATTTTCCTCACCTCCGTATATTGCCAGTTCAATACTGAAATTGAACCGTACCTGCTGTACATGGATGCGGTGCTGCTGCTAGCCAGCCGCACGCCTGTCATCTATGGCCTAGACGCGAACGCAGTATTCCCCTGTGGTTCAGTAAGCTCCCCGAGCGCTCTCGGGGCTACTTGAACAGGCAGCGGGGTGAGCTGCTAGCAAATTGGGTACAGGGCAGTCGAGCCGGTGTGCTAAATGTCCGCAGCAGTGTGTACACGTTCGATAATCGCAGGGCAAGAAGCGATATCGACGTAACGATCGTCAGCGATTCAGCGTCTACGTGGGCCACGTTTGATTGGAGTGTAAGCGAGTGGGATCTGAGCGATCACAACATCATTACTGTTGTTGTAACGCCGGATCCGCTAAGCACTGTAGAGAGCTATGCTCCGGTGCCCTCGTGGAAACTCCAGCGTGCTGACTGGCGACGTTTCAGTGATGAGCTGATGACTGCATCGTTGGAACTTCCTCTGGAGGAGTTTCACCAGATGGCATCTGATGAGCAGGTCTCCGCACTTCGCTCCCTGGTTCATCAGGTGAGCGACACTGTGTTGGGACGCCAGCAGCTGCAAGCCAGACGTCGTGTGGGTTGGTGGAATGCCGCCCTCACTGATGCACGTCGCGAGCTCAGGAGAGCCCGACGAAGGCTTCAGCATGCGCGTAGAAACTACAGTGATAGCGCTGATGACCTCGCCACGTATTTCAGGATCACCCGAAAGGAATACGTGAGGATGATGCTGAAAGTGAAAGAGGAAGACTGGAGACGATTTGTCGGCGAGCACCAGGAAGACCCATGGGGGCGTGCCTACCGGATATGCCGAGGCCGCAAGACGTGCACCGATCTCGGTTGCCTTCGCTGGAATGATGAGCAAGTCGTAACCTGGCACGACTGTGCGAACGTCCTGCTCCGCAGCTTCTTTCCTGCTGCGGAGAGGCCAGTGGACGTTACCATTCCTAGCGAAGTACCCCCAGCCCTTGACAGGTTCGAGGTAGAAACGTGCATCGCCAGAGTTCGGAGCAGACGCTCACCTGGTCTAGATGGCATAACTGGGGGTATGGTCAAAGCGGCTTGGCGCGCCATCCCGGAGTACTTGACAGCGTTGTTTTCCCGCTGCCTGGCAGAGGGATACTTCCCCACTGAGTGGAAGCGCCCACGTGTGGTTGCGCTCCTCAAGGGCCCAGATAAGGACAGGAGCGATCCAGCGTCCTATCGGGGTATCTGCCTGTTGCCTGTCTTCGGCAAAGTACTCGAAGGGATCATGGTGAACCGTGTGAAGGAGGTGCTCACGGACGAAAGTCGATGGCAATTCGGCTTTCGCCCCGGGCGCTGCGTTGAGGATGCCTGGAGTCACGTCGTGAGCAGTGTCGAAGCCAGCTCGGCTCGATATGTGCTCGGTATCTTCGTTGACTTCAGGGGTGCGTTCGACCATGTCGAATGGGACGCAGCACTACGCCGACTATCGGATCTAGGATGCAGGGAAGTTGGGATCTGGCGCAGCTTCTTTTCGGACCGAAAGGCAAGTATCGTCAGCAGCTTTGGCGAAGTCAGTGTAGATGTTACACGTGGCTGTCCGCAGGGGTCCATCAGTGGTCCATTTATTTGGAACATCCTGATG
This sequence comes from Drosophila hydei, assembly GCF_003285905.1. NCBI lineage: Eukaryota > Metazoa > Arthropoda > Insecta > Diptera > Drosophilidae > Drosophila > Drosophila hydei. Next base: position 733,891 of record NW_022045852.1, read on the forward strand.
GACACACTTCTGCATCGCCTTGAAGCGGAATGCACTTTAAGTGCATATGCTGACGACCTCTTGCTGCTCGTTGATGGAAATTCCAGATCCCAACTGGAGCTCAAAGGTGCCCAACTAATGGAATTAGTTGGAGGATGGGGTATCGAGGTAGGCGTGTCAGTCTCGGCAACGAAGACAGTCACGATGCTCCTTAAGGGAAGGCTGTCATCTGGCAGACCGCCCGCCGTAAGCTTTGCAGGAGCAAACTTGCGGTATGTGACGCAGTGCCGTTACCTTGGCATCACGGTCGGCGAGCGGCTGAGTTTTCTCCCGCATGTCGCGTCCCTACGCGATCGGCTGGCTGGAGTCGTCGGAGCCCTGACCCGTGTGCTACGCGTTGACTGGGGACTCAGTCCGCAAGCACGGCGAAGGATCTATGCCGGACTCATGGTGCCTTGTGCGCTATTTGGTGCCTCGGTCTGGTACAAGGTGGTGATGAGACTAGTCGGCGCCAGGAGGGCGCTCAAGTCCTGCCATCGGCTCATCCTATTAGGATGCTTGCCAACGTGCCGAACGGTATCTACAGATGCCCTAGAAGTTCTTGCTGGAGCTCCACCGCTGGACCTTGTGGCGATGCGTATAGCAATGCAGTCGAAGATGAAGCGTAACTACCCCATGGTAGAAGGCGATTGGCTCTACGATCAAGACGTTTCGACCCTTGATCGCAACATGAGGAGAGCCTTGCTGGACGAACGCTTACTACGTGAGTGGCAACTCCGATGGGATGACAGCGAGCACGGTCGTGTGACGCACAAGTTCATCCCGGACGTAAGCTTCGTCTACAGCCGCCCAGACTTCAAGTTCACGATGCAGGCCAGTTTCCTCATAACTGGCCATGGCTCGATGAATGCCTTCCTGCATGCGCGTGGTCTAAGCGAGACTGCTGAATGTCCATGTGGCGATCCTGTAGAGGACTGGCAGCACATTCTTTGTGTCTGCCCCCTCTATGCGGATGTGCGTGACCCGGAAGGGCTTGGAATTCAGCAGAATGCATCCGGTGATTGGACTTTTGCTGACACCCTGACGACCAATGAGAGCATGCAACTGCTTGAAGATTATGCTCGCATAGTCTTCAGCAGGCGACGCATGCTGCTTGACGCTGGAGCTGGACCGGGTCGACCAGTACCGGACTGACGTTAGTCAAAACTGGTAGTAGCACTTACTACGAAAGGCCCACCAATGCCTCAAATTGGTAGACGATCTCCCCGGAGCGAATCGCAGGTCCAACCAAAGTCCATAAATTTGGTAGACAAAATCCATTCGGATGAGTCGAAGGGCAGACCAAAGCCTCAATTTGGTAGACTTTCTTCATAACGAAGAAAGTCGAAGGTCATACCAAAGTCCTAAAATTTGGGAGACGAATCCTAATGGACTAGTCGAAAGGCCGACCATAGCCTTAATTTGGTAGACAAAATCCTCGCGATGAGTCGAAGGGCCAACCAGAGCCTTAATCTGGGAGACGTGTCCTTGGATACATCGAAGGTCTTACCAAAGTCCTTAAGTTTGGTAGACGAATCCTTACGGACTAGTCGAAGGGCAAACCAAAGCCTCAATTTGGTAGACTCTCTTCTCTCCGAAGAGAATCGTAAGGCTGACCAAAGTCCTTAGTTTGGGAGACAAATCCTTATGGACTAGTCGAAGGGCGGACCAAAGCCTCTAATTTGGTAGACTCACTCCTTCGGGAGTCAGTCGCCGGTGTCTACCCAGTTCCTGGTTGTCGGAAACCAAAATGGGAAGCAGTCTCTGACTGCGACCAGCCGATCAAAGCTGTTAATTTGAACCACGGGATGGGCTGGTGGCCAAGGCCAGCCCAATTGAGGTTGGCCCCCTTTAGTGGGAGTATCGTGGTGGCTGTGGTTGTTAAAATGTTGTGGTTCAATGTAAAGTTGGACCTCAGCCGGAAGCTGTCCCCGTAGTCAGCAGAGGTTAAGATAGGCCTCGCCTCTACCCAAGAGGGAAGCCATGCCCGACAGCATGAATTCGAACTTGGTACCTAAAAGAGTTTCTTTTAGGGGCGTTGGTGGACGCATTGTATTCACCCGCTGTACTTTGTGTCACATATGTGGCTCAAATGCGTACCGTGGTTGTAAACCCCCTCGGGGTACACGCCACGATAAATAAATATCAGGACTCTGATCCAGGAGCCTTACGTTGATCGTGGAGGAAGGATCACCGGATTACCGGCAGGCATGCGAGTTTTCTCCGACCGCCGCAATAAAGCTGCCATAGTCGTTGACGACCAGGAGGTCGTCTGCATGCCTGTCTCGTCGCTCATCACTGAGTACGGCGTATGTGTGAGTGTGTCTGGGAACTTTGGCTCAATTTTCCTCACCTCCGTGTATTGCCAGTTCAATACTGAAATTGAACCGTACCTGCTATACATGGATGCGGTGCTGCTGCTAGCCAGCCGCACGCCTGTCATCTATGGCCTAGATGTGAACGCAGTATCCCCCCTGTGGTTCAGTAAGCTCCCCGAGCGCACTCGGGGCTACTTGAACAGGCAGCGGGGTGAGCTGCTAGCAAATTTGGTACAGGGCAGCCGAGCCGGAGTGCTAAATGTCCGCAGCAGTGTGTACACGTTCGATAATCGCAGGGCAAGAAGCGATATCGACGTAACGATCGTCAGCGATTCAGCGTCTACGTGGGCCACGTATGATTGGAGTGTAAGCGAGTGGGATCTGAGCGATCACAACATCATTACTGTTGTTGTAACGCCTGACCCGATAAGCACTGTTGAGAGCTATGCTCCTGTGCCCTCGTGGAAACTCCAACGTGCTGACTGGCGTCGTTTCAGTGATGAGTTGGTGACAGCATCGTTGGAACTTCCTCTTGAGGAGTTTCACCAGATGGCATCTGATGAGCAGGTCTCCGCACTTCGCTCCCTGGTCCATCAGGTGAGCGACACTATGCTGGGACGTCAGCAGCTGCAAGCCAGACGTCGTGTGGGTTGGTGGAATGCCGCCCTCACTGATGCACGTCGCGAGCTAAGGAGAGCCCGACGTAGGCTTCAGCATGCGCGTCGAAACCACAGTGACAGTGCTGATGACCTCGCCACGTATTTCAGGATCTCCCGAGAGGAATACGTGAGGATGATGCTTAAGGTGAAAAAGGAAGACTAGAGACGATTTGTCGGCGAGCACCAGGAAGACTCATGGGGGCGTGCCTACCGGATATGCCGAGGCCGCAAGACGTGCACCGATCTCGGTTGCCTTCGCTGGAATGACGACCAAGTTGTAACCTGGCATGACTGTGCGAACGTCCTGCTCCGCAGCTTCTTTCCCGCTGCGGAGAGGCCAGTGGACGTTACCATTCCTAGCGAAGTACCCCCAGCCCTTGACAGGTTCGAGGTAGAAACATGCATCACCAGAGTTTGGAGCAAACGCTCACCTGGTTTAGATGGCATAACTGGGGGTATGGTCAAAGCGGCTTGGCGCGCCATCCCTGAGTACTTGACAGCGTTGTTTTCCCGCTGCCTGGCAGAGGGATACTTCCCCACTGAGTGGAAGTGCCCACGTGTGGTTGCGCTCCTCAAGGGCCCAGATAAGGACAGGAGCGATCCAGCGTCCTATCGGGGTATCTGCCTGTTGCCTGTCTTCGGCAAAGTAATCGAAGGGATCATGGTGAACCGTGTGAAGGAGGTGGTCACGGACGAGAGTCGATGGCAAATCGGCTTTCGCCCCGGGCGCTGCGTTGAGGATGCCTGGAGTCACGTCGTGAGCAGTGTCGAAGCCAGCTCGGCTCGATATGTGCTCGGTATCTTCGTTGACTTCAGTGGTGCGTTCGACCATGTCGAATGGGACGCAGCTCTACGCCGACTATCGGATCTAGGATGCAGAGAAGTTGGGATCTGGCGCAGCTTCTTTTCAGACCGAAAGGCAACTATCGTCAGCAGCTTCGGCGAAGTCAGTGTAGATGTTACATGTGGCTGTCCGCAGGGGTCCATCAGTGGTCCATTTATTTGGAACATCCTGATGGACACTCTTCTGCATCACCTCTTGCTGCTCGTAGTGGGAAATTCCAGATCCCAACTGGAGCTCAAAGGTGCCCAACTAATGGAATTAGTTGGAGGATGGGGTATCGAGGTAGGCGTCTCAGTCTCGGCAACGAAGACTGTGACGATGCTCCTTAAGGGAATGCTGTCATCTGGCAGGCCGCCCGCCGTAAGCTTTGCAGCAAACTTACGGTATGTGACGCAATGCCGTTACCTTAGCATCACGGTCGGGGAGCGGTTGAGTTTTTTCCCGCATGTCGCGTTCCTACGCGATCGGCTGGCTGGAGTCGTCGGAGCCCTGACCCGTGTGACCCGACCCGAGACCTCAAGCTGTTTACTGTCGAAGATCAGATTGGAAGACATACAAGCAGATACATGGACAGACTGCAACGACACCGAAGCCTACTTGCAAGAGGTCTAATCCCTGCCAGACCCCTAAGACGCCTTAAACGGCAAGGCTTTGCCAGAACGATGGGAATGCTGCTATCTCCTTTTAATTTCTCATATTGTGACTGTGGTTCGGCTCTAATTCCATATATATATGTTGGAGCGTCGTTAGTATTTTCCATGGCTCTAATAGCACAGCGAGTTTCGATGCGCAGGCTTCTCGATTCAAAGTTGAACTCACCGCCTTTTCGTTTCTCTGCCTCGTACCGAACCACACTCGACGACAGCGTTGTAGCGCTGTCGTCGCGCTATAACGGAAGTTCTTAAAGCGACAAAATGCAAAGGACCAATCAGGGCGCAATTAGCGGCTGATGCAATATTTTTTAGTATGATGAAATTAGGAATTCTGGTAATAACCAGAATTCTCATACAAAGCAATACACACACAGGAATTCTGGTAATAACCAGAATTCTCATACAAAGCAATACACACACAGCGCGTACGTGCAACACGCAGGAACAATCAAATACAGTGCGTACATACAGTACGCTCCGTCACGGCCATCCTGACCTTGACACGTCCTCGTGTAATATGCCAAACATTAACTTTAAAAATGTCTTTGTAATAGATTTCAAACTTAATTCATCGTCTCTTTTAGACGGATATCCAACCAATAATCATCGTTTCTCTTAAACGGATAACCATTAACAATCGTCTCTCTTAGACGGATATCCAACTGATAAAATATTCAGTTCAACATTTCTTCATACAAACTTTTAACATTTATTCTTAATTAAAACATTTGAAAACATATTTCTTTCAATTCAATTCAATAACTTCACCTATGCAAGTTTCAAAAATAAAACATGATGCTTGTTTTATTACATAATATTTTGCCAAATTGTCGATTTTACATTTTCTTTAACTAAACTTCCAAATTTCATTCAAAAAGAAACAATCATCGTCTCACTTGGACGGCTCACCATCGTCTCACTTGGACGGATAACCTTCGTCTCACTTGGACGGCTCACCATCGTCTCACTTGGACGGTTCACCCTCTGCTTCTATCAGACCATTTGACGAGCCTGGATCTTCATCCTCAATGTCCAGCTCATGGGGCACATTTCCCTCTGGAAATTTTCTTGTGTCCTCGTGACAGTATTTATATAATCGTTTACTCGATAACGACTTTAACATGTATCTGTCACCGTCTAGGACTTTAACTACCAAAAATGGACCCTTGAATTTTGGGTCTAGTTTTGTCTGGTGTCTCTCCTCGTTCTTGAGAAGGACATAGTCACCAACACTGTGTCTTACAACGGCGGCCTTGGACTTATCAAATCGATTTTTGTTGTAAAAGGCTAAAGATTTCATACTGCTACTTGCTCGAGCCCGTGTGGAGTCTAAGTCTACTTCCAATTCTGTGTCCAATGGAGGAACTAATCCAAGAGGTCGACCTTCTTTCCCTATTAACATTTCTAAGGGACTAGCCTCAGTTGCCCGATTTGTTGTGCAGTTTAAAGCTAGCTGCACCTCGCCGAGAGCATCTTGCCAGGGCCTTTGGCTTAATTCGACTGCAGTTAATAGGTTCTTGAGCGTGCTCATAACGCGCTCAACTTGTCCATTAGCACGACTTGCCCCAGTCGCGATTAAATGAAGTTTTATGGTTTTTGAACAGCAAAATTCTGCAAACTGCCCGCTAGAAAAACATCTACCCTGATCAGCTATAATGCGTGTTGGTGCACCAAACAAGGAAGTTGAAGACTTTATGGCCCTGATACAACTCTCCGTATCTATTTTGAGAGTGTGGTACAGGTGTACGAATTTTGTGAAGCTGTCAATTTGAACAATGATATATTCCTTTAAATCACTTTTACCACTTAATTTGCCAGTAATGTCCATATGGACGGTGTGCCAAGGGATGCTAACCTTTGGTATAGGATGTAATTCTGCTTGAACTTTGCCGGAATGTGACTTTGCTGTCCTGCAGGTTATACAATTGTCAACATATTTACGGACATATTTGTTCATTTTCTCAAACCAGTAAAATTGGTAAACTTTGTCAAGTGTTTTTTACCAACCAAGGTGCATGATTGACTCATGTACCTGGTTAACTACTGACCATCTGAAATTTCGGGGCACAACTGGCAAGCATCGTGTCTTACCATTTTTTTGGATTTTACGAAACAACATCCCTTTTCTCAAATCATATGTTTTAGTTACTTCGTCTAGTAGGTCATTTGAATTCAGTTTACTGACAAGGGCAGCAATATCCGGGTCCAATTGCTGTTCGGCAAACAACCAATTATTTGAGATTTCTGCTATGTTTATTCGCTTCTCGGGAATTTTTTCCAAAATTAATTGTTTCTGAGTGAATGGGTTTCTAGATAAGAAGTCGACATGTGCCATACGTTTTCCTTCTCTGTACTGTATGTCAAACTTGAAAGATTGTAAATAAGACCACCAGCGATGAACTCTAGGAGTTAAGTCTATTTTGGTTCGCGATGCCTTTAACGAGTTACAATCTGTATAAACCACAAATTCTCTGCCAAGCAAGTAGTGACGGAAATGTTTAACGGATGCAAATACTGCCAGAGTTTCAAGCTCATACGAGTGGTACCTAGACTCGGCTGGCGAAGTTGTTTTACTAAAATATTCTACAACGTGAAGCTTATTGTTAATTCGATGTAAAAGCATGGCACCAAATCCGATTGAGCTAGCGTCGGTGTGTAGTTCTATAGGGTATTGCGGGTCGAATATTACCAGAACTGGTTCGTTTGTAAGAATAGTCACAATTTTCTTGCGAATGCTTTCCAACTCAGTAGTCCACGCAAAACTTTCCCTTCCTGATGTTAGGGAATACAACGGCTTTATGACTTGAGAGAATCCGGGTACGAATTTGCGAAAATAGGATGCAAGACCAATAAACTGCCGTACACCAAAAACCGTCTGTGGCGGTGGCAACGATGTTAACGCAACAATCTTTCGCGAGTTTGGTCGAATTTCCCCTGCTCTTACCTCATATCCCAGATATTGAACGACTGTTTTTAAGAAACTACATTTGTTAACATTAAAAATGAATCCAGCATCTGTGAGAATGTCTAGTACTATTTTCAACCTTTCCAATCCTAATTCGACTGTGGGTGACACGATCATGATATCATCCATGTAAACAATCACGTATGAATAGGCCAAGTCACCCAAGGCACGCATGACTGCCCGTTGGAAAACGGATGGCGCATTTTTGAGTCCGAACGGCATGGTCAGGAACTCATATTGACCGTCCGGGGTCACAAATGCAGTGTATTCTATGGAATCAGGGTGGATAGGAATTTGGTGGAAACCACTCGCCATATCAAGACACGTGAAGTAATTTGCGCCACGCAGCCTAGCGATCTGGTCGCTAATGAGCGGCAAAGGGTACCTGTCTGCGATTGTGTTAGAGTTTAACTCTCTGTAGTCGACACAAAGTCGGTCTGTACCATTTTTCTTCTTGACAAGCAGCATAGGACTGGCAAAAGGGGAGCAGCTGGGTCGAATGATGTTGCATTTAAGTAACTCACTTAACTTTTCTCGGACAATGTCTCTTTCTTCAGGGCTAAGTCTATAGGGCCGGCGTTGTACAGTTTTGGTTGGATCAATCAAGCGAATTTTCATTTCCCCTGTCGTGACTCGTGTAGATGGTGCCCCTTTTACAAGTGCAGTGGAGTAATTCTCAAGCATTTTTATTAGTTTGTCTTTATCAGCCTCGCGCAATTCGGTATCGAGATTTGTAAGATCAACTGGTTCCCTATCTATTGAGCAAATATTTACGGCTTTGGCTTTTACTACGTTAAACTTGTTTTGTGATATAGTGACATTAAATCCTTGTTTAAGAATTTCGTGGCCAATAACAATGTCGCTTTTCAAATGATTATCTTGCACTACATGGAACAATATTTGAAGTGCGTTCTCATTTATGGTGACTTGGCTTAATATTTGTAAGGTGCTATATATGCCAGCATCGCCTATACCTTTTAGCATGATAATGCTGTTAAAACGCTTACCAGCTAGCTTACTACATATTTTCTCTTTAATGAGTGAACACTCTGCGCCAGAATCAAAAGAAATTGGGTAAGTCTCACCGAGCTGCATCATCACTCCAGTTGGCTCTGGTACAAAGCACTGGTTCACAGTTTTCCGTTGGAATGCTCCCTGTGTACTTGTTGATTCCTTTTTCGGACATTGATTTGCGAAGTGTCCAGGCTGGCCGCACTTGAAGCAAGTAACAGTTGGCTTGTCTCGCTGAGATGTCGCGTTCCCCTTTTGTCGCATTTTGGCTCTGCACTCAGCAATTTTATGTCCTGGTTTGCCACAGAAATGGCACACTATTGTCAGGTCCAGGTCCGGAGTCGTCATCACGGTCAGCATTACGATGTTTTTTTAAAGGAGAATGCGCCTAGTACGGATTGCAAGTCACTTCTAGTTTGAACTTTTGACGTGAACACAATCCGTTCCAAGCGGTTATCCACATTGGCTAAATGCGCGAGCACAATTGAAACAGCAATTTCTTCGATGTTTTTGTTTTTCCAATTGGAAGTTAAAGTGGTCACCAAACGGCTAGCATAAACCGCAAGACATTCGCCGTTAGTTGGGCGACTGTTTAGTAGATTTAGAAACATTGCCGACGACGTTTAACTATTTTCGTAGCGGCGGAGGAATAATTCCTTAAATTCAATCCACTTAATGCCGGGATATGCAGTTTGAGTTAGCCACTGTGAGGCACTGCCCACCATAGCTTCGCTTAGTGCCATGATGAGTCTGCTTCCTTCTAGGGGCTGTTCCGTTAATATAATGTCAGCTGTGATGGACCACTTTGAGGCATCTGCACCTGCAGTGTCAGAGAAAAATTTTGGCAAAGTGACGCCACGAGTCTGCTGTTGCTCCCGTGTTGACGCTTGCATGGTTCTTGCAAGCTCCAGCAGATTCTGGTTCTGCATTTGTAAAATTATGCGCCACTGATCCTCTGAGAATGCAGGAGGTGGTGCTGATCCCACTTCTGATGTTGGAGCGTCGTTAGTATTTTCCATGGCTCTAATAGCGCAGCGAGTTTCGATGCGCAGGCTTCTCGATTCAAAGTTGAACTCACCGCCTTTTCGTTTCTCTGCCTCGCACCGAACCACACTCGACGACAGCGTTGTAGCGCTGTCGTCGCGCTATAACGGAACTTCTTAAAGCGACAAAATGCAAAGGACCAATCAGGGCGCAATTAGCGGCTGATGCAATATTTTTTAGTATGATGAAATTAGGAATTCTGGTAATAACCAGAATTCTCATACAAAGCAATACACACACAGGAATTCTGGTAATAACCAGAATTCTCATACAAAGCAATACACACACAGCGCGTACGTGCAACACGCAGGAACAATCAAATACAGTGCGTACATACAGTACGCTCCGACATATACATGTGTTGTTAAGGTACTACATTTGTTGGTACAGGTTCGACACTTCTAATAATAAAGTACTAAAAAAGTCTCTGACTGCGAATCAGCCAATCAAAGCTGTTAATTTGAACCACGGGATGGGCTGGTGGCCAAGGCCAGCCCAATTGAAGTTAGCCCCCTTTAGTGGGAGTATCGTGGTAGCTATCGTTAATAAAATGTTCTGGTTCAACGTACAGTTCGTAAAGATAGGCCTCGCCTCTACCCAAGGGGGAACTCATGCCCGACAGCATGAATTCGTACTTGGTACCTAAACGAGTTTCTTTTAGGGGCGTTGGTGGACGCATCGTATTCACCCGCTGTACTTTGTGTCACATATGTGACTCAAACGCGTACCGTGGTTGAAAACCCCCTCGGGGTACACGCCACGATAAATAAATATCAGGACTCTGTACTTTGAGAGCAGTTTGTGTTCGACAGTCGCCGTGAGTAGACGTGTTTGCGCGTGTTCAGCAGATTTTATTGCCGCAATAAAATCTGTAAGAGTGCTTAAATCGACCACTTCGCGATAAGCTGTGTGCCAGTAACTGTAATTTTTACAGGTTACAGTTGCTGCGCTGTGATTGGTCAGCCAATCAAAGAGCTTCATAAAAGTATTGCATACTTTTGTGCGAACTACAACAAAAGGGTGCTTGTTTCCGATTTGTGTTGCCTAGCAAATAGGCATGGAGAGCGACGCTAGCAGCAGTGCTGCCAGCTCGGCGCGATCAGTGTCGGGCCGGAAGAAGCGCGGGCGCCCCGCTGCGGTGGCGCGCGTTTTAACGCGCTCGATGACGGATGACGTCATGCCGCCACCGCTGGACTCGCCCCCGCGGAAGCTACGTGCGCCAGCCTTGAGCTCGGCCGATGATAGCGATGCGTCGCTGGCAGCTGTGCTGGCTGGAGCCACCACTACTGCAGCCGTCACTGCCGCCGCCAGTGCTGCTTCTGCTGCCGTTATTGCTGCCCCCGTCGTTGCTGCCCCCGTTGTTGCTGCCCCCGCTGCTGTCATACCTGTCGCTACAGCCCCCGCTGTCGCTACTCCTGCTGCCGTTGCCGCTTCTTCCACTGCTACTGTTGCCGCCTCCCCGAGTTTGGCTTGTCCAAACGAGATGGTTCAACGGATGTTGGTCATCGAGCAGGAGCTCAGGAGAGCTGTTGTCAGAGAGGGAGTGCCCAGCAATGTGGCACCAAGCGTGCTGGATGCAGGAGCATGCTACCAGGAGCTTGTCCTGAGTATGTACGGCAGGATTGTGGAGTTAAAGGCGCAGATCCGTGCCCGCCCACAGGCCGTTGCGCCCTTCGCTGTCCCCGCTGCCAACGCCGCAGTCGCCCGAGCTGACGCTCCAATCGCTGCACCACGGACCCGCAAGGCTGCGGAGACGTGGTCAGCGATTGTGACTAGCAGCAATCCAGAGGAGACGCCTCTGCAAGTCGCTGAGCGCGTTCGCAAGGATGTTGCTCCCGCTCTCGGTGTTCGGGTACACGAGGTGCGTGAGCTGAAGCGAGGTGGTGCGATTATCCGCACACCGTCGTCGGGAGAGATCCGGAGGGTAGTGGCTAACCCTAAGTTTAAAGAACTTGGGTTAGACATTAAGAGAACCGCAGCGCTCAGGCCAAGAATAACCGTCTTGGACGTTGACAGTTGTATTACTGTCAAGCAGTTCATGGGCGGTTTGTTTAAAAACCACTTTCAAGGGCACATGTCGTGTGCTGCCTTTGAAAAGTCTGTTGCGATCGTCTCTAAGGCGTGGACGCAAGGCGATGGCCCCATAACAATCTAGCTGGAGCTGGAACAGAAGGCCCTGGATATCCTGGAGGAACACGACAGGATTTACGTGGATTGGTTCGCCTTCCGCTGGCGATCGATGGTGCGCACGTATGCGTGCCACAGGTATGTCAGCTTTGACCACAAGATCGCCCAATGCCGGATGAAGGAGCAGAGCTGTGCTCGCCAAGGTGGCTGCTAGACACTAATGTTTAGCATCACCCAGGCAAACTGCGGTCGCAGTCGAGCTGCCGTGATAGAGTTCGGTGTCAGGATGAGGAACTCAGGATCCAAGTTCGCACTGATCCAGGAGCCTTACGTTGATCGTGGAGGAAGGATCACCGGATTACCGGCAGGCATGCGAGTTTTCTCCGACCGCCGCAATAAAGTTGCCATAATCGTTGACGACCAGGAGGACGTCTGCATGCCGGTCTCGTCGCTCATCACTGAGTACGGCGTATGTGTGAGTGTGTCTGGGAACTTTGGCTCAATTTTCCTCACCTCCGTGTATTGCCAGCTCAACACTGAAATTGAACCGTACCTGCTATACATGGATGCGGTGCTGCTGCTAGCCAGCCGCACGCCTGTCATTTATGGCCTAGATGCGAACGCAGTATCCCCCCAGTGGTTCAGTAAGCTCCCCGAGCGCTCTCGGGGCTACTTGAACAGGCAGCGGGGTGAGCTGCTAGCAAATTGGGTACAGGGCAGCCGAGCCGGAGTGCTAAATGTCCGCAGCAGTGTGTACACGTTCGATAATCGCAGGGCAAGAAGCGATATCGACGTAACGATCGTCAGCGATTCAGCGTCTACGTGGGCCACGTATGATTGGAGTGTAAGCGAGTGGGATCTGAGCGATCACAACATCATTACTGTTGTTGTAACGCCTGACCCGATAAGCACTGTTGAGAGCTATGCTCCTGTGCCCTCGTGGAAACTCCAACGTGCTGACTGGCGTCGTTTCAGTGATGAGTTGGTGACTGCATCGTTGGAACTTCCTCTTGAGGAGTTTCACCAGATGGCATCTGATGAGCAGGTTTCCGCACTTCGCTCCCTGGTCCATCAGGTGAGCGACACTGTGCTGGGACGCCAACAGCTACAAGCCAGACGTCGTGTGGGTTGGTGGAATGCCGCCCTCACTGATGCACGTCATGCATGCGCGTCGAAACCACAGTGACAGTGCTGATGACCTCGCCACGTATTTCAGGATCTCCCGAGAGGAATACGTGAGGATGATGCTTAAGGTGAAAAAGGAAGACTAGAGACGATTTGTCGGCGAGCACCAGGAAGACCCATGGGGGCGTGCCTACCGGATATGCCGAGGCCGCAAGACGTGCACCGATCTCGGTTGCCTTCGCTGGAATGACGAGCAAGTTGTAACCTGGCATGACTGTGCGAACGTCCTGCTCCGCAGCTTCTTTCCCGCTGCGGAGAGGCCAGTGGACGTTACCATTCCTAGCGAAGTACCCCCAGCCCTTGACAGGTTCGAGGTAGAAACATGCATCGCCAGAGTTCGGAGCAAACGCTCACCTGGTTTAGATGGCATAACTGGGGGTATGGTCAAAGCGGCTTGGCGCGCCATCCCTGAGTACTTGACAGCGTTGTTTTCCCGCTGCCTGGCAGAGGGATACTTCCCCACTGAGTGGAAGTGCCCACGTGTGGTTGCGCTCCTCAAGGGCCCAGATAAGGACAGGAGCGATCCAGCGTCCTATCGGGGTATCTGCCTGTTGCCTGTCTTCGGCAAAGTAATCGAAGGGATCATGGTGAACCGTGTGAAGGAGGTGCTCACGGACGAGAGTCGATGGCAATTCGGCTTTCGCCCCGGGCGCTGCGTTGAGGATGCCTGGAGTCACGTCGTGAGCAGTGTCGAAGCCAGCTCGGCTCGATATGTGCTCGGTATCTTCGTTGACTTCGGTGGTGCGTTCGACCATGTCGAATGGGACGCAGCTCTACGCCGACTATCGGATCAAGGATGCAGAGAAGTTGGGATCTGGCGCAGCTTCTTTTCAGACCGAAAGGCAACTATCGTCAGCAGCTTCGGCGAAGTCAGTGTAGATGTTACATGTGGCTGTCCGCAGGGGTCCATCAGTGGTCCATTTATTTGGAACATCCTGATGGACACTCTTCTGCATCACCTCTTGCTGCTCGTAGAGGGAAATTCCAGATCCCAACTGGAGCTCAAAGGTGCCCAACTAATGGAATTAGTTGGAGGATGGGGTATCGAGGTAGGCGTCTCAGTCTCGGCAACGAAGACTGTGACGATGCTCCTTAAGGGAATGCTGTCATCTGGCAGGCCGCCCGCCGTAAGCTTTGCAGCAAACTTACGGTATGTGACGCAATGCCGTTACCTTAGCATCACGGTCGGGGAGCGGTTGAGTTTTTTCCCGCATGTCGCGTTCCTACGCGATCGGCTGGCTGGAGTCGTCGGAGCCCTGACCCGTGTGACCCGACCCGAGACCTCAAGCTGTTTACTGTCGAAGATCAGATTGGAAGACATACAAGCAGATACATGGACAGACTGCAACGACACCGAAGCCTACTTGCAAGAGGTCTACTCCCTGCCAGACCCCTAAGACGCCTTAAACGGCAAGGCTTTGCCAGAACGATGGGAATGCTGCTATCTCCTTTTAATTTCTCATGTTGTGATTGTGGTTCGGCTCTAATTCCATATATATACATGTGTTGTTAAGGTACTACATTTGTTGGTACAGGTTCGACACTTCTAATAATAAAGTACTAAAAAAGTCTCTGACTGCGAATCAGCCAATCAAAGCTGTTAATTTGAACCACGGGATGGGCTGGTGGCCAAGGCCAGCCCAATTGAAGTTAGCCCCCTTTAGTGGGAGTATCGTGGTAGCTATCGTTAATAAAATGTTCTGGTTCAACGTACAGTTCGTAAAGATAGGCCTCGCCTCTACCCAAGGGGGAACTCATGCCCGACAGCATGAATTCGTACTTGGTACCTAAACGAGTTTCTTTTAGGGGCGTTGGTGGACGCATCGTATTCACCCGCTGTACTTTGTGTCACATATGTGACTCAAACGCGTACCGTGGTTGAAAACCCCCTCGGGGTACACGCCACGATAAATAAATATCAGGACTCTGTACTTTGAGAGCAGTTTGTGTTCGACAGTCGCCGTGAGTAGACGTGTTTGCGCGTGTTCTCAGCGATTTTATTGCCGCAATCAAATCGCAGAAGCGTCTTAAGAGTGCTTAAATTGCCCTCTCAGCGATAAGCTATGTGCTAGTAACTGTAATTTGTACAGATTACAGTTGATGCGCCGTGATTGGTCGGCCAATAAAAAGCAACGGAAAAGTGTTGCATACTTTTGTACGAACAAAACAATTAATTAGTGTTGCACACCCTAAGGGTGCATTTTTTGCTTTCTATTGCCTATCGTAAGGCATGGAGAGCGACGCTAGTTTCAGTTTTGCCAGCTCGGCGCATTCGGTGTCAGGCCGGAAGAAGCGTGGGTGCCCCGCTGCGGTAGCACGCGTGTTAACGCGCTCGACGATGGATGACGTCATGTCGCCACCGCTGGACTCGCCTCCGCGGAAGCTACGTGCGCCAGCCGTGAGCTCGGGCGATGACAGCGACGCTTCGCTGGCAGCTGTGCTGGCCGGAGCCACCACTACTGCCGCCGCCAGTGCTGCTTCTGCTGCCGTCGTTGCTGCCCCTGCTGCTATCACCCCTGTTGTCACAGCCCCCGCTGCCGCTACTCCTGCTGCCGTTGCCGCTTCCTCTTCTGCTGCTGCTGCCGCCTCATCGAGTTTGACTTGTTCAAACGAGATGGTCCAACGGATGTTGGCCATCGAGCAGGAGCTCAAGAGAGCTGTTGTTCGCGAGGGACTGCCGAGCAACTTAGCACTAAGCGTGCTGAATGTAGGAGCGAAATACCAGCAGCTGGTGTTAAGCATGTACGGAAGGATTGTGGAACTAGAGGCCCAGAGCCGTGCCCGCCCACGAGCCGCTGCTGCCCCTTCTGTCCCTGTTGTCGCTGCCACAGTCGCCCGTAACGCTCCAATTGCTGCACCATGTACCCGCAAGTCTGCGGAGACTTGGTCAGCAATTGTGACCATCAGCAACCCGGAGGAGACGCCTCAGCAAGTCGCTGAGCGCGTTCGCAGAGATGTTGCCCCCGCTCTCGGTGTTCTTGTACACGAGGTGCGTGAGCTAAAAAAGGGTGGTGCGAGAATCCGCACGCCATCGTCGGGCGAGATCCGCAGGGTCGTGGCTAACCCCAAATTTAAGGAACTGGGGTTAGATGTCAAGAGGAATGCTGCACAAAGGCCAAGGATAACCGTCCTGGACGTTGACAGTAATGTTATTGTCAAGCATATCATGGGCGGGTTGTTCAAAAACCACTTCTCGGGGCACATGTCCAGTGCTGCCTTTGAAAAGTCAGTGGCCATTGTGTCCAAGGCGTGGACGCAAGATGCTGGACCGGTGCTGGAGCTGGAGCTGGAACAAAAGGCCCTGGATATCCTAGAGGAGCACGATAGGATATATGCAGATTGGCCTTCCGATGGCGATCGATGGTGCGCACGTATGCGTGCCACAGGTGTGTCAGCTTTGACCACAAGATCGCCCAGTGCCGGGTGAGCAGATCTGCCGTCAGTGCGGACAGTCGGGGCACCGATTCGGGAAATGCTGCAACCCTGTGCACTGCAGGAATTGCAGCTTCAAGCGGCTACCCTGTGAGCATCTTATGCTGATATTGAAGTGTGTTGCGTTTGCGCGGACTCTAACGCTGAAGCCGCTGCCGAAACATAGTAAGGCCAAGCGCCACGTCACACGTACGTAACATGTGTACAACCCAAGGTGTCATTGGGCAAGTGCAAGTGAAGGGGCAGTGAGGAGGATTCTATCGTTGAAACCGTCTCACACCGCGTAAACTGTGCACATCTACGCATATACGATGGCCAAAACTACTGTATTTCACTAATTCTCACGATGGAATTTACAGTTATTTGGAATCACACAATTACCAATATACACACAAGTGTATATACATGTAAAACAATAATAGTATAGTTAATAATTGTGCGAACTGAGGGTAAAACTCACCCAAACAAAAAGCAAAAGACGGGCAGACTTTCGTTGCGGGACAAATAAGTGAGGTGTTCCAAAAAAGTGCCAGCCCACACTCATATCCCAAGGGAGGGGTGCGGTGGCGTCACCATTGAGGGCTTTCCGGTTTTTTGCGCGGAAAAAAAAATAAGAAAAGCCTAGCCGGCACGCTTAAGCGACAATCAGCAGCAGGTGCACTCACTCTAACATCTGTTAGTAGTGTTGGAAACTGCAGCGTTCGAACAGCTGTTCACCACACTCTGGTGAGTAAGCGAGCCTCAGCAAAGACTTCAACCAAACGCCTGGACCGAACTTGAAGCCATAGAAAGCAGTGCATAGTTTCGGGCTTGTGATAAGCTTCCAGACATTCAAAGCATTCGGTATCCGTCTCTTGCCGCGTTGAGGACGAGCTAAAAGCCTTTGCGAGGCGCTCTACGCTGCTGCGATCACCACCACAACAGCAAGCGGCGTTGCAGCAGCTTATAACAATTGAAGACTCTCCCACGGCTGAAAGAGAAGTGCCAACGACGATGAAAAACGCGCTAGAACAGATGGGAGCTGTTCTAGAGGGCCTGGCGGTACTATTCGGGGGCCAACGCCACATAAATGATCTAATGAGGGAAGAGCTAGCAAGGCTGGTTAATCTCCACAAGACGGCAGAATCATACTGCAATCGCAGAGTTAAAAACTGCGATGTGCAGACTACACCGCGGGCCAGCAATAAACATCAGGTGGGCGAGTCTACGAAGGTAATTGCCGTAAAAAGAAGTATGGCTGCCTTAAGGGGGAACAGCAACACCCCCCAAACGCTCGAGGGACGCTGCTCCTGAGCAAAGGAAAACACCTTCAAAAAAGCCTAAACACAGCAAAGCTAGAGTAGCGGGAGTTGAAAAGCCAACGGCTCAACAGGGTACCTCCTCTAACTCCAAGCAAGATGGAATCCAGACAAACAGTTGGACTGTGGTTAAGGGACGCAAGCCGCTGCAAAAGCGAACCAGGGCCGACGCAATTACTGTTTCTAGCGTCGATGGATGCAGCTGTGCTGACATGTTGCGAGTCGTTAAGAGCGACCCAACTCTAAAGCACCTAAGCGCTGATGTGCATGGAATAAGAAAAACGGCAAATGGCGACCTTTTACTACAGTTAAATAGGAAACCGGAGCACAGCGCTGAGGTGCTCCAACAAGCCGTTGGCAAGGCTCAGGGGAATAGAGCAATCGTAAAAACGCTGACCGAAACAGCAACCATCGAGATTCGCGAC
Source organism: Drosophila hydei (assembly GCF_003285905.1). Lineage (NCBI taxonomy): Eukaryota > Metazoa > Arthropoda > Insecta > Diptera > Drosophilidae > Drosophila > Drosophila hydei. The sequence goes on from NW_022045852.1 coordinate 751,870, forward strand.
TTAGACGAACTGGCGTGCAAGGAGGAGATCCTGGAGGCAATCAACGAAGCTGTTAAGGACTGTTCACTATCGACAGATGCTATAAAATCGCTCCGACCAGCCTTCGGTGGCCAGCAGAGAGCTACTGTCGTGCTCCCTGTGGGTAAGGCCAGAGCCCTTCTCGAGCTGTCGAAAGTGCGGATGGGTTGTATGCCGAATTCGTGCAGTGGAGCAACCTAAACGCTGCTTCAAGTGCATGGACTATGGCCATTTCGCGATTAACTGCACCAGCGATGAAAGCTTGCTTCAGGTGCGGAGAGATGGGCCACATTTCAAAAACTTGCGTCAAGCCACCCAAGTGTGGCCTTTGCGTTCGAAAAGGCGTCAAGTTAATTGACCGCTCAGCAGTCAGCTGTAAGTGCCCCTCATACTGAGAAACTGTTCAAAAAATTAGATGCTAAGGCTTCTACAGCTCAATCTGAATCACTGTGTATCTGCACAGGATCTACTTGCACAGAATGTAAGAGAAAAACGAATAGACGTTGCTATTCTCAGTGAGCCGCACCATCACATGTTCAGCTGCCCAAGAACATGGGCCGCAGATACGAGAGGTAAAACTGCGCTGTGGATATGCGGGAACTCAACGATCAAGCCAAGTCGTTTCATGGGTTCGTACGCGCCCAATTTGGCAGCCTGTGGCCCAAACAGATCGTTGAAGCTAGCTCTTGCCTTGCATCCAGATGCGATTGCTGAACTGTTCAATGTGTGCCTATTGCAGAGAACATTCCCCGCAATCTTGAAGATACAGAACCTAGTTCTGCTACCCAAGGCTGGCAAACCGACGGAAGAGCCATCGTCCTACAGGCCCATCTGTCTCCTAGATACAATAGGAAAGTTGTTTGAAAAGCTTCTTTGCTCTAGGCTGGAGACCGCTATAGCTACTGGCGGCGGCCTTTCTCCAAACCAATTTGGCTTCAGGCCAGATCAACAACGGACGCCTTGAGCAAAGTAGTGGACCTCGCAACTTCAGCTATCGAAGGTACCAGGTGGAATCACGGCGCAAAGCAATACTGCATCATAGCGACTCTGGATGTTAAAAATGCGTTCAATACGGCAAACTGGGACATGATACTCGATGCGCTGGCTCAATACAATATCCCTAAATATCTCAGAGAAATTATTAAGAGCTACTTCGAAGGCAGAGCAATAATATATAACACGAGTGAGGGCGCTGAAACTCATTTAGTGTCTGCCGGAGTCCCCCAAGGGTCAGTACTGGGGCCTCTCCTATGGAATACGATGTGTGATGGAGTACTGCGTCTAGATCTACCCGTAGGCTCGCACACCATCGGCTTTGCTGATGATGTAGCCGTCGCCACCATAGGAAATGAGCTTAAGGATACAGAGGATATGTACAGCGCAAGTATCAGTTGCATTCGAGATTGGTTAGCAGCAGCAGGACTCGAACTAGCTGCTCATAAAACTGAAGCTGTCCTTGTCAGCAGCCGCTAGAGGGTGGAAACAGCCCACATAAAGAATGGCAGCACCACCATTGAGTCTAGGAGAGCGATAAAGTATCTTGGAGTTATGCTGGACACAAGAATGACCTTCCGCGAGCACCTGGAATATGTGCACAAAAAAGCTGCTGATTTCTGCAGAGCTCTGTGTAGAATCATGCTGAATACAAGGGGACCAAAGCAACAACTGCGCCTCCCCTTCATGTGCGTCATAAGGTCCGTCATCCTGTACGCAGCGCCAATCAGTTACAGCCGAGGTACTTGCGCCACATACCGTTTGAGCACAATCTGAGTCAGCTGCGCCTTCAGAACAGTCTCCGAAGAAGCGGCGCTCGTCATAGCAGGAATGGTCACGGAGGCCGCAGAGTGGAATACCAGAGCACAAGCCAGAAGCTCGGGCCGACTCAATAACATCGCTCGATGGCAACTAAAGTGGAACAATTCAACGAAGGGACGCTGGACACATTCACTTATCCCGGAATTGGAACCGTGGATCAACCGTAGGCATGGTAATACGAATTTTTTTCTTTCACATATTCTTTCTGGCCATGGATATTTCCGCAGCTATCTGAAGAGGTTTGGCCTTGAGGACACTGACGAGTGTTCCTGGTGAGGAAGAGGGATAGTGGAAGACACCAACCGCATAACATTCGAGTGCAGGCGGTTTCTGGAGGAGAGGCTGAGTCGCGAGGAAAAACTAGGTCGACCCGTCAGAGTGGAGAGCGTTGTTAACACCATGCTGGAGTTTGAGACATTCTTCCTTCTCAGCAACCATAATGATGGAACTGCGTAGAATCGAGCGCAGTAGAAGGAACATCTCCCACGATTAAGGTAGCGCAAAGTGCTTGCGAAGCAAGCCTACTGCAAGCATCATAAAATAAGTGCAAATAAACGAATAAAAAAAAAAACCTTGGGGGTGCACTTTTTGTTTTTGTTGCCTATCACACAGGCATGGAGAGTGATGCTAGCAGTAGTGCTGCCAGCTCGGCGCATTCGGTGAACAAAGCGAATGTTAGACAACAGATGCCTAATTAGCGAAAGCTCAGGTCAGTGCCCTGAGTGCAACGGCAATCGGATGTCTTGCACATGCTGTTATATCAGCATTATTGCTCACGCCAAGCCGACTTGCCAGAGCATAAGTGGCATAAGTGTCGCAATCGCTTCGGCTGCAAATGCCGAATTAACAAAAGAAGAAACCAGGCATTGCACTGAGTAACCTTTGTACATTTGGTCTTAAGATTCAACTGTAAGAGAGCTTAAGTTCTCCATTCAAACTTAAAATATAAATAAAATAATTAAACATAAAATATTCTGTGGTTTAATCATTTATTTGGCGCAGCCGTTATCGAACAAAAACGTTCCGAATTAACTGAAGTTAATCTATAAACAAAGTGAACACACAAATTACAACTAAAGTTGAAGTGAACACTTTAACTGCAAAATTGAATGACAATTAATTCACTCAAGAAAAAAAAATGAATAAATAAATTCGACGAGAACAGGAGAATTGAAGTCGACACTATGGAAGAAGAAATCAGCCAGCTAAGATCAATCATACTCCAGCAGGAGGCGAACCTAAACCTACTAAAGCAGGAGCTACAACAAAAACAACAACAACCAATACAGTGGCTAACGAACAAATACATCATCCAACAGCTCCGTCAGTTACGATAGCTGGACGATCAACATGGCATGTTGGCCTTCATAAGATCTGTGGAATTAATCAGAATGCTATGTCAAGGAAATGAGCTACTCCTACAGTTTGGCACAACATTGTCGCCAACGAAAAAATATCAGGAGTAGCTGCAGACCTCGTCAGGCAGTTAGGAACAGACCCGATCTCGGAGCAGAAAAAACACAAGCTGATGGAGCAGATGCAACCTAGGACAACCTATGAGGACGTTTTCGACAGATGCCGGTTTATCAAAGCAAGTAATTTAAGAGAATTATTTTTAGAGTTTCTAAAAGCTAAATGTGAAATAAACAGAATTTATATGTTCGATGAGCTTAAGCCAGCTATTTATGAGAATGATAAGGTTGATAGAGATTTATCGAACATATTAATAGAGCATATCCATGCATGCTCTAGAAACTAAGTATTCTGGACGATCCCAGAGCAATAATACTGAGATATAGGAGAACACCTAATAACACTCAGAATAAACAAAATAACACAAACACTAACACTTATATTAAACAAAACCACCCGAACAACCATAACGCTGGACCACTTCAGAACAGTCAAGCAAACCAACAAACATATAATAGGTCACAAACCAGCCAGAGCCAAAATACTATACCAAACTATAATAACAGGGGCAACAGCTTTAAACAAACGAGAATATCCCATATGAGTGTAGACACACAGAGAAATGACTCCACACATATGGAGATCGGAACTCTAAAAGAAAACCAGTCAGAGGGAGAGGAAGAGATACATTTTTTAACACCCTGCCTAAGCCAACGATACCCATAATTATGTGGTATTATGGTAAAAAAAAAAAATAAAATGCTTAGTCGACTCCGGTGCAACGACAAGCATATTGAAATCAGAAAGTTTAGAATATCAATACCCAAAAACAGAACTTGCCAAGCCATGCTCCTACAAAACCATTGATAGCATTAACCTAGTCAAATACACAATAGCCACACCATTTCCGAAAGAAATGGAACCATACTTAGGAACAATGCAATGGAAGTTGATAGATTTTTCAAATAAAAAATAAAAAAATTAAAAAACACTGTCAGGCCATTACGAATTCATCAGAATGCCGTTTGGGCTAAAAAATGCTCCATCAACATTCCAAAGGCTTATGAACGAGGTCCTGAAGGACTTCATCGATAACAATTACGTCGTCTACATGGATAAAATATTAATTTTGAGTAACACATTACTACCTTGAAAATATTTAAAACTTTAAAAAAAGCTCATTTAAAAATTTAAGTAGATAAGTGCGACTTTCTTAGGCCGCATATCTTTCTAGGCCACATCCCAACCCCTCACGGCATGAAGCCAAAACCGGACAAGGTGAATATTATTCAATCTTTAAAACTGCCAAGAACTCCTAAACAAATCAAATCTTTCCTCGTGATGACAGGATTTTAAAGAAAATTCGTTAGGGATTACGCAAAAATAGCATGCCCTATGTCAAGGTACCTAAAGAAAAATCAAACACTCAACACAGACGTCCCAAGCTATATAGCAGCATTTGAAAAATTAAAAACACTAGTAACGAATAGTCCGGTCTTACGATACCCTAGTTTCTTGAAAAAATTGACAGTCACTACAGATGCCAGAAGAAGACAACGGGTCCTTGTTTGTCCAAACAATCCACTCTCAAGATGAGGACCAGGGCTTCAATATACCCATTCTAGATACAGTAATTAACAGGTTCAAAGTACAACTAATTTTTGCAGAAAGAAAAATCGAAACCATTGTGCAAGTGTTCGGTAAAAATAGAATTTACATTAGCAAAACAGATCTAGAAGACAATCAAGCACTAAATATTCTGCGACGGCAAATAACAACGGGGAAAATAGGAGTTTTCTCACACCTAAGTAACCATGCATTTTACAAATTCTAAAAAATACTAACGAAAGAATACACTTCTAATCCAAAAGTAAAATTCGTAAAATGCACAAGGTTCGCTAGAGATATTGAGTCCTAAAATGAGACCTACCAAAAGCTCAAGCTCGAAATCTATCACCCCAATCTCAAAACTCATATTCACAGAATTATGAACAGCTGCGACGTCTGTAGCGGTGGGAAATACGACAGGAAACCCATCAAAAACAAATTCTATTTACCAGAAACTCCAAAAACATATAATGAAATAGTCCATGTACATATGTAAATTCTAAACAGTCCTTTTTATTTGTATTTATCTCAAAACATGCCACATGCCTACCTTTGACCGACAGAAATAGCACCACAATTGTCGAGCACATACAGCAATTCCTATCAATAAAAGGGAAAATTCAAAAGTTTGTCTTTGCCAACGAATTTAATAATTTAAACGTTGGAGAATTTTTAGAAAAAGAAGGTATAGAATACCACTCAACAAAATGAAAATAGAGAAACATACGTAGAAAAGAGACTTTAGGGATTCATAAAAAATTACAAAAACTTAAGACACAAAGAAGAACCAAAATTCAAAAAAGTAAATTTACAAAACATACATACAACAAACATTAAAAGACCCACAAAACTTTTAGGTAATGCTAACAATCTTCATCATATGCCTACTACCAACGCTGTCAACAGCTATGATAAACACAACTCCAATCCGGACTGAAGCAGGATTTGTATCACTAGTGGAGAGCACGGTAGAACTGGTGAGATGGTTCTACAAATAATAAACACAAATGAAATGTTACAATTAACCAAGATAATTCAGAACAATGCAAAAATCTTAGTTAAAAAAGACAGACACAGGCTAGATGCAGCGATAAAAACCATTAAAATCAAAATAAGATCAATTACACCAAACGCAATAGCAAAACAGAAACGTGGTCTCGTTAACGCTATAGGAAAAAACCTGAAGTGGCTCACCGGCGTTATGGACAACGAAGACAGAGAAACAATCATGAACCATCTTCTCAACAATCAAAAAAAATCGAACATAACATTATAAGCAACATTAACGAACAAGTACAAATAAATAGCGGTTTTAAAAAGTCAATTAACATACTAAAAGAAACAATTCTGGACGATAGAGAAAAATAACCCAAACCCCTCAGCATAGAAACATTTAATCAACTGATGTAATGTATCACGATCAATTAAAAAAATTAAAATTTTTGCACGACAAAGTAAATACCATTTTGGATGACATAGCATCAGCCAAGTACAACCTTTTTCACCCATCAATACTAACAAATGAAGAGTTTACGAACTATAAAATAGATTTTTACAAAATTAAATTAATCCGCATGGGTGTTATGACTCACAAAAACAATAAATCATAGCAATTGTTCAGGCATGAACATACTGTTGTATATTTAATAACATATCAATAATATCCGAAGCAATGTAGAGTATTCTACATGTAAATGCGTCATATGCCTAACATATGATAGTGTATACTAAATACGCATATAGTGACATTTGTCCCTACGCATAAACATAGAGCGAGCGCTAAGATAAACAATGGGAATATGATCAGCCACTTAAGTGTGGTCTGACCAGCAGCGTGGGAGATGCCGCGTACGCACTTTGCCTAAGGTCTATGCCGCTTGCCTAATGTTTATGCCATATGCATATAAATATATACAAGCTATATATATGAAGCTACACAGCGGGAGAGCATAGTATGTCTCCCGCTTGGAGCTCCATTCAACCGCAGAACTCATTACATAATGTACTTAGGCTAAGAGATGAAATACGCATGAGCCAGGGTATAAGAACTCTTGCTCAGACGAATAAAGATCACTACACAACTGAACACCACCACAGTTATTTATATTCACAGCAATTAAAATACCAGCTAAAGTAATAACAGCCACCATAGACCTCATAACCCCAATAACAAATCAGAAAAACAACAAATTGACATGAGTCCAGAAAGAATGGTGAAAATAGAAAACAAAACATATACATATGAAGAACACAAAACCATTAAGAACTTAAGCTAAGTTCCAACTGAATCATTAAGAGAAATTGTAAAATGGTCGAAGACATAGAATTTAAGACAAAACTAATAAATGAAGGTACAATATTAATAAGTAATGCAGACAATAACATAATTCAATACAACCGTAATAATACCATTAATAACGAAACATTAAAAGGAAACTTCCTCATAGAATTCACAAATTGTACAATTCTAATAAATCAAACATATTTTATAAATAATCAAGAAATCTACATACAATCATTCACTAGTACAGAAGAGGAAGGAAATACATGTAACTTTACAAAAAACTAACATAATCTCCAATAGCGTCGACATAGTTTCAATAGCTCTTGTATTCCTCTTCATATACCTATAAAGAATGTAATAGAGGAATCCAGGAGAATCCCTCATCGAAAGGGGGAGGAGTTAAAGAGTGCCCCTCACACATTGCTGTTTAACACAACCAAAGCAAATGTTAGATAACAGTTATTCTCGAGTCTTGAAGTCTGGGCGGCTGTAGACGAAGCTTACGTCCGGGATGAACTTATGCGTCACACGACCGTGCTCGCTGTCAAAGTACAGAGTTCTGGTATTTATTTATCGTGGCGTGTACCCTGAGGGGGTTTACAGCTACGCTACGTGTTTGAGTCACATACACGATGCGTCCACCAACGCCCCTAGAAGAAACTCTTTTAGGTACTATGAGTTCTCTCTTGGTTAGAGGCGAGGCCTATCTTAACCTCTGCTGACTGCAGGGACAGCTTCCGGCTGTGGTCCAACTATACGTTGAACCACAGCCACCACGATACTCCCACTAAAGGGGGCCAACCTCAATTGGGCTGGCCTTGGCCACCAGCCCATCCCGTGGTTCAAATTGACAGCATTGATTGGCTGATTCGCAGTCGGAGACTGCTACCCATTTTGGTTTCGGACAAACAGGCACTGGGTAAATACCGGCAACTGTCTCCCGAAGGAATGAGTCTACCAAATTAAGGCTTTGGTCTGCCTTTCGACTAGCCCGTAAGGATTAAATACTTTGATGAAGACACATCTCCCAGATTAAGGATCTGGTTGGACATGATCGAATGCTCCCCTGAAGTCAACGAAGACTCCGAGCAAATATCGAGCTGTGCTGGACTCGATCCTGCTCACAACGTGACTCCAGGCGTCCTCAACGCAGCGCCCGGGGCGAAAGCCGAATTGCCATCGACTCTCGTCCTTGAGTACCTCCTTCACCCAACTCGCCCTGATCTGTTCAAGTAGTTTGCCAAACACAGGAAATAGGAATATACCTCGAAAGGACGCTGGATCACTCCTGTCCTTATCTGGACCTTTGAGGAGCGCAAAACACGTGGGCGCTTCTATTCAGTGGTAAGGTAGCCATCTGCCAGGCAGCGGGAAACAACGCTGTCATGTACTCAGGGATGGCGCGCCAAGCCGCTTATACCACACGCCCAGTTATGCCGTCTAAACCAGGTGAGCGTCTGCTTCGAACTCTGGCGATGCATGTCTCTACTTCGAAAGTGCAGGACGTTTGCACAATCGCAACCAGCTTGTTAGAAAAAGCAGAAATTTTGAAAATAGCAAATATAATTATTAGTTTCAATAATTTGCTTTTTCTTAAAATAAAAATGCAGAATAGTAGAAATATTCATGCTGATCCTTTAAATTTTGCACTCATTAAAGTTTAAATGTTTTATTTATTTGTTATCGTAGTTCGTCGAATAGCCTCCGATTGACGTCGAGCGTGGTCCAACATAATCCAACATGTTCCAACAATGTTTTTGCAATTGCTTTCTGTTTATGCTGTTTCGTTCGACCTTCGAACTTCCAACAGTTGCTAGCATGTTGTCATCTAACATGTCGTTCGTATTTTGATACAGCAAGCATGCTTCGAACTTCACTGCAATCTGTTCAAACCCCTTGCGTAGTAGCGAACATGGCAAGTACGCGGCACACGGTTTGTCACGCTAGGTAATGCATGCACGATCATTCCACTCTCAAACCTTGATTCGTTCGGTCGTTTTTAGATTTGCTTACTTAATATTTTTAGTTTTTTTTTTGTTTTTGTTTTGTTTGCTGGTTTTTTTTTTTTTTATTTAGTTTTGTTGTATTTAATATTATTTATTTATATATATAAGGGACTAAAAAAATAAACAGATTTCTAATCTATACCCATATCATGTTTTTGGATTGGATTTAAATCTGGCAACTCGTTATTTGTATTATAAAGCAACCATGGCTTCCGCATCAATCTTTTACTGCATTGCTGTGCGCATTGCCACAAGGTCCAACAATGCAGCTCCAGCAAGAACTTCAAGGGCATCTGTAGATACTGTTCGGCACGTTAGCAAACATCCTAATAGGATGAGCCGATGGCACGACTTGAGCGATCTCCTGTCGCCGGCTGATCTCGTAAAGACGCAATATGCGGGAGAAAACTCAACCGCTCGCCGACCGTAATGTCAAGGTAACAGCATTGCGTCACATAACGCAAGTTTGCTCCTGCAAAGCTTACGGCGGGCGGTCTGCCAGATGACAGCCTGCGCTAAAAGAGCATGGTCACAGTCTTCGTAGCCGAGGCTGAGATGCCTACCTCGATACCCCATCCTCGAACTAATTCCATTAGTTGGGCACCTTTGAGCTCCAGTTGGGATCTGGAGTTTTCCTCTACGATCGATCGATCGAATACTCCCCCGAAGTCAGCGAAGACGCACAGCACATATCGAGCCGGGCAGGCTTCGATACTGCTCACAACGTGACGTGAAAGCCGAATTGCCATTGTCTCTCGTCCGTGAGCACTTCTTTCATGCGGCTCACCATGATATCTTCAAGTACTTTGCCAAACACAGGCAACAGGCACATACATCGATGGGACGCTGAGGAGCACAAAACACGTGGGCGCTTCCATTCAGTGGGAAAGTATCCATCTGCCAGGCAGCGGGAAAACAAAGCTGTCATTTACTAAGGGATTTCGCGCCAAGCCGCTTTGACCATACCCAGTTATGCCGTCTAAGCCAAATGAGCGTGTCTCAACCTCGAACGTGTCAAGGGCTGGGGGTATTTCGCGAGGAACGGAAACGTTTACTGCCCACTCCGTAACAGGAAAATATCTGCGGAGCAGGTGGTCGCACAGTCGTGCCAGGTTTCGACCTGCTCGTCGTTCCAGCGATGGTAACCGAGATCGGTGCACGTCTTGCGGCCTCGGCATATCCGACAGACGCGCCCCCTTGGGTCGTTCTGGTGCTCGGCCGGCAAATCGTTTCCAGTCTTCCTCTTTCACCTTAAGCATCATCCTCACGTATTTTTTTCGTGTGATCTTGAAATACGTGGCGAGGCCATCTGCACTGTCACTGTTGTTTCGACAAGCATGCTGAAGCCTTCGCCGGGCTCTCCTGAGCTCGCGACGTGCAGCAGTGAGGGTGGCATTTCGCCAACCCACACGATGTCTGGCTTGCAGCTGCTGACGCCCCAGCACAGTGTCGCTGTCCTGATGAATCAGAGAGCGAAGTGCAGAGACCTGCTCGGCAGTCGGCCAGGGCTGTAAAACTATCGATGGTTGCAACATTCAATAGTTTCGATGGTTTTACAAGAACTATTCAGATGTATACTATAATACTGTCGAAACTATTTTCAACTTCAAAAACCAACCAATAAATGCATTTTTAACAATATAAATAGTTTAATAAACATATCAGTTGTTTAACATAATGAGATCCTTCATGGTCTATAGCAAAACATAACAAGTTTGAATTAAGTTAAAATTAAATGTTTGTTTTTCAGTCTTGCATTATCTGTCACAATTGCCGTTATTTTATTTAAGATTCCCCATTCGTTGCAAACAGCCCGCAGGAAATCTACTATATTCTTAGCAGTGTGATTTGTTTCATCAATTGGCTTATTTGTTGATAAAACAGCAGAGCGAAGACAGTAACTATCTGCAACAAACGAGCATGTGATTGTCATATAAAATTTATTAGCCAGGGACTTCCACATATCATTCGTGATGGCACAGTAATTAATTTTGCTTAGCAAATATTTTAATTTAGGTTTCTGTTCATAAAATAAATTTGTCATCATGACTTGAGAAAGTGTAATACGTGACGGATTTTTGTATCGTGGGTCGAGTAGTTTTATAAAGTCGCGAAACTCAGATTCCTCAACTATAGAAAAAGGTTGCATGCCTTTGGCACCAAATTTTACAAGTCATAAATGGAGGTCTTGTATGCGCTTTGACGTAGATTCATGTGTTGTGTTTACATATGAATCTGCTGATATACCATTGTTTATTGTGTCGAAATAGTCCCACACCGATGATCTTGTTGAACCACAACATTTTAGCAACCACAGCCACCACGATACTGACACTTAAGGGGCTGACCGTGGCCACCAGGTCATCCCTTGGTTCAAATTAAGATCGGCTGAAAGAATGCTTCCCATTTTGGTTTCCGATAACCAGGAAGTGGGTAAACACCGGCGACTGTATCCCGAGGAAGGAGTCTACCAAATTAAGGCTTTGGTCTGCCCTTCGACTAGTCCATAAGGATTCGTCTCCCAAACTTAAGAACTTTGGTCTGGCCTTCGACTTCCTCCGAAGCGTTGAAAGCCTACCAAATTAAGGCTATGGTTTGCCTTTCAACTAGCCCGTAAGGATTAAGGTCTTTGGTGGAATATTGTTTACAAGGGGTTCGAATTCCCTGATAGTGTGTTCGTAATTTCCGAATTTAACCAGGTGGTTAAGAATTATAAATCCTGCGGCGTTGCTAGAAGATTGTTGGAATGATGTCATGTGGAGCTCAATATCGTACTGTTCGCAAAAGTCTTTAAAGATTTTTCCTGCGAATTCTGGCCCTTGGTCGCAAACTATTTTCTTTGGGATGCCGAATTTTTTTATAAAATTGTTAATGGACTGGACTTTACGATGTTAATCGTGTTCCTATTATCGGTTGTGTATACTTGCGCAAATTTATAAAGTTTATCGATGACTATCAGGTTATATGCTTTGTTAATAGTACAGTCTATATGCATAATTTGTAGGGGTAGGGACGGAATTTCAGGGATAACAAAAGGTACTTGGTGAGGATGTCTGTCATATTTTGTTGTTGTTGCAGTTCTTTATGGTTTTGCTCACTATCTATTTTAGTTTGGGAATATAGAATTCCCTTTTGAGATGTTGATAGGACTCATCGATTCCCTTGTGATTTCTGTCTGTGTGGTACTTTAAAATGATTTTATCCAATTGTGTCAGGACGGTTATTTCCTTCATTATGATCTTGCATCTAACTATTTTGAATGAATCGTTATGATTGAAATGCATGTTGTATATGCTGTGAATGTTTGAAAAGATTTGGTCGTCTGCCATTATGGCGTGCATTTTGTGAGGTTTGATATGATCCCTAAGTATGGTTTTTATTATTTGCTCATTGAAAGTGGGGGCTTGAATTATTCATCTTAATTTGTTTTTAAACGGTGATATTATTTTATTTGTGAAGTTGAGGCTGTTTTCAAAGATTATTTGGTAGTTAAAATCATTTATAGGTGTTTCGGTATATGGTATGTTTTATGTTGTCAAGTCTATATTGTCATTTAAGTTGCATTCTACTCTACTCAACGCATCTGCAACTACGTTCTGGGAGCCTTTTTTGTATACTACTTCGTAGTCATATTCTAGGAGTTGTAGCTTCCATCGGACAAGCTTAGAGTTTGCTTCTTTGAAGTTCATTAGTCAGGTGAGAGGTCTATAGTCTGTAAAAAGTGTTACTTTGTTGCCGAAAATATAGGATCTGAAGTGTTTTATAGCCCAGACGATGGCTAACATTTCGTTTTCTATTGTTGCAGGGATGGTGAAAAAATAATAACCAAGCAAATGGGACCAACCAAGTCGCCTAGGACATTGTCCAAGACTCGTTCAAATGTGGTGGGGGGCGTTTTTTAGCCCGAATGGCATACGGACAAACTCATAATGCCCATTTTCCACAGTAAATGCTGTTTTTTCCATATCACTGGCATATCCATTTCGATGGTCGAGAAGGAGTTTGCTTTTCCAATATTGTCCAGTACGTTATTGGTGTTTGGGATGGGGTACCTATCTGAGATTGTTTTTTCATTAAGTTTCCTATAATCGATTACTATTCTCCACTTCTTATTGGCAGTCGAGTCAGATTTTTTTGGGACGACCCACACGGGTGAGCTCCAAGGTGAGTAGCTATTTTAAATGATGTTTTGTTTAAGAAGAGTTGCTATTTGTTTTTTTACTTCTAATTTGTGGATGGTGGGGTATCTATACTTTGGGTAGATAGGTATGTTATCTGTTGTAGGTATCGTATGCTTAATTGTATTTGAAAAAGTGAGGTTATCGTTTTCCTTATAGAACAGGTCGGAAAAGCCGTGACACAGTTGAATGATCTTATTTTTTTCCTCTTTGTTCATATTTACACTTGCCAGAAAAACTATGCGTACAGGACTAATGAGCGATTTTGATATAGAATAAATATGATAAATAATAGTATTTTTATCAATATTATATTTTTTAATGGAAAACAATTTAATAACACACATTTATCAACAATTTTTTTTTATAATATTAAACAGATTTTTTTTATATTTAAAATAAGAAAAAAAAACAACGAAAATTCACTTAGAAAAAGTATGCGTACAAACTAAAAAATAAAAGAAAAATAACTTTCAATGAGAATTTGCAAAATTAATATGAGGTTGGATACCCCTTTCGCTTCTTGGTCTCTTCCAACCCTTTTGGCATCGATGCCACCAATTTCCGGGTGAAATCAACTGGAATTTTTAGCCATTCCTCCATCAGAACCGATTTGAGCATGTCCTTTGATGTAATTATTCGCTCTCCGATCCTGCGCTACAAAAAATACCATAAATGCTCTATGGGATTAAGGTCCGGTGACTGGGGAGGCGAATGTTGCTGGTGTCTAGTATTGTAAAGCAACCAGAGCTTGACATTGTGGGCTGTGTGTTTGAGGTCATTGTCCTGTTGGAAGACAAAGTCCTCCCCAAGACCCAATTGTCTGGCGCTTTGGTGCAAATTGGTTTTCAATATATGGAGGTAATCCATATGGTTCATTGTGGACTCAATAAAAACCAAATTGCCCACTCCAATTGCTTCCACACACCCCCACACCATTACGCCACCTCCGCCGTGCTTAACGGTTGGAGCTAGATTTTGGACGTCGAACGCTGTGAACCTCTTTCGCCACACAAGCTTTCTCCCCTTGATTCCAAATATAAAGAATTTGCTCTCATCACTAAAAATTACTTGGTTCCAATAGTCTGGACTGACTTCCAAGTATTTTCTGGCGAAATCCAACCGCTTGATTTTATTTGGCTCAGAGATGAGCGGCTTTTTTCGAGCAACACGGGCATTTAATTCATTTTTCTTTAAAAATTTTCGTATGCTGTCTTCGTGAATCTCTTTCTTGTACTTCTGTTTAACTTCCTGATTAATCTTTGCCGCAGTTAATCCAGGGCTTAGTAGCACCGTCTTCAGCACGTCCCTCTTCTCTTTTTCGGTCAGCTTTGAGGGCCTTCCAGAGCGTGGCTTTGTCTTAACTGAGCCAGTCAAATTAAAGTTATTGACTACTCTTTGGATTCTTCTGTCCTTGTTCTGCCAACAATTTCGCTAATTTCTCTGAAAGATTTCCCTTCATCGCGTAATTTTACGACGAGTTTCCTCAAATCGGGATCAATCTCTTTTGTTTTTCTGCCCATGAATCTATCAACTTAATGACAAAATTTAATACTTTAATACTTTCTTTATCGTAATATGCTGTTTAACGGTACTAAAAGTGGGTTGTTTGTACGCATACTTTGTGTTGCCTTTATGTTTGGGATCATTGTCTTGGTAAAATGTAAATGTTGGTTTACCATCCCTAAAAAATGCAAACTTTCGGGCACTGGCTACTAGATGCGTGTGCAAAATCTCCAAATACTGTTTGGATCCATTGTATTTTCTATAAAACAATTCTCCAACTCCTTTACGAGAAATACACCCCCAGACCATCACTGAAAGTTTTCCGAACTTTACAGTAGGAATTATATTTTTCCGTTTAAGGGCTTTCAACGGCTTTCGCCAGACACGGCTGGGTCCATCGTCGTAGTACATCATCTTCGTCTCGTCGCAAAATATGGTTTCCTCCCAATATGATTCCACATGTCCCACATGCATCTTGACGAATGTTAGACGTCTTTTTTCATAATCGGACGACAATAATGTTTTTTTCCGCGCAACTCGGGATGCAAACTCGTAAACGGTCCATTTCGATATTATAAACATTTCTGCTATCTCCGAGACCGATTTTCCTATGGAGTGGTTATAATAAACCTATTAAATCATGTCAAATGACAATCGCTTCCCTGGCATTTTTAATTTGTTTAAGATTGTAATGAATGTGTATCGATTCTTACAAAATATGACGAAATACTTCAGAACATAGCATCAGCCCCAGCTGTGCATATTGAAAACGCCGAAAACAACGGTAAATGCGAATTTAACAATACAAAGAAATAAAGAAAATAAAGATAGCATGTGTGAAAACACTTTCGTGTCACTTGAATTTGAATGTTTTTAGTTGTTTTTTTTTATGCCTATGTTAATAGTTTTTTTAATTTTTATTAATTATTTTTGTAAGACAATAATTTGAAAAAACATAATATAATTTTCAAAAATATTGAAATCTCATACTTAGTATATTTCTTTTATGTTAAAGAACAAAAATATAATTTTTTTCCCATGTGAAAACACTTTCGTGTCAAACTGTATGTTGTAGCGTCACTAATATTCTTATTGTTTGTCATTGCTTTACCGCAGCAAGTTTCGTTTACACTCGGATCCCAAATACAACTGAACTCTGTCAGTCTCTCATTCCTTAGGCCTTCCATCGAACCACACTCGGCGACAGATTCTGTAGCTATCGTCACGCTAAAACGGAACTTTACCAAACTACAAAACACAGGCAACCAATCACAACGCACAAAAAAGGATGATGCAATATCTGCATAATGTTGCAATTGTGTTTCTACGAAAATGCTCGAAGACGCACCAATACATATGTAGTGTGACCTTCAAACATATTACCAGCACGCGCCAATAAGGCGCCTGTACATTTCGACTACCTACTCTCCGACATACAGTGGTTCAGAGCTTATTTCAACCAACACCTTAAAAAAAAGTTTGTTGGGCTATAAAATCTAAACTATTGGGGATATCCCGAAAATTTAAATACAGGTTGTTATTGTAATGTTTAAACTAATATAAAATCAATTCATTTATTTTTAAATATTTTTTCAATATTTAATAATGTTGGAAAACTAAAAAATTAGAGAAAAACAGTTACACAGCTTATTTCAACCACTTATGAAATAACATTATATAACATTAAAATATCATAAAATAATAAAAAATTAATACTTAGTGTGACCACCCTTTTGGTTAACTACTATTTTAAGTCGTTTTGGGATAGATTCCACCAACTTTTTGGTGACTTCTGGAGTAATTTTTTCCCATTCTTCAACCAATGCAGCTTTTAGGTCCGATTTGTTGGATATATTGTGTTTGCAAATGTTTTTTTCCAAAATCGACCACAAATTCTCGATTACATTTAAATCTGGTGACTGGGCTGGTGGTTTCATAACGTGTGGACATTTCCAGATCAGCCAAGTCTGGACAATTCCCGCAGTGTGTTTCGGGTCAGTATCTTGATAAAATCTGAAGTCCTCCTTTATGCCCAGTTTCTGAGCACTTTAAATTAAATTGGACTTCAAAATATCAATATATTTGCCTGTATCCGTCATTTCTCAATGAACTCTAAGTTCCCAACGCCGGCTGCTGACATACAGGCCCAAACCATAAGGCTGCCTCCGCCATGCCCTCAAATGTTTTGCGTAAAGCTCTGCGTTAGGTTTACGCCACACATATGAGGGCCCATCCGACCCAAACAAATTAAATTTGGACTCATCGCAAAATAAAACTGTGTTCCAGAATCCAATGTCCTTGTGCAAAAGCTCCTGGGAATATTTTAAGCGATACTTCTTTGTTCTTGCGTGGTACTCTGCCATTAAAGTCATGTTCCCGAAGCACACGGCGAATAGTTTCTGGGTGGCATGACTTGCCCAACTCCTCCTTAACTACTATTCGAGCCAATATCCTTGGGTTATCCCGGATTTTTCTCACAATATAGCGCTCGTCCGTCGGATTAAAAATTTTGTTTGAAGCATTTCTACCTTTATCGTGAGTTCTACTTTCACGGACAAACCGGTATATGATGCTTTGAACTGTAGAATCACTAAATCCAACCATCTCAGCAATTTTTCTACGGGAATGACCATTTTTATAGTGTTTATAGTGTTTGAGAACAAGTTTCCGCTGCTCAACAGGTGTGCGTGGTCCCATTTTGCTAAATTCACCTTTCTGCAAGTTGAGCTTTCAAAATTCTGCAAAAATTTATTTTATCACACTGCGAAAACAGTGAATAAAGCATAGAACAAAGTTTGTGGTTGAAATAGGCTGTGGAACTGTTTTGGTCTAATTTTTTAGTTTTTAAACATTATTAAATATTGAAAAAATATTTTAAAAACAAATGAATTGTTTTTATATTAGTTTTAACATTACAATAACAACCTGTATTTAAATTTTCGTGATATCCCCAATAGTTTAGATTTTATAGCCCAACAAACTTTTTTTAAGGTGCTGGTTGAAATAAGCTGTGAACCACTGTATATCGCGACGCGTCGTGTCAAGAAGATCACGGCACGGCGGCGTCACCGAAATGATACCGCAATACACCGCTATCTCCTGTGCACACATGTAGCCACTGTTAGGTTTTCGCAAGGTTTTCATTTCTTTTTCTTTGTCTTTGCCGCGTTCAGAGTACCGTTGGATTTACGCAATGTTGCTTTGGTTCGTTTTTTTAGTTTCGCTTATCGTTTATGCGCTGTTGCGATTGGCAATGCCAACTGCACGTTTCAGCTTTGTTTTGCATACTGCGCAGTTTGTTATTCGATCCAATTCGCGGTCAGACGTGTTACTCCCGCTCATTGCTACACATGCAAAGTTGTAGGTGGTTGCGAGGTGGCTTGAGAGGTGGTGAAGCTGCGACCAGCCTCGGGATGTTAACTCCCCCATTTTGAAAATTATTGATACAAAAGTATTTTTATATTCTTTTAGAATTTATTGTTTTTTTTTTTTGAAATAAAAAAACTACGAATTCAATTTAATTTCTTAGTATAAAAAAAACAAAAAACAATTCTTATTAATTCGTTATGGTCTAAAAAATAACAAAATAACAGTTCAATTGAGCTCCTTACGGTCTAAGAAAACAAAAAACAATTCATATTAAATCCTTATATTCTTAAAAGAGATCATCCTATTTCAAGTTTTTATTTTAAAATAATAATGGATTTACAATGTTCGGCTTTAAAGAGCAACGACGGTCGGATATGATTGAACCCGCCTTGCTAAACAAGTCGTTCGGATTCGCAGGACGACGCTGGCACACAAAGAAATTTTTTAGCCAATTCGACGAGCTACCTTAAAAATGTAAACAATATTATATTGCGTGTTAAATAGTATAATGCATCTACTTATTTTCCAATACTGGATGGATTGGAATTTTCCAAATGCTGCCGAAGGACTATAAAATCACTACTTTTAGAAGTTGTAATTTTGCCTTCAGGCTTTTGTTTCATGAAGGAAAATCGCTAGGGTGTTGTATTTGAAGTTGCGGAGCTTTGCACAGTTCGTTGGACAACTCATTCTCGAGAGCTTTTGTAGCCTGGTCAGCATGCGAGGCTGATAAAAAGCCGTATTTCTTAGATCTCGGATCAAGATTGGTTGCAATCCGTGGAATGGTTCTGGTCTCATACTGAAAAAGCCGTGCTGGTAATCGTTCCTTTAAATATTTTAGTGCACTTTTTGTCTCCGAGTGAAGCTCGCAAATAAGTGGATTTATTATTGATATTGTATTATCGGCGGAAATGCTTAATATTGCATCATAAAAAGGTTTCAGAATATCGACAAGTTCTTGAACCGTCTTAACTTCATCTGCAGATAACGGTTGCGCGGCCTTCAGTGGTGTGCTTGAAATCGCATCATTTGTTATTACGCTGGAGCATTTTATATGCTACTCCACCTTGTAGCCACTTCTTGAACTAAGCCGTATGGACTCTCGACACCTTGAGCTTAAACTGTTCGTAGGCTGTAGTGCAGCAAATTTATGGTATGGGCAAAACAAGGCACATTTCTTATGTTAAGTATCTCGCATGCCTTTTTCATCGCGGCATCGTTATCGGATACTTGCAAGGAAGCAGCAATGTTTTCAGCCATGTGATTCGTTGGTGATAGCAATTTTTGGGTTGACAGCCGAATTCAGTTCGAATTGACTATTTATGAAATTACAGGTAAAGGTGAGATAGCCCTTGTTAGCTCTTGACGTCCAAGTATCTGACGTCCAAGTATCTGTTGTAATCATCGTTTGTAATTTTAGCCTTAACTCATTATATTCTTTTTTCAAAAGAACATTACGAATATGTGTTTTACTTGGCAATTTATATTTTTGATCCAGCTCATAAAGGAATCGTCGAAAACCGGAATCCCTGACAATAATAAACGGCTGTGGGTCCAAGGCAAGCATTTGCATTACCAATCTATCCAATTTTTTTCTTCTTGGCCGATTCCAAATATTTTTGTAGACCAAATTCAAACTCACGTTTGCCTCCCTCTTGTTTCCGGATAAATGCGTTTCAGGTGGTCCATCAAGTTCGTTGTGTTGCCACTGGTTTTGTACGTTTTCATTCCTGGGCCTTTTGAAAAACTGCTAAACTGCAGATATGGCTTCCCTCTTGCGTTTTTCTGTTGGCTCTTTATTTTCTTCTGAAGATGTCGACGATGTTACTATTCATTATGCCAAAAACGTTTGTTAATTGTGATAATGTACTTTTGATTCATTCATATAAAAGTTTGAATATTTATTAAATACATATGAGCATATGTACATACAAACAAACAACATATAAAATCTAAACTATTATGGATATCCCGAAAATTTAAATACAGGTTGTTAGTATAATGTTTAAACTAATATAAAATCAATTCATTTATTTTTTAAATATTTTTTCAATATTTAATAATGTTTAAAAACTAAAAATTGAGACCAAAACAGTTACACAGCTTATTTCAACTACTTATGAAATAACATTATATAACATTAAAATATCATAAAATAATAAAAAATTAATACTTGGTTAACTACTATTTTAAGTCTTTTTGGGATAGATTCCACCAACTTTTTGGTGACTTCTGGAGTTATTTTTTCCCATTACTAGAATTGTAAGATGGGCAATTCATTATGCCAAAAACGTTTGTTAATTGTGATAATGTACTTTTGATTCATTCATATAAAAGTTTGAATATTTATGAAATACATATGAGCATACATACATACAAACATATTTGCATGTTGCGAGTCGTTTATCATATAAAACACATACTGTGAAGGTACTTGTACATTATTATGTGCTTTCCGCAGATCTCTCAACCAACACCACTTTTTTATTTCGGCAAAAAAGTAAACATATGTTTTATGCAAAAAAATATGAAGAAAAAGTTTACTCACATTTTACCACGACCACATTTACATAGAAAAATAACTATCGATTTATTTGTTTTTATTTTTATCTAGTTTTGTTTTATTTTATGGATACCGTTCGGCACGTTGGCAAACATTCTAATATTATTAGCCAATGGCACGACTTGAGCGCCCTCCTGGCGCCGGCTAGTCTCATCACCACCTTGTACCAATCCGAGGCACCATGATTCTGGACTAAATCCTTTACCGTGCTTGCTGCCTGAGTCCCCAAACAACGCGTAGCATACGGGTTAGGGCTTGAACGCTCCAGTCAACCGATCGCGTAAGGACGCAATATGCTGGAGGAAACTCAACCACTCGATGACCGTGATGCCAGGGAAAAGGCATTGCATCACATACCGCAAGTTTGCTCCAGCACAGCAT
This sequence comes from Drosophila hydei, assembly GCF_003285905.1. Lineage (NCBI taxonomy): Eukaryota > Metazoa > Arthropoda > Insecta > Diptera > Drosophilidae > Drosophila > Drosophila hydei. The sequence continues at coordinate 773,011 of NW_022045852.1, forward strand.
ACATCGGGCGGTCTGCCGGATAACAACCTGTTTTTGTTGCCGAGACTGAGACGCATACCTCAATGACCCCTGCTCACAACAGCGTGTAACAACGACACTGCCTTCGCCGAAGCTGCAGACGAAACTTGTTTTTTAGCTGCGCCAGATCCCAGCGCCCGGGGTGAAGCCAACTTGCCATCGGCTCTCGTCCGTAAGCTCCCCCTTCATCCGGCTCGCCCAGATCCCTTGAAGTACTTTGCTGGATCACTCCTGTCCTTATCTGGGTCTTTGAGGAGCGCAACCACACGTGGGCGCTTCCATTCAGTGGGAAAATATCCATCTGCCAGGCAGCGGGAAAAGAACTCTGTCATGTACTCAGAGATGGCGCGCCAAGCCGCTTTGACCATACCCCCAGTTATGCCGTCTAAACCAGGTGAGCGTCTGCTCCGAACTATGGCGATGCATGTCTCTACCTCGAACGTGTCAAGGGCTGGGGGTGTTTCGTGACAAACGGAAACGTTCACTGGCCACTCCGTAGCAGGAAAAAGTCAGCGAAGGCAACCGAGATCGGTACTCGACTTGCGGCCACGGCATATCCGGTAGGCACGAACCCATGGGTCTTCCTGATGCTCGCCGACAAATCATTTCGAGTCTTCGTCTTTTACCTTAAGCATCATCCTCACGTATTCCTTTTGGGTGCGCCTGAAATACGTGGCGAGGTCATCAGCACTATCACTGGTTTCGGCGCGCATGCTGAAGCCTTCGTCGGGCTCTCCTGAGCTCGCGACGTGCATCAGTGACGCCAACCCACACGACGTCTGGCTTGCAGCTGCTGACGTCCCAGCACAGTGTCACTCACCTGATGAACCAGGGAGCGAAGTGCGGAGACCTGCTCATCAGATGCCATCTGGTGAAACTCCTCCAGAGGAAGCTCCAACGATGCAGTCATCAACTCATCACTGAAACGTCGCCAGTCACCACGTTGGAGTTTCTACGAAGGCAGCAGGAGCATAGCTCTCAACAGTGCTTAGCGGATCCAGTGTTGCAACAACAGTAATGACGTTCTGATCACTCAGATCCCACTCGCTTACATTCCAATCGTACGTGGCCCACGTAGACGCTGAATCGCTGGCGATCGTTACGTCGATATCGCTTCTTGCCCTGCGATTATCGAACGTGTACACACTGCTGCGGACATTTAGCACTCCGGCTCGGCTGCCCTGTACCCAATTTGCTAGCAGCTCACCCCGCTGCCTGTTCAAGTAGCCCGGGGAGCTTATTGAACCACAGGGGGATAATGCGTTCGCATCCAGGTCATGGATGACAGGCATGCGGCTGGCTAGCCGCAGCACCGCATCCATGTACAGCAGGTACGGTTCAATTTCAGAATTGAACTGGCAATACACGGAGGTGAGGAAAATTGAGCCAAAGTTCCGAGACACACTCACGCATACTTCGAACTCTGTGATGAGCGACGAGACAGGCATGCAGACGACCTCCTGGTCGTCAACGACTATAGCAGCTTTGTTGCGGCGGTCGGAGAAAACTCGCATGCCTGCCGGTAATGCGGTGATCCTTCCTCCACGGTCCACGTAAGTCCCCTGGATCTGCCTGAGCTCTTCATCCTGACACCGAGCTCTATGACCGCAGTTTGCCTGAGTGATGCTAAACATTAATGTCTGGCATTAATGCTCTGTATATCAGGCAAGCCGTTGAGAACATAAGATGCTCGCAGGGTAGCCCCTTGAAGCTGCAGTTCCTGCAGTGCACAGGGTTGCAGAATTTTCCGGTTCGGTGTCCCGGCTGTCCGCATTGACGGCAGATTTGCTCTTTCATCCGGCACTGAGTGATCTTGTGGTCAAAGCTGACACACCGGTGGCATGCATACGTGCGCACCACATATATCCTGATATGCTCCTCCAGGATATCCGGGGCCTACTGATCCAGCTCCTACTGGATGTTGACCGGTCCTACCTCTTGCGTCCATGCCTTGGAGACTATGGCCACCCGATTTCTCGAAAGCGACACTCGAAAGCGACACTCTTGAAAAGACCGCCCATAAACTGCTTGACAGTAATACTACTGTCAACGTCCAGGACGGTTGTTTTCGGCCGTAGTGCAGCGTTTCTTTTCACGTCAAGCCCAAGTTGCTTGAACTAGAGGTAAAGAACTATCGATAGTGGGCACCATCGATATTCGAGGGTTGTTTTTTTTTTTGAACCATCGATAGTGACGATGGTGCCATCTTCACTAGTATAGTATAGGCCGACAAACTTATTTTAAAAAAATATAAGAAAATTGTGCTTTCTTTTAACCAAAAGTTACGATTCAAAAATAGGAATGCTTACAGTTTCTTCTTTAAGTCGTGTTCGCCTCTCCGAAATAATGTGGCCCGCCTTGCTGAATGTGCTTTCAGATTGTAGGTACTTGCAGAACAGGCTTTTAATACAGGGAAAATCAAATTGATTCAACTGGAAAAAAGTCATATACAAAGGGTCTGTCCTTTCCAGATATTGCCTTTTCGTCATGCTAGCATCCATTTGTGAGTTTGAAGCTCATTTTCAAAAAATGTTAAAGCGTATTCAGTGTTCGAGCTGAAAATCATTTTTTTTGTCCTTTGCACATAAATGAATAGGCATTTCTTTATTGATTATTTTATTTATTGATTCCATTCATATATTTTGAGTAGTTTTTCCTTGCAAAGTTTGTATCACAGGTAAGGCACTGTCGATTTTGCGGAAAAGTCCATATGCCATGGGTGTAATAATCGATATGACTACGTACTTTCCTTTTTTCACTTGCTTGCTGAAAGAAAGCCAATAATTTTTCTGTATCTTTTAGCACAAGGATTTCCTCAGCAGTAAATGGCTGCGGTACATTCTTGTTGAAAATAATACTTTGGCAATCTCATCGTTAGTTTTTGTAATTCGCTCAATCATGAAATAGAAACTATTCCATCTGGTAGGTGTTTCCTGTAGCAAGGTATACTCCGAACCTTCTTGAGCTGATTTACATTTTTCGTTCGCTATCGCTATCGCTTCGCTTAAATAACCGAACAATGAATTTGCACTTTGTAATGAATTTGCACTACGTAATCATTTTTTAAAGCATAGTGCACCACCAGATTAAAAGTATGCGCAAAGCAAGGCGGATTGTGTATCTATAAGATTTCACATGCTTTGGCCATTGAACTGTTATTATTTATCACTATGCATACTGTTTTATTGAGGATGTTTCAGTCGATAAATATTTCTCGCATTGTGTGCAATGTGTGCAATGTTTTGCGAACAATGGTTTCTTGTGCTTAATAGTTTTTCGTTGTCAAGATGCTGTTTTTCATTCGTGATTATATACGAAATGACCGATCATAGTCAAAAAACTAGCATTAGCACATGACGTCCACAAGTCGCATGTTATTGCTATATCTGACACATTTTCAAGAATCACTGATAACTTGCCAGAGGTTTTCTTGAAGTAATTCAACATTAACACATCTCGCAAGTGTGTCTTGCTTGGCAGTCTGTATATAGGATCCAAAACATTTGTGTATTGCACAAACCCTTCATTTTCTACAATATTGTAGGGCTGCACATCTTTGGCAATCATTTCTGTCGATGTCGACCTTTCGCCTAGCATTTGTATCGTACATGACAGCTTTTTTTAAAGTATGACGCAACAGAATTCATGCTCGATCTGCTCCTCTCATTCCGTACTCGAATCTATATTTTTTATCTCCAAGCCGGGATGAAACACTTTAAATGATCGTGTAGGGTTGTCATGTTGCCAGATGTCTTATATTCCTTTCTGCAGTTCAAACATATAGCAAATTTTTTGTCCTCGGACTTCTTAAAATACTTCCAAACATTGGAAATTTTACTTCTTTTTTTACTGATATTTCCATTTTTTCAGAACTCTTATGCGCGTCTGTGCTGGAACAATCTCAATCTTCCAAGTTCTGCTTGTCGTCACTAGACCCCGACTCGGCGTTTACCTGAAATAGGAAACATTTTCGATATTATTACAACATTTTAGCAACAACAGCCACCACGATACTACCACTAAAGCGGGCTGACCGTGGCCACCAGCCCATCCTTTGGTTCAAATTAAGATCGGCTGAAAGAATGCTTCCCATTTTGGTTTCCGATAACCAGGAAATGGTTAAACACCCGCGACTTTATCCCGAGAATGTGATTCTCCCAAACTTAAGGACTTTGGTCTGGCCATCGACTTCCTCCGTAATGATGAAAGTCTACCAAATTATGGCTTTGGTTTGCCCATCGACTAGCCCGTAAGGATTAAATACAATTGTAAGACCTTCGATGTATCCATGAGGTCGCATATTGCAGATTATGGCTCTGGATGGACATGATCGAATGCTCCCCTGGAGTCAACGAAGACTCCGAGCCGAATTTTCTTTAATTAAAAATGCAGAATAGTCGAAATATTCATGCTAATCCTGTAGATTTTGCGTTCATTCAAGATGAAATGTTTTGTTCGAGTTCATGTCTTCTATGAAAAACGCTCTTCAGAACTCACCCTACATAAGATAATATAGAAGGCATAATGCTTATCAGCTAAACCAGATGGTAAGCAGATGTTCCATCTGGTCTGCCGAAGTCGATAGCTTAGATTATGATTAGAGAATTATGTTTAAGTTAGTTTTACAAGAACCAACCTCTGCACGATCCACACAAATCGCTGATAAGTTTACGAAGTCAATGAAATACTTATATTATGTATAATTGGCGCCCAACGGCTTAATAAAACTCCGTAACAACTTCCGTTAACACCGCGAGTATAGTTTCGTCAAAAATTAAAACACTCCCCCGCCTTCGCCGCGTGTCAAAGGCAAATAAAAAAAAAAAAACTCCGTAACACACGCCCGCCACACCGCGAGTTAAGTTCGGTGCGAATTGAAACAAAAGAGATTAAAACTAATTATCAGCAACTAAGTCGCTCCAGCCGCTTCGCTTCTCCAACTGCCCCTCTCGCCCTTGGATCATCGTCGCTGCGTCTTATATTTGACTTCTAAGGCCATAAGCAGAACAAAAAAGAAACTCATGTAAGTAAATTGCTTAAGTGTTTCTCTTGAAAAATAAAATAAGTAAGTTGTGCACTGATCAAGTGAACAGGAATCTATGGTTAATAAATTTTATCATTTTGTCAAAAAAGTCGTGAAAAACTAAGACAAAAAACTAGACAGTTACATAATTTATGTCGAGAAGTATAGGTAACGAACAGCACTGTGACAGTGACGAAGAATTGGCCAGTTTACTAAAAAAAATCATGACGACACAACAGGTGATCAATATTATGGAAACAAATATAAGGTTAGCCCTTGAGGAGCAGGAACAAAGGTTCTAAGCAGTAATAAGGCAAATGCAAAGCGATTTTGACAGTAAGATAAATGCAATACAATCTCAAATAAAAAAAAGGATATTATAAAATATCAAAGGATGAAAGTTAACCCAGAAATTAAATTCGACGAATCTTTCGATTTGGTCAAATCCTTGCCGGAATTCGACGGCAAACAAAGTGAATACGTTGCCTGGCGAGAAGCAGCAACATCTGCTTATGAAATTTATGAACCTTATGTCGATAGTTCAAAGCACTATCACGCTTTCTGTATTTTCAGAAATAAGATCAGAGGCGCGGCTAGCGCAACACTGTCTTCTTTCAATACAGTCTTAAATTTCAGAGCTATTATAGCTAGACTCGATTTTACGTACGCGGATAAGAAACCCGTACGCGTTATTCTACAAAAACTTGGTACGCTCAGACAAGGCGAACTTACTCTGTTAGAATACTATGATGAGGTTGAGAAGACATTGACTCTTCTCACCAATAAAACGAACATGACCCATGACACTGCGGCAGCAGTCACTTTAAATAAACAATTCAGGAAAGATGCTCTTCACTCCTTCGTTGCTGGTTTGAAAAAGTCTCTTAAAGCTGTAGTTTTTCCTGCCCAACCTGAAGATTTACCCACAGCTTTAGCGCTAGCTCAAGAAGCTGAGGTTTGCAAGTTCGCAGTTCGCTGCAAGTTTCGCAAAAGCAAACGACGAAAAAACACAAAAATCATTTTCGCAACGCCATCCGCGTTACCAGAATAACGATAGTAAGTGGCCAACCACAATAGCAAACAGGCCCCCAGCAGAAATCCTTTAGGCAACGGTTCCAGCCTCGATAGAAATATCAGGCACCAGAACCCATGGACGTTGATCCATCAATGTCGCGTTTCCGACAACCAGCCAATTTCAACAAAAAAACAAACTCCACTCAGAGTCGACAAAACGTCAACTACTATGCTCAAGAACAAGACACTTACGATAATGATTATCGGTCCTTGGCTGAAGAGAATTGCCAAGCTGGTGACGACGATGTGGCCGACGACTTGTGTAATTTTTTAGAGATAGGTCCTTTCTCCCGTACATTGAAAAGGATGTAGGGAACGGATTAGTTCTAAAACTACTTATTGATACCGGAGCGTCCAAAAACTATATAAAACCCTTGTCCGATTTAAGAAATGTGACCCATGTAGAAAAACCTTTCCAAATTAAATCTATTCACGGGGGCACACAAATTTTACAAAAATGTCCGATTAAATTGTTCAATAAAACAACTTACTTTTTCTTACTTCCAACATTAAGTGATTTCGATGGTATAGTGGGACTAGAGTTTCTCATACAAATCAAAGCACATATCGACTTAAATACCGCTACGATTAAGTACAATGGCGGCACACAGCCAATTATATTCAAAGCATGCCCGCAAGTCCCGAAAACGAGTCTCTCCCCTACAACATCAACACAGTGGTCACTATCCGAACGGATAACGAGCCAGTTTACTCCAAATTATACCCTTACCCAATGTGTGTAGCCGACTTCGTAAATTCGAAAGTTCAGCAACTTCTCAAAAACGGCATCATTCGGCCATCACGATCACCTTACAACAACCCTATTTGGGTTGTGGATAAAAAGGGTGTTGATGAGCTGGGCAATAAGAAAGAAAGAACTGCTTTCTCTGTGAATAACGGCAAATATTAATTCTGCCAACTCCCCTTTGGCCTGAAAAACGCTCCAAGCATATTCCAAAGGGCCATAGATGATGTGTTGAGAGAACAAATAGGGAAAACTTGTTATGTCTACGTTGACGACGTAATCATTTTCTCTGAAAATAAAGAGGATCACGTCAAACACATTGACTGGGTCTTAAAAAGCCTTTACGAAGCTGGCATGAGAGTATCCCAAGAAAAGTCCAAGTTTTTTAAGAAAACCGTGGAATATTTGGGTTTTGTCGTAAATAGAGGCGGTGTTAAAACATCCCCCGAGAAAGTACAGCCAATTTCAAACTTCAAGCCACCTTCAACCTTGTTTGATCTGAGGTCGTTCCTAGGGTTATCAAAAAGAGTTTCGATCTAACAACTGACGCCTCGGCATATGGCCTTGGCGCCGTTCTTTCACGAGAAGGTCGCCCGATTACAATGATTTCAAGAACATTGCGGGATAAAGAGGCAGATTTCGCTACAAACGAGCGAGAACTGCTGGCAATAGTTTGGACACTCAAGAACCACCGGAATTACCTGTACGGAGTTAGAGACCTAAACATATTTACTGATCATCAGCCTTTGACCTTTGCGGTATCTAATCGCAATACAAACGCCAAAATAAAGCGCTGGAAAGCGTTTATCGATGAACATAACGCCAAACTCACTTACAAACCTGGCAAGGAGAATTACGTAGCAGATGCATTGTCACGACAAAACGTGAATGCTTTGGACTCGGAGTCTCAGTGTTCAGACCTCGCTACGATCCATAGCGAAGAATCCCTTACCTACACTATCGAGACCACCGACAAACCAGTAAACTGCTTTAGGAATCAGATAATAATCGAACAATCTGATTCCCCTTTCTTAAAAACGTTCTTATTGTTTCAGAACAAAACAAGACACGTCATAGGAATCTCAGACCGTGGCACTCTTCTGCGAACATTGCAAGATGTAGTAAACACAGGAGTTGTCAATGGAATTCACTGCGAGTTGCCAATCCTTGCCTTTATACAACACAGCCTGATTGAACTTTTCCCGTCAACTACTTTTCGATACTCTAAGTATCTAGTGGCGGATATTACCGACAAAACTGACCAAAAAGAATTTGTGTTACGTGAACACGAGAGAGATCAACGAGCGTCACAACAAAATGTTAAGCAAATAATGTGCGACTATTTTTTTTCCTAATATGACAAAATTTGCAGCAGAAGTTGTTGCAAATTGTAAAACATGCTCTAGGGCCAAATATAAACGTCATCCAAAAAAACAGATGTTAGGCGAAACACCCATTCCCACCTTTGTAGGAGAGCGTTTACATGTCGATGTATTTTTCACAGACGAAAAATACTTTCTGACATGTGTCGATAAATTCTCCAAATTCGCCGTGACCCAGCCAATTTGCTCAAGAGCTATCGTTGATAGAAAAACCCCACTTCTACAACTTGTAAATCTCTTTCCCAACATTCATACCATTTATTGCGATAATGAAAGGTCTCTAAATTCAGAAACAGTTAAGTCCATTTTGTCAAACTTTAATATTCAAATTGCAAATGCACCTCCTTCCCACAGTATCTCGAACGGTCAAGTTGAACGATTTCACAGCACCTTAGCAGAAATTGCGCGCTGTATGAAATTAGATAAACAAATAAGCGAAACCGTCGATCTGATACTTCTTTCCACAATAGAATACAATAGAACTATTCATTCGGTAACCCAAATGAAACCAGTCGATATCATTCAGTCAAACAATGTAGAAACAGAAATAAAGATAACAAATAGGCTCCAAAAGGCACAGCTAAAAACTTTAACGCAGGAAAACAAAAATAGAACCAACAAAGAGTATAAAGTAGGAGATAAGGTATGGGTTAAATCAAACAAGCGCTTAGGTAATAAGCTGACATAATAAGCTGCATAGTAGAGGCAGACCTTGGATCGACAGTTCTTATTAAAGGGAGGGTGGTCCATAAAGACAATCTTAGAGAGTAAGCAATCAAAAATTAAAATCAGTTTTTTATTTCAGGATAGTATTAATAGTAGTGACACTTCTAATGACTTTTAACTACACACAGTCGGACAACATACCTGTAACTGACGGAGACGTTACTATTTGGAACGAATACGGATACCTAGGACACACGATAAACGTGACATTGTACGAGACTTACGTGGACGAAACCAGACAGATGATAGACTTATTCAAACAACATGTAAGGAAACCACTGATCACAGACCTCAGACATATAGAGACGCTAATTAAAATGCCTAAAATAAATCATAGTATGACCCGTAGCATTAACCTGTTTGGAACAGCCCTTAAGGTGATAGCTGGGACTCCTGACTTTGATGATGACTGGGATTAGTTTTTTTAGATTAAGTTTAGACAAAATCAATTAGTAACCTCCGAAAATGAACAAATAGAACTAAACTCAAAATTTCAATCTCGACTCAACGAACTGACCATATTGCTTAATTCAATAAGTAAAACGGACCAAACCGACACCAACCACTTATATGAAATTGTTCTGGCTAAAAACAGAGTTATCACATCAGACTTACAAAATTTAATTCTTGCTATAACCCTTTCGAAAGTCAACTTGATCAGTCCTGCGATGCTAAATAATGTCGATGTTCAAGAGACAGCATTTAAGCAGTTTACAAATATTAGCATAACTAACGTATTAGAAGTAGCCACTATTAAAGCTTCTCAAAGTAACGATATTTTGTATTTCCTATGTATGTAAAAAAATCCAAGTTTTTCCCGTACAACATTCCGGCAGAATATTAGACTTCGAGGAAACCAACATCGTTGCAGACTGTGGAGCAGACATCTTTGCGGTTGGAGAATGTGAAGCGATGGTGGACACTACTTTTTGCAAGAAGCTGAATTCACCAACTTGCGCTCAACAACTAGTGGCCTGTACTCTGCCACAATGCAAAGCTCGACCCAGACATCAGGAGGAAGTAATGGTTCGGCAAAGCCCATCTCTGGAACATATCTGGTGAACTTCGACGACAAAACCATCCTGAACAAAACGCGTCCAAAATTCACCAACGAGCAAAACTTCGAGAAAGGAACGCAATCATGGGAAACCTGCTATCGAACTTTAAGAAGACCGAGGACGCCCTTCACTTAGCTGAGGGAGGAGTTAACACAAAGTAGTCTAATCAGGTTAACCGTATGCGTGTGCACCAAAGTCGTAGCACTCAACAGAAGTCGCTGACGCGAATGTAAGCTGATGCATCGTGACAGATTAGATTATGATTAGAGAATTATGTTTAAGTTAGTTTTACATGAACCTCTGCACGATCCACACGAATCGCTGATAAGTTTCGAAGTTAATGAAATACATTTATATTATGCATAATTTTCCTATGTTAATAGTTTTTTCATTTTTATTAATTATTTTTGTAAGACAATAATTTGAAAAAACATAATATAATTTAAAAAATATTGAAATCTCATACTTAGTATATTTTTTTTATGTTAAAGGACAAAAATATAATTTTTTTCCCATGTGAAAACACTTTCGTGTCAATCTGTACACATGTACCACTTAGATTACATATATACATTATATACATACATAATATAAATTATATGGTTTAAGCTATACATAAGAACCGCTGCTTGGCGAATAAAGACATTCTGAATTATAACGTCAAACCGAACAGTCGAGTTTATTTCCAAATAAAAGAACATATCAACATACAGTGGCTCCAACGCCAAATCGGACAAGACTATTTATTTTTTTCAAAGTGTTTTTCCTTATGCAGTAAGTTAATTTTTTATCGTTTTCACATTTTTGCTTAAATCTATTATGTATAAGCCTCCCAAAACAAAAAAAAAATTTGTAATTTCAAACGGCAACATTTTTTTTATTTTAAAAAACGAGCAACAAGTCCGATTTTGAGCTTCAACGCCAAATCGGACAAAAGAAAACTTAAATGAAAAATAACAGAAAAACGTAATATTTAATATTTTGTTGCAAAACCTTTGTTTGCGACAACAGCCTGCAAGCGATTGGGAACTGATTTGACCAACTTTTTGCAGATCTCTGGCTCTATGGAGTTCCAAGCTGCAAGTAATCCCTTTTTTAATTGGTCAACTGTGTTATACCGGTTTTGGTACACTTTCCTCGCCAAAATTTCCCACAGATTCTCTATGACGTTTATATCCGGGCTCTGGGCAGGTGTTTGGATCAGTTTAGGACAGTTATAGATTAGCCAGAGCCTAGCTAGCATTGAAGTGTGCTTGGGGTCGTTGTCTTGATAAAGAGCAAAGTCTTCAAGTATCCCCAATTTCTCCGCACTCTGCTTAACATTTTTCTTCAAAATGTCAAGGTAGCCAAATTTATCCAATATGCCATCAATAAAATGCAAATGGCCAACTCCCGCACTCGACATACAGCCCCAAACCATGACTGAACCTCCTCCATGCTTAACAGTGCCTATGGTGTTCTTGGGCTCAAACTCAGTATTTGGTTTACGCCACACATACACCTTACCATCGGACCCATGCAAATTAAATTTACTTTCATCAGTAAACAACACCTTTAAATAAGATAAGTGTATGATGATATGATGATTATAATATGATATACAACCAACTAACATGATTCCAAAAGTCATCGGTTTTTAGCAAGTACTCTTTTGCGAATTTTATTCTAAACGCCTTGTTCTTAGGGCTAATATACGGCTTTTTTTGTGCAACTCGGCCATGCAAATCATACCGATGCAAAGTATTGCGCACTGTGTTGTCACACACATCCTTTGCAAAGTTTGTTTTTATTGACATCCCGAGTTCCTTTGCGGTTTTAAAGGGATCAACCTTAATTTCCCTTATAATTGACCGTTCTTCTCTTGAGTTTAATCGCTTTCTTTTTCCCTCCTGGCTTTTGTTAATTAATCTTCCATCCTCCCGAAACCTTTTTATGATATCATGAACGGTAGATTTGCTTCTTCCGACCAGATCTGCTATTTCCCTAACGGGTTTGCCATCAAAATGCAGTTTTAATATTATTTGGCGTGCCTCAACACCAGTTTGCTTCCCACGTGGAGCCATTTCGCAAAAATAATTTGTGTTACTGTCACTTATGAGCTTGAGAACATAACGAAATGCAATAAGCAAAACAAAAACGAAAATCTCCGTCAAATAACGGATCTTTTTCTTGCAGTTTTCTTTTGTCCGATTTGGCGTTGAAGCTCAAAATCGGACTTGTTGCTCGTTTTTTAAAATAAAAAAAATGTTGCCGTTTGAAATTACAATTTTTTTTTTCTGTTTTGGGAGGCTTATACATTATATATTTAATAAAAAATGTGAAAACGATAAAAAATTAACTTAGTGTTAAAGAAAAACAACTGTGAAAAAAATAAATAGTCTTGTCCGATTTGGCGTTGGAGCCACTGTACATGAAGCTATTCTGGCGTAGCCAACAGGATCTCGCGGGACTGGAGAACCCGAGAGGAACCTGCAACTTTTTTTTTTTTTTTTTTTTTTTTTTAAATTTTATTTAGTTGCAGCGTATTGTCTTAGACTCTATAGCGCATTTAGCTCTAAACCTTAACTAATGGGAGGGCAGATATGCCGATTATTCTGCACTTATTGCTACTATCTTAACTAGTTCTAATATTATCTAGAGGATGCAATCTTTTAAGTCTTCGCCTATTGTTGTTTATAGCTAGGTTGCTTGCGAGATGGTTAGGATGCGCTGCAAGTCTGTCCGCGTATCTTGAACTGTGTCGCCCAATGAGTTCAGCAACTGTGGGAATTGCTAAATCCCTATGTAAGACTGAGTTTCTTACAAACCAGCTGGCTCCAGTCCATCTGCGTAGCGTTTTGTTCTGTAGGATCTGAATTTTGTTCCTTGAAGTCTTCGCCGAGGAGCCCCATAGTGAGATACCATATGCGAAGGTTGGGACAACTATTGCCTTGTAGATGGCGGCCTTGCTGCTGTAAGACAGCTTGCTTGAAGCTCTCAGCATCCAGTCGAGGGTTTTAAGTTTGTTTTTGCATTTTGAGGTTACCTGACTTATGTGCGCTTTAAAAGTCAGCCTTCTGTCAAGAGTGATACCAAGGTACTTTACTTTTGAGGCTTTGGGAATAGTGGGCCTCAATGCAACGCTTGGGCAATCTACTCTTCTAGTGGCGAAGGTAGTATGTACTGACTTTTGTGCATTAATGGTGATACACCACCGATTTGCCCAGCGTCCGAAAGAGTCCAGATATTTTTGTAGTGCGTCTGAAGCTTCTTGCGCAGATACGTGACGTGATAAGATGGCGGTGTCATCTGCATAAGTCGCTATGAGTACTGCATCGGTACTTCCTATATTTGGCTCGGGAGTTGGCATATCCCCTGTGAATAAAGTATAAAGTGTTGGGCCTAGAACACTACCCTGTGGTACTCCAGCCATAATTGGTCTAGTCAAGGATACTGCTTGCCCCCTTGACACTTGGAAGGTTCTTCCAATAAGGTATGAGGATAGCAACACGAAAAATGGGGGTGGAAGAGTAGTCCTCACTTTCTGCAGCAGTCCCAGGTGCCAAACTCGATCAAACGCCTGTTTGATGTCTAAAAAGACGGCAGAGCAGTACATCTTTTCTTCAAAGGCTCCTAGGATATGGTGCACAACTCTGTGAACCTGCTCCGGTGTTCCATGCTGTCTCCTGAAGCCAAACTGATGGTTCGGAATGGCCTCCTGGCGTCCCAGATGTGTCAGTACTCGTTCCAGAAATATTCTTTCGAATATTTTGGAGAGTACTGGCAACAGGCTAATTGGTCTGTACGACGCAATTTCGCCCACGGGTTTGCCAGGCTTAGGAATCATCACAATCACGGCGCGCTTCCAGCAGGCTGGAAAGTGCCGGATGCGAAGCATGGCGTTGTACACCATAGTTATGTAGTCTATGGTGGAGTCAGGCAGTGCTCTGAGAACTCTGCCGTTTATTAGATCGTATCCAGGGGATTTTTTTGCCTTCACTCTTCTGATGTGTTCAAGAATCTCTTCTTTTGTGCATCCAGTTATACGGTCTTCAGCTGGGAGGGGCGAGAGAACGATGTCTTCTGTTGCTTCGATTTCTGAGGCCTCTGCGGTAATCACCGGCGTGAATTGGTCTTGAAGATGGTTTGCAAAGGCTTCAGCTTGCGCTTCGTCTCCAATGTGCCAGGAACCAGAAATGCTCCGAATGGGATGACGACGTATTGGCTGCCGTTTGAGCTTTCTTGTAAATTTCCATAATTGAAATTCTGCGTCAGTGGGCGATTCAGCTTGTACCAGCGCATCGCTGATACACCTCTTTTGAAGCAGGGCGAGAGCAGCTTTAAGATGCCTCGTGGCTTCGTTGTACGTGGCTTTGGCATCAGGCGTGCGTAATCTTAACCAGCGTCTCCTAGCCCATCTTTTGTGTATTAGTAGGTGTTGGGCCTCCAAGGTGAGGGGGATGTTGTACGGAGACTGTTGTCTTGTTTGGCAAGATGGTGGGGCGGCTTGGTGCGCAGCTTTGACTATTTCTTCCTGAAGTTTGTTTGCTGCGTAGTCCACGTCTTCAGGAGTGTTAAGTTCCATTTCTTTGTGTAATGAGTAATGAAGCTCGCGCCTAAAGACTCCTAAATCTGATCCTGCTGGCAGTAGTTGTTTTTTAATGGGCAAAGGCTGTGGCTGCGCGAATTTTGTTTTGAGTTCTTTGTTTTTGAAATTAAAAAACATGGCTCAACCTCTTCAGTTAAGTCTCAGATTAGAACTGATCTTTATTCGATTTTTCTTCTTAATCCTAGTCTATTCTGGCGACATAGCCGTTTCTTTATAATTTCAGTTTCAACATGTTGCTAGACTATTCTGGCGTCAGCTTAGTGGATATGTATTTCTTTGTAATTTTAATTTCATAATGTTGCTGGTTTTTTCATCATCCTAAACATGCAACATTTAGGTATGGACTTTGTCTTTTAGTGATGAGAAATCTCTTAAAACTATGCTTATATCGATTACCTTAAATGCATATATAACTTCTCCCTCATTTAAATAAGAATTCTCCTGAATTCTGTATTGTTATTAACTTTCTTATTAGCGGTAATATATAAGGTAGGTATTACTTATAATTATTGTTTTGAATTATGAATATTGACTTGTTTACATTCATAGATTAATTGTTATAGGTTTTATTTATTTTTTTTTTTTTTTCAGTTAGGTATTTGATGAGTTATCATTCTTGTCTTCTGTATATTTGTAAACACGTTTTATATTTGCTGGGTTAATATTCTTAAGTTTAGCTTTTTTAAACTTTGGTACTTCTTTGTGTCTTACTGCTTTATAGTTTTTAATAAACCCCTCTTCTCTTTTTTCTTCATAATTTTCTCTGTTTTGGTTGTTTTTATCAAGCATCTTGATTTTAGTGGTTACTATATTATTCCTAATGATTTTAAAATCCATTTTATTATTATGCGCTTCAAAAGGTGTGCATTTAATAGTAGAGTGGTACCTGTCGTTATAATTTCTTACTGCCCTTTGCATAATTTGTTTTACTGATATGTTTTCTGTTTTAGTATTATATATTATCCTAAATTTTTCTGCCAATGAGTTATGCAGTCTTTCTACATCTGCATTGCCTGTATGGCTGTTCGGTTTTGTTAAATGTAATTCAATATTTTCTCGGCTTAATAGTTCTTTAATTCTTATTGAATTAAATTCATTGTCAGCTACAATCTTATTTGGTTTGCCTATTTTAGTAAAATGATTTTCGATCTGCTCTACAATGGTTATATGGTTCCTATCGTTTAGTGGGTAAACGGCTGCGAATTTTGAAAATTTATCTATAATAGTTAAAAAATATGTGTTTTTTATTACGTATGTGTCTATATGTATTATTTGGTTTTTATCCGAGGGAGTTTCTGTTTTAACAAATTTGTTTTTAACTGGGTTTCTGTCATATTTGACTTCTTTGCAAAAGTCGCATTGGTTGATCACTCTCTGTATTAATTCTAATAACTTAGGGTAAAATATTTTATTTTTTATTTTGTTATACGTCTCTTGAATACCTGAATGCATACTCTCTTGTACATGGTAAATAGATATTTGTTTTACAGCGTCCGTTTCAGTTTCTATATCTTGAGCTCTATGTGTGCATTTAGTGAATTCTATTTGTTTGTTGTTAGAGTATAATTGAACTAATTTTTCTTGTACTATATTATATTCCTGATCCGGTAGATCTGAATATATGCCTACTTTTCCTTTGTTTAAGTATTACGTAAAAATTTCTTCCATTGTTGGGAAGTCGTGTTTTGCTATGAAAATTATTCTTTTTCCATGAATCGATTTACACTCTTCTGTTTTGGAATTTGTTATTATTATTTGTGTTTTATATTTATTTACTATTTCTTCCCTTATTAGAAAATGATCCTGTAAATTTTCTTCTGCTGAATGTATAGTTGCTGCTATCGAATATTTATCTTCTGTGTCTTCAATATTTGTTATAATGTTTATGTCTGATATATTGTCATTGTTATCTTGCTGTGGGTCAAAATCATTACCTTTTATTCTGCTTAAGAAATCGGCTACTCTGTTTTCTCTTCCTCTTAAGTAATCTATGTCAAACTGATATTCTCCTAGTTTTAGTAACCATCTTTGATGCCTTGGCGAAATATCTTTCCCTTTATGTTTTGAATATAAGAATTTTATCGCTTGGTGATCTGTTAATAATTTGAATTTTCTTCCGTAGAGATATGGTCTAAAATAGTTTACACTCCATAGTATTGCTAAAAATTCTTTATCTGTCGCTGAATAATTTTTCTCATGATTGTTCAATGTCCTTGACGCAAAACAAATTGGATGCCCTTCTTGAGAAAGAACCGATCCTATGGCATAATTTGAAGCGTCAGTTGTAAGCGTGAATGCTTTTTCAAAGTTAGGAAATCTTAATATAGGGTGTGAACAAATAAGCTGCTTTAACTTTTCAAATGCTTCGATGAAAGTTGGATCTTTTGTATTTATTTTAGTATTTTTCTTTAAATATTTTGTTATGGGTTGTGCTACTTTTGCGTAATCTTTAATAAATTTTCTGTAGAAACCTGTTATGCCTAAAAAACTTTTTATCTCCTTTTCTGTTTTTGGTAAAGGTAACTTTTCTATTATGGCTATTTTGTTTGGATTTGGTTTAATGCCTTCTTTGGTTAAGATATGACCTAAAAATTCTGTCTCCTTCTTCATGAAGTTACACTTATCGATTTGAATCTTCAAATTCTTATCCTCTAATACTTTAAATATTTCGTTGATGGCTTCAACATGCTCTTGCAACGATGTGCTAAAAATAAGTATGTCGTCCAAATACACGACACATTTTTTGTTAATAAACTCTCTTAAGATTTCATTCATTAGTCTTTGGAAAGTGGCAGGGGCATTTTTCAACCCAAATGGCATTCTAATAAATTCATATAAGCCATGCGGCGTAACGAAGGCAGTTTTTTTTCTGTCTTCCTCTTTTACTAAAATTTGATGGTAGCCTTTTGCTAGATCTATTGTTGTGAAGTACTGGGCTCTACCGAGTTTATCAAGAATTGAATTTATATTGGGAATCGGAAATTTATCGTCGATGGTTATTTCATTAAGTTTTCTATAATCTATTACAATGCGGAATTTTTTTTGTTTTGAATTGTCTAACTTTTTTGGTATTACTAAAAGTGGACTCGAATATCTTGAATTGCTTTTTCTAATAATTCCCTGTTCTTCCATTTCTTTTATCTGTTTTCTGACTTCTTCCTCATGCTGTGGTGGGTATCTATATAGCTTTGAATTAAGTTGTTCATCTGTAGTTGTCCGTATTTCATGTTCTATTTCGGTTGTACTAGTTAGTTTATCTCCTTCTTTGAAAAAAAGTTTACTATATCGTTTTATAATTTTCTTAACTTCAATTACTTCTTGTGTATTTAAATGATCTAATGCCAAGCTATCATATTTATCTATAGTACTTTCTAATGCACAGATTTCTTCATATTGATATGGCTTATTTATTATACGGTTTTCTTTGTGATTTAATGTTAAACTGTTTCTTTCAATATTAATAACTGCACTTAAAAATTGTAGAAGGTCTATACCTATAATAAAGTTATATTTTCTTCCCTTTAGTGGGGCTAACTTCCAGCGGACTCTAGCGTTGTTTGGTAAATTAAATTCTCTAGGTGCTGTTGTATGAATTTCATACTCTATTATGTCCTTACTATTAATTGTGCTATATGATATGGGTTTATTCAGCTTAATCTTTGTGTGCCCATTAATTTGGTTGTTAACTAGACTTAAACTTGCTCCTGTATCTATTAATGCTATATATCTATGTTTATCGATGTTTAGTTCTAATAATGGTAGGCATTCCGAGGCTGCTTCATAAAAAAAACTGTATTATTAACCTCTGCCTGGTCGTAGTCATTTCTTGTTTCTGGGTAACTGTTTGTATCTTGCTTTGTTTCTAGGTTTTCTATTTCCATGGGTTCTGAATTCCTTGGCCTATACTGTTTTGACTGTTGTGAATTTGTTTGCTGATGATTTTGGTTAGGGTGACTCTGTCCTGAATTGTGTTGAGTATAATCTTGTCTGTACTGACCTGAGTTGTTTTGTTGGTATTTTTGTTGATTTTTGTTGTGACCACTTTGTGGTTGATAATAAGATCGCTTGTTATTGTTATAATTTTGTTGATAATATTGTTGCTTCTTGTCATAATTTTGTTGTTGGATATTTTCGTTTTTGTAGTTATGATTTTTCTTGCTAGACTCAGCCTCAGCGTTATACCTATTGGGTTTACTTTTCTTATATTGAAATCTAATACAACTATTTTCGTATCTACGTAACATCATTTTTTTTAGAATCTCATTTAAATTTCTTTCTTCGTATATTTTATCAAGTAAAGTGCCTTGAGTCATTTCTTTAGCTGCATTTACTAGTAAACTTTCTACGTTACTTAAATCTATGAAATTATCGTTTTGATGGTAAACTTTTAATTCGTCTGTTTTATACTTAATATTTTGTAGTTCTGCTACCAGTTCGCTTACTGTGTCTACTTTTAACTCATAAATTTTACGGTAAATTTGATGGGGTACCGTGTCCGGTCGATACCTTAGCTTTAGGGTTGACTTGATTAGGTCCCAGTTGTCTGGTTCCGGTATATTGATAACTACATCCTTCGCCTGTCCTTGAATTGTCTTGTTGAAGATTGTCCTAGTGGCCTCTCGTCTTAGTTCAGTGTCCTCCACTCCTTGGAGAAGGTACTCCACGCTGCTGAAGAACGAGTTAATCGATATATCACCTGTTCCCGTGAACGTTGCCAAATAATTGATGTTTTGAAACAACCGTTCCTTCTGAGCCGTATTGGTGTTTCCCTGGAGCGTGACGTAAGCTTGATGTAGCTCCTCTAGTTGCCGCTCCTTGTTGATCAACTGCTCATATAATTGCTGCGATGACATTTGTGGGTTAGCTTGTGCCATCCTGCTTTTGTCGTAATATACTGCTCTCTTTTGTTTTCTGGTTGCCAGCGTTGAGATGTACTTTTTTTTTTTTTTTTTTTTTTTTTTTTTTTTTTTTTTTTTTTAAAGTTGTCAACTTATTTGTAGTTTGACCTCTTTTTTCGATTTATAAAACTTGTCAACTTATTTTTAGTTTGACTTTTTATTTTATAATGATCGATTTATAAATTTGTCGACTTATTTTTAGTTCGAATTTATCACAGAATCCTTTTTTTTTTTTTTTTTTTTTTTTTTTTTTTTTTTTTAAAAGGATCCTACCGGCTGCGCCAATTTTGTTTTGAGTTCTTTGTTTTTGAAATTAAAAAACATGGCTCAACCTCTTCAGTTAAGTCTCAGATTAGAACTGATCTTTATTCGATTTTTCTTCTTAATCCTAGTCTATTCTGGCGACATAGCCGTTTCTTTATAATTTCAGTTTCAACATGTTGCTAGACTATTCTATTCTATTCTATTCTATTGTAATTTTAATTTCATAATGTTGCTGGTTTTTTCATCATCCTAAACATGCAACATTTAGGTATGGACTTTGTCTTTTAGTGATGAGAAATCTCTTAAAACTATGCTTATATCGATTACCTTAAATGCATATATAACTCGCGTGGATTGTGACTATTAGTGGCAGGTGGTCAGAGGATAGGTCCAAGGAATCTTCAATGGTCAATTGCCGATCACAGATGCCTTTGTAGACCGCGAAGTCGATTGCCGAGGGCCTGTGTCCATTAAGTGGGTAACGGGTGGGGGCTCCAGTCGCCAATATGCTGAATTGTAAGTTTTGAATCGCCTCAAATATGACTTCTCCGCGACGATTCACACTATTGCTTCCCCAAAATGGGTGCCATCCATTCCAGTCGCCACCGATGAGGTTCTTATTCAACCTGTGGCCTAGTACCTGTTCCATGTGATGATCACACAGACCAGTGTTTGGCGGAAGATAAATTGACGCAACTTCGATCGCTCCAATAGACGTAGGCAGGGTGATGGCTGAGATCTGCATTGTTGCGTTGCAAATTGGCAATAAAGGTGTATGTGGTATTGTTGCTCGTATGAGAATTGAGGATCCACCAAAGCAGTTTGCTCCTTAACCATGAGCCTGGTAGTGTTCGTATCCGAAAATTTGTGTAGTAGGGCACTCATGAGTTTCTGTTATTAACATTATATCTATGTTTTCTTGTGAGAGAAACGCAGCCAGTTCCTGAGTCTTGTTTCTCAGGCCATTGGCGTTCCAGATACCCACACGTAAAGCCATTATTTGGAGGCAAGCTTGGTTATGAAGGCCATTAAACTGGTTAATATGTTTGCCTGCTGGGATTGTAGTTCTCGCATCGCTTTGAGCTCGGCATTAATTGCGTCAAACTGGCGCTGTTGTTGCTGAAGAATTTCGGTGAACAAAGTGTCACTTGTGATATTCTTGTTTGACGGTCCACCTCTTGCGACCTGCGCGTAAGAAGCACCACTAATAGGCGTTGCAAAGCTCGTGGTTTGGGTATTGCTCCGGGGCCTTGTAAATTCGGAAGCAGTACTCGGACCCGTAGACGGTGTTTGTGTGGGACTCCTTTTTTGTGCTGGGGATTGCAATTTGCGCAACCGCTTGTAAACTTGGCAGCCCTTATAGTTGGCTGGGTGCTGTAGCTCACAGTGTACACAAGTTGGTGCCTGGTCCTTTTCGCGGGTGCAGTCTTTGGATGCGTGTTTCCCGGCGCAACGCACACACCTGGGAGCTTTGTGGCAGTATCGTTGTGTGTGTCCAAACTCTTGACAGCGATGGCATTGTGTCAGGTCGTTGTATCTTCTTGGCAGTTCCACTGTGCAGCGTTGCCTGCAGACAACTCGAATGTCCAACGTTTTGTTGTTGGGAGCCTGAGCCACGTCAACAAAAAATATATTTAGCAGTGTTTTGTCCGTACGGTTCAGTGGGTTGTACACATTTGTAATTTTGTGGCCTTTGGTATCCAATTCCTTTTTAATAAGTGTTGTATCAGTGCTGGAGTGAAGCCCTTTGAACACGACTCTGTATGGTTTGTCCTCCTTAAGCTGGTAGCAGTGAAACTCCAATCCCAGCTTAGTAAAATGGTCTATAATTCTGCGATAGTCCTCACTGCATTGGGTTAATACACCTATGTTATTCTTCTTTGGCTTAATTACGTATGACTTTGCATCAATAACTTTGTCTATTATCTGTTGAAACAAGGCAACAGACTTGATGTTTGGACACCATATGGGGGGCGGACGAGGCTTCGGTGTAGTTTGCTGATCGGTCAATAATGGGGCTTCTGGAGCTACAGGTGATTCGCTGTAGTCTTCATTTTCTTCATCGAGCAGTGAAAATCGATTTTGTGATGTGAATTCTGCATTGCTGGTGCTTGGTTCGTCGAAGATGCGCCTTTTCTTGATATTTTTTGGCGAGTTTGGCTGTTTACGTTTGGTGTTTTTGTTGTTATTGATGCCTTGCACGGAGGCGATATCTATTTTAGAGTTAATTGGCATGATGGAGGCTTGCCTATTTGCCATCACAACGTTAAGCTGGGCTTGCATTTCTGCATTTACCTTTGCAGCTGCAGCTACAGCGAGGTCATTGACATTAGATGTCATCGCGGAATATTGAGTGCAGACGAACTCGCGCCAAGCGACGAAATTTCGTTAATTGCAATTAAAGCAATTGAGTTGCGCGGAAGCAAGCGATAAGAAAACGCTGCGTGTGAGGTTTTTGTTGCTGTTGCGTTAAAGAATGCACCGCAAAGTTCTATTTTTAGAACTCTGCAGCAGTAGAGATTAAGCGAAGGCTGTTCGAATTCACGTCTTTACAGGTCAAACGACTGATCGCGAGTGAACCTGCAACTATGTGGAGGATATTATTCATAGCGTGAGTGTTTCACTTAATGTAGTGCAGTGAGAATGAAGGAGTGCAAAGAAATCAAATTGTTGTTTATGAATAAAATAAATAAAATATTGAATGATAATAAATAAATAAATAAATCTCTGGTCGTGCTAGATATGTTTAAATGCAATACAAGCATTCGAAAATCGAACCCCCTGTATTGGACAGAGCGATAAGTGACAAAAATTCACCTAAGTTGAGAAAATTTTTAAATAAAAAAGTAAAATAATTAAGAAAATTTCCAAATAATGTACCAAAGATACATTTCTGTTTCATCACTAGTCGTACGTAAGATTGTTGGATGCAATAGAAGCACTTAACATTCAAGCCTACTGTATCGGGCAGAGCGGCTAGTGACGTAAACGCTCTAAAAAGATATAAAAGACAAAAAAAAAAAGAAAATGATATACACTGCCGATCAACGAAATAGACTCAACATTTTATCATTTTTATTTTTTGTTTTCTCCTCTTTGTGTTAAGATATCGTTATAAATGTTATTACATTTTATTGAGCGAAACAAGACAAATATGCTAGGGTCAATATGTGGATGCAAAAAATATACAGTTATTTTGTATATCTGTTTTGCTTTGCCTTTGTCCAAAAATGTGTTTTTATTTGCAATCATCGGAATAGACTCAGAAGAGGTCAATTTAGTTTCTTATAAGTTGTGTTCTTTGGAAGTCGCAAATTCGTTTCGAAAGTTATTGTCAGTTTATTCAACTATAATTTAAAACAATATAGATCGTGGTAAAGCGCTTATTTTAGAGGAAAAAGCCAAAATATTGGCGTACCGTGACTGCAAATGGACAACTAGAGAAATAGCAACAAAAATTTCTAGAAGTCTGTCTGTTGTCAGTCATTTATTACGTGATCCATCGAATAACGGGGAAAATATGAAAAAACCCTCCTATAAAGCACTTACTGCTTCCGAAGAGCGAAGAATGCTCCGAGAAGCATCCAATTCTACGTGTTCTGCAGCCAAAATTCAATAAAATTTAGGAGTGAACGCAAGTGTAGCTACCGTACGACGAGTTATCCGGAAAGCTAAACATCTTAAAAGATTGAAAATAAAGAAAAAACCACCACTTACCGATATTCATAAGGAATGTTGCTGTCTGTTTGCGCGGAATCACATGACCTGGACTACTGAGTGGTATCGAATCGTTTCTTCTGATGAAAAACGCTTCAATTTGGATGGACCCGATGGTTTTAATTATTACTTTCACGATATCAGAAAGGAGGAACGTTATTTATCCCGTCGTGAGGGTGGTATAATGGTGTGAGATGCCATATCGTATTATGGCACTTTCGATATTCAATTCGTGTCAACTAGGATTAATGCCACTGGATACAATGAGCTTCTTAAAAAAGCATTTCGCCATTTCACCGAACTCTTTGGATCATTCCTTGGACTTTTCAACAAGATAATGCTCCGATACACACCGCGCGAATTGTAAAAATATGGATTGCCGATCAAAATGGATATTGGAGGATATTGAGTCTTAAAATCAGCAATTACCAGCAACTGGAGCGAAGTATCCTTGGACTATTTATAGTGCCTATACGATTCTATGCCGAACAGAATTTACAACACTATTTCAAATAAAGGTGGCTTTACCCATTATTAAATTATTAATAATGATTATCAGAATTGAAAATTTGAAAAATTAAGGTAAGATTTTCGTTTAATTTGTTATTTTCGCTTTGTTTAAAATGTTGAGTCTATTCGGTTGATCGATAAAAATAACGATTTTTTAAGGTGCCTCAGCAAGAAAATTTTTTATAAATTTTACATAAGACTTAGAGCGCTAATTTTTATTTTGGTTACTCAAGAATTGAGCAATGAATAAGAATTTTAGTATAACGTTATATTGTTATCTTTCTTTAAAAATCGTCAATTTCCAAAAAAAAATTGTGAGCCTATTTGGTTGATCGGCAGTGTCTGTCGTGTCATCGCCTGTTCGAGTATTTGGAAGAGCAATGGTGGCCTTGCTGTGTTGTAGTTTCGCATTAATACGAAATATTGAATTCTCGTTATGACGCTTTTTTGGTAGAATTTGTAGTAGTAGTAGTAGTTCGGTGCGAGGTAGAGGCAGAGAGCGAGAGTCAGTCTTAATTCAAGTTGCCTATCGAACGCATCGAAATTCACTGCGCTTTCAAAATGGAAAATGACCGTTCGTTAACATATATAATGTTGTGTGTTTATTTTAGTCCTTGGTATAGAACCAAGACTAGGTATTTGTTTATGTGTTTAATGTAAGCCTCTAGTACAGAACCAGTGACTACGGGCGTCGCAACTAGTACTTGAACCAGTTGGACAACAGAGATGAGTAGAATTAGTGAAGGGCGAGACACGGTGCTCTATTTTCAAGTGCTAGATTCATACTTGCTTATTTCGTAAATTGTATGGTCTTATATACCGTTTCTTAGGTTATAAATATCAATAATGATTTACATTTACATTTACATGCAAGTTAAAATAAAAAAGCCTGAGTTTTATTTTTACGTGTGATCAGGTTGATCCCAGATTTTTGACTACTTTATTCTTAAGATGATTGTGCTAGCTAAATTCCCAACTGATGGCGGCAGCTCTGCTGATGACTCTCGCGACATTGTCTGCATTCAGCGACAGGTTGTTGATCTACGGTAGTTTCGCGC
The DNA here is from genome assembly GCF_003285905.1 of Drosophila hydei. NCBI lineage: Eukaryota > Metazoa > Arthropoda > Insecta > Diptera > Drosophilidae > Drosophila > Drosophila hydei. Next base: position 798,072 of record NW_022045852.1, read on the forward strand.
TATTGCAGCGGTTCTTGATCGCAGAGAGATTTGAGCGCCAAATTTGTTGTTTGGCATTGCAAAATGTTGAATTTCGGTAGTTTCGCGCTATTGCAGCGGTTCTTGACAACAGAGAGAAATGCGCGCCAATTTTGTTGTTATGAATTCCAGACTGCGGAATATTTTTTGGCTATTGTAGCGGTGATTGAGCGCAGCGAGAATTGTGTAACAACTTTGTTGTTAACTCTTCCCTCTTTAAATCCGACTTGTCCCCAAGTTGGTTTTTCTTTGTTATATTTTTTGAAGTACGAGACGTCGTTGATATCGCAAAGGACCGTGTTGAAGTGCCAATATTCAATCCCTTTTCTTCCGAGGTTACCTGCAGCGGATGGTCGATTCGGTGTTGTCGATCTGCTGAGCGTTGATGTCATTGTGAAGCCGCGTTGCTAAAGTTGTAAGTAAGCCCTAATACCCTGAATTAGCTTTGGTTACAATTGGTATCGCTTAAATTAAATTTCTTAAGGCATACGGTAATATTAATAAAGTTTTACAATTATTCGGTATTTCGTAAATTTTTTTTTTTTTAATTCATTTTGCTTTAGGTGAATTATCTAGTTTTATTGTGGAAGATAGAAACGTTAGTGAACTCAAAATGAGTCAGGTTTTAACGTAAACATGAACTGACCCGTATGATCGTCAGCCATTTGAGGGAAAGGAATCATTGGTTTTTTATGTTACTTTTATGGACTATTGTTCCCGATTCAGTTATTATAGTACTCCTGTCTTCCTTCACCGTCTCTTTCTTATACCTAGCTGTTAGCTTAGACCCTAAGCGTGTGTTTTGTTTGACAAAGATTTCTTGACCGCGATTGTAGTCTTGTAATTTTTTACGTTCTTTGTTATGATGCTCCAAGTTTGTTGCCTGTTTTGTTCTGATTTTTCCTGTGCTGTTCTGTCTGTCTCTTTCGTAACATTCTGTTGTAATATTTTTCCAAGAACTTGTATTGGTAACTGAATGTATCGATGAATTATGCTCATATACTGCTCTATCCAGTAGTTCTTTAAATTTGTTCTACTTTCTTGTTATTTTTAAAACATCTCATTATTTCGGATATGGTGGAATGGAATCTTTCAACTTGTCCGTTAACAGAACTTTTGTAAGGGAGAGCCTTTCTTGGATTTGGATATCTAACTGATCCTTAAGCAAATTTTGCGTCTTTTCGTTGTCCATCACAATACACTTTGGTACTCCGTAATAGAATACTAAATCGTGTAATGGTTCTTTACTATCCTGGAAAGCTTTTGATTTGATAATTTTGGCCTGAGCTAATTTTGAGAATTTATCTAGTGCTGTTAGTACCAATACTTTTTCCGTTGTGTAAATGTCTACATGGATGATTTGTCCTGGATACTGTGGAATAGGGGTTTGTTGGGAATGTTGGGAATGGGATATCGAAATTGTACCTGGTTAAGTCACCTTTCTTGATGAAGATTTGATTTTTAATTAATCGGGACTTTTATGCTGGGAATTAAATTATCTGCTGAACTTTCCCAACTATGCTGTGGTGACGCAACTGAATTGATCTGGCTAGGTCTTGATAACGCATCTGCGACTACGTTACTTTTACCCGGTTTGTATAGTAATTCGTAATTGTATTCCTCAAGGTATGCTTTCCATCTTTTTACTCTGGAATTTCCATTCCAGCTACTAAGCGAATAAGTAAGAGGTTGGTGATCAGTGTAGATTTAAAATTTTGATCTACCGTATAGGTAGTTTCTGAGGGCTTTTAATACCCAGACTGGTTAGTGGCGTAATTTTCTTCTGCTTTGGAAAGCGTTCTAGAGAGTAAGGAAATTGGTATGTCACTTTGGGAAAGTACTGCGTCTATGGCGAAATCGGATGCATCTGTTGTTAGTTGAAATTCCTTGTTGAAATCAGGGCATTGAGGAATAACTTCATCGGACAATAGTGAATTCTTGATTTTGTTAAAAGCTTCTATTGCCTCTTGGTTCATATTGATAATTTTTTTCTTTGAATTGTTTTTGGACACTTGTCCGTCTTCCCCTCTTAAAAGGGAGCTAAGGGGCTTATCTAACTTAGAAAAATCCCTTGTGAACCTTCTATAGTACCCTGCTAGTGCTAAAAATGCTTTTAAATCCTTTAAAGTTCTGGGTTGTGGGTAATTGGCTATTGCTAGTACTTTGTTTGGGTTTGTTTCGATACCTAGGTCAGAAATAACGAACGAGCAATTGCCTCCTAGTTTACGCCTCTAGAATCCTATCTACGTCCTTTTTCCAGGAGCTAAACTCAGCTAGAGCTCCTGAATCATGTTACTTAGTGTGAATACAAATATGCGTAGGGACAAATGTCACTATATGCGTATTTAGTATACACTATCATATGTTAGGCATATGACGCATTTATATGTAGAATACTCTACATTGCTTCGGTTCTTATTAATATGTTATTAAATATACTACAGTATGTTAATGCCTGAACATTCTGCGTGGGGCCAGAAAATGCGACAGCTAGCAATTGGTGCCTCTCGTTTTTCCTTTTAATTAAATATAGGACCATTAAAACTATTATAATTATTACAAGTCCCAACGAAATGTGTCCATTTATACTGTGAAAGACCAGATCCTCAATGTGTACCTTTTGACGATCCAAATTTTGTATGGCCTGCTGTAATTTTCGAGTTCCACTGAATTGTTTACTACAATGTGTTGGAGTGGCGTCGGAACCCAAGTGTTGTTGTGGTCAATGACTGAAGAGCACTGGAGAGTATTTCACAGTGTTCGTTGACGTTACCTCGTGCGGCGTTATGATGTTGATTTTACCTATCCTGGCTGCACCCAGCATACAGTTCAATTATGCCTTGGTTTAGTAGTAAGGTCATCTCCTCGTAGTTCCCACATATGATGTGGGCTGACTTCCTTTCAAACACTTTGAAAAGCCACCGGTTTTTCCCGTTCAGCTTTTTAACAAAGCTGTCTTCTTCGTACTCGATCATATTGCACGGTTGCGTGTTGCTTGGTTTTAATGGCGATATTTCACAGCTCTCGTCATCTGCATCTTTCCACGCCCAACTTTCCGCGCATAAGTATGTGTCCTCGTCTTCATGGCGACAACGACTTACTTCTGTTTCAGTCATTGAATGATATGCGTTCATCTCGGTATTGAAGATAAGGAATTTCGTTTTGATTCTCGGAATCATCTTCCTTCCCTTGAGCACAAGTGGTATAGGTACTGCTTCGAAGAGACTGGCATGCTGATTGATGTATATAGGCAACCTTGCGTCTATGATTAACATGCTGTCCTTGAATATCGCTAGTGCCTTCATTAGTTTGTACACTAATTGAAGCCTCTTTGAAGAGTTTCTGCCGGGAAGAAGCTGGTTTCTTTGTAGCTTTTTTCGATCTCGTTCAGTTCGGTCAGCATTTTATTTGGTTCAACCAGGGATGAATGCACTCTTCCTTGGTTGATATCTGTTACGAGGGCAATTACTACTGACTGAAGGTCTTCGGTTTCATCAATCCAGTTTTGCACTTGGGTGATCAACATGAAGAACCTTACGGATTCCTTGTACACGACGAATTTCTCTTTCGTTGTGTTTGCTATCTTGTTTATCTCCATTGTGACTTTTTCAAAGTTTTTATTTACCTCTTCTGTGGTAGCGCGCACCAGGTTTGACGTTGCATTTATTATTGATGTCTGGTTGCCGACATAATCATTTAGGCGTTTTTCGTTTCTGACGATTGCCTGCATGTTTTCCTTTATTTTATCTGCAGTGCCAATGTCGAAGAACGTTATAAACCGTTTTTTCCTATTAGCTGTTCGGGTGATGATTTCATTTTTCTCCTTTATGGCTCTTATTTTCAGCTTTACGGTGCGGCTCACTGTTGTACAGTAGTCTTTGAATTCCAATTTTTCGCAGATTGCATCGGTTTTATTCATGAGTTCATCCGCTTGTTTTATGACTTCGAAGTATGCTTGCATGTTGTAATAGAATAATAGCTGCCAGCTTGATGAGACGACTTCCACCTTGCCAAGATTGTCCACTAGCATCGCTGTGTGTTGATCCATGTTTTGTATTTTTACCTTGCTTGTACCTGTATCATATACTATAGTAGTACTTGCTACCTGCAATATCATTAGCAGGCTGAAAATCGTCGCTTGTCCTGTCGGTGGTTTGGCCGATCTCGTTTTCATCCGTTCTTTTGGCGAGCTGACTTTCTGACTCTTATCCTGAGTTGGCAGCAAGCAGATCTTGTTTATTGATCTCTTGACCTCTCCCACATTTCTCTTTATTGTTACGACACGAACTTTATTGTCTTGTCCCTTTGTAGTATTTGTTATCTTTCCCATGGGCCATCTAGCGGGGTGCGTGTTTTCTTGTTTCAATAGAACGAGCTGGCCTTCCTTGAGATTTGCCTTTTCCTGCCGCCATTTGGTTCGTTGTTGCAGTGATGCCAAGTATTCCTCCTTCCATTTTCTCCAGAAATCTCCTCGGATACGTTGCATGTATCTCCATCTGTCTAACATCCCCACTTTTTTATTCTCTTCAAAATGTTCTGGTGCTCCAATAAGTGGTCTTCCCACAATAAAATGACCAGTTGCCAGAATATCGTCTCCATCCGTGTCACTATTTAAGGTGACAAGTGAACGTGAGTTCAGTATTGCTTCAATTTGGCTGAGCAATGTGGTGAATTCTTCGCACGTGAAGCTGTTATCGCCGATGGCTCGCTTCATGTGGGGGCCTGCCGGCGGGATGAAGTGCCACTTGATTCCCTCTTTCTCCAGTACTGGTCCAGGGCTGTTATTTCCTTTTATAGCCGCGACAAGATCCTTATCTAATATTCTAGCCGCACCTACGAAATTTGTACCGTTATCCGAATACAAATGCTCACTTTTGTCACGTCTGGCAAAAAATCGGCGTAGGGCTTCTAAAAACTTGTCCGATGATAAGTCACTGACGGATTCCAGATGTATTGCCTTTGTGGCCATGCATACAAATAGGCATATGTACCCTTTATATGATGGAGACACATGAGTCTTTTCGTGGAGTTCGGACGCGTTTGCTAAGGGTCCCGTCGAAGACTACTCTTAAACTCTGATTTTCCACTGTAAAATAGTATAGTTAATACATGTGCGAACTGAGGGTAAAACTCACCCAAAAGATAAGCAAAATACGGGCAGACTATCGTTGCGCGACAAATACGCGAGGTGTTCCAAAAGTGCCAGCCCACACTCATATCCCAAGGGAGGGGTGCGGTGGCGCCACGATTGAGTGCTTTCCGGTTTTCGCGCGGGAAAAAAAAAATTAGAAAAGCCTAGCTGGCACGCTTAAGCAACAACCAGCAGCAGGTGCACTCACTCTAACATCTGTTAGCAGTGTTGGAAACTGTAGTGATCGGTCAGCTGTTCACCACACACTGGTGAGTAAGCGTGCCTCAGCAAAGACAACAACCAAACGCCTGGATCGATCTTGAAGCCGTAGAAAGCAGTGCATAGTTTTAGGCTTGCAATAAACTTCCAGGCTTCCAGGGTATTTGGTACCCGTCTCTTGCCGCTAGTAGGAGCAAGAAGTGCAGCATGGAGGACGAGCTTCAAGCCTTTGCCATTCGCTCTACGCTGCTGCGATCACCACCACAACAACAGGTGGCGTTGCAGCAGTGTGCAACAATCGAAGACTCTCCCACGGCCGAAAGAGAAGTGCCAACTACTATGAAAAAGGCGCTAGAATAGATGGGAGCTGTCCTAGAGGGCCTGTCGGTACTATTCGGAGGCCAACGCCACATTAATGCCTTAATGAGGGAAGAGCTAGCAAGGCTGGTCATTCTTCACAAGACGGCAGAGTCATTCTGCAATCGCAGTGTTAAAAACTGCGAGGTGCAGACTACACCGCGGGCCAGCAATAATCAGCAGCTGTGCGAGCCTACGAAGGTAGCTACCGCAAAAAGAAGTATGGCTGCCCAAGGAGGCAATAGCAACACCCACAAACGCTCGAGGGACGCTGCTCCCGAGCAATGGAAAACACCGTCCAAAAAGCCTAAGTACAGCAAAGCTGGAGTAGCGGGAGTCGAAAAGACAACGGCCCAACAGGGTACCTCCACTAATGCCAAGCAAGATGGAATTCAGTCAAACAGCTGGACTGTGGTCAAGGGACGCAAACCGCTGCAAAAGCGAACCAGGGCCGACGCAATTACTGTTTCTAGCGTCGATGGATGCAGCTATGCTGACATGTTGCGAGTCGTTAAGAGCGACCCAACTCTAAAGCACCTAAGCGCTGATGTGCATGGAATAAGAAAAACGGCAAATGGCGACCTTTTACTACAGTTAAATAGGAAACCGGAGCACAGCGCTGAGGTGCTCCAACAAGCCGTTGGCAAGGCTCTGGGGAATAGAGCAACCGTAAAAACGCTGACCGAAACAGCAACCATCGAGATTCGCGACTTAGACGAACTGGCGTGCAAGGAGGAGATCCTGGAGGCAATCAACGAAGCTGTTAAGGACTGCTCACTATCAACAGATGCTATAAAATCGCTCCGACCAGCCTTCGGTGGCCAGCAGAGGGCCATTGTCGTGCTCCCTGTGGGTAAGGCCAGAGCCCTTCTCGAGCTGTCGAAAGTGCGGATTGGATGGGTTGTATGCCGAATTCGTGCAGTGGAGCAACCTAAACGCTGCTTCAAGTGCATGGACTATGGCCATTTCGCGGTTAACTGCACCAGCGATGAAAGCTTAAAAAGTGCTTGCTTTAGGTGCGGGGAGTTGGGCCACATTTCCAAAACTTGCGTCAAGCCCCCCAAGTGTGGCCTCTGCGTCCGAAAAGGCGTCAAGCCAACTGACCACGCAGCAGGCAGCTTTAAGTGCCCCTCATATCGGGAAGCTGTCCAAAAAATGAGATGCTAAGGCTCCTACAGCTCAACTTGAATCATTGCGTAGCTGCACAGGATCTACTTGCACAGAATGTAAGAGAAAAACGAAAAGACGTCGCTATCCTCAGTGAGCCGCACCATCGCATGTCCAGCTGCCCAAGAACATGGGCCTCAGATACGAGAGGTAAAGCCGCGCTGTGGATATGCGGGAACTCAACGACTAAGCTATCAAAAGTTAAGTCGTTTAATGGGTTCGTACGCGCCCAATTTGGCAGTCTGTGGGTGTACAGCTGTTATCTGGCCCCCAGCTTGCAGCTCAATGGATTCATAGCAGTGCTCGATGAACTCGTGGAGGATGTGAGGGGACGGCGGGCCATTATAGCAGGAGACTTTAACGCATGGGCGATGGAATGGGGTAGTCAAAGGACTAACGCCAGAGGTCGCAGCCTTCTGGAATCCTTCGCGACTCTGGACGTGGCTCTGCTCAACACTGGAAACCAGTTCACTTTCAGTCGGGCTGATTGCGGTTCCATAGTTGACATCACATTTGTATCCTCTCGCTGTTTAGGGAGGCAAGGTGGTGCATCTGTGACAGCTACACAGGCAGCGATCACTCAGCTATACGCTTCACAATCGGAGAGCCACCGATCAGGTCACCATCTTTGCTTCGGGAGGCTTACCGCCTGGACACCTTTGATCCGATAGCTTTTTCGGAGGCCATTCAGTCACTGGCCACATCTGGCAACGCAGAACAAAGAGCTTCCCAAATGGTGGAACAAATGCAGAGGGCATGCAATGCAAGCATGCAGCGGCGCAAACTGTTCCGAAGGCACCAAGCGCCTGTGTACTGGTGGAACGATGAAATATGTTTAATTCGACGCACTTGTATCCAGGCGAGAAGAAACTATCAGCGTGCCCGCGGAAAGCCTACATACGATACTAGACAGTCGGAGTACCAGACGGCAAGAATGCAACTTAAGAAGGCAATACGAGCAAGTAAGCGTAGGCACTTCCTGGAGCTCTGCGACTCCGCTGAATTTGATCCCTGGGGCAAGGCGTATAAAATAGTAGTCAAGAAAATATACGTCGGCAAGTAGTCACAGCGTACGGATCGTGAGGAACTAAAGGTTATCGTGGAAACACTCTTTCCAAGTAGACTGAGCCGTATGCTTGGCTCTGGCTCTAACATAGACATCGAGGAGTCACCCAGCGCACACCTGATACTTGCCACAGAAGATGAAATTCTGGCAGCTGCTGTAAGCCTTAGGCCCAACTCTGCCCCTGGCCCGGACGGAATCCCAAACAGAGCGTTGAAGCTAGCTTTTGCCTTGCATCCAGATGCGTTTGCCGAGCTGTTCAATGTGTGCCTGTTGCAGAGAACATTCCCCGCAATCTGGAAGATACAGAACCTAGTTCTGCTACCCAAGGCTGGCAAACCGACGGAAGAGCCATCGTCCTACAGGCCCATCTGTCTCCTAGATACAATAGGAAAGTTGTTTGAAAAGCTTCTTTGCTCTAGGCTGGAGACCGCTTTAGCTACTGGCGGCGGCCTTTCTCCAAACCAATTTGGCTTCAGAAAGGCCAGATCAACAACGGACGCCTTGAGCAAAGTAGTGGACCTCGCAACTTCAGCTATCGAAGGTACCAGGTGGAATCACGGCGCAAAGCAATACTGCATCATAGCGACTCTGGATGTTAAAAATGCGTTCAATACGGCAAACTGGGACATGATACTCGATGCACTGGCTCAATACAATATCCCTAAATATCTGAGAGAAATTATTAAGAGCTACTTCGAAGGCAGAGCAATAATATATAACACGAGTGAGGGCGACGAAACTCACTTAGTGTCTGCCGGAGTCCCCCAAGGGTCAGTACTGGGGCCTCTCCTATGGAATGCGATGTATGATGGAGTACTGCGTCTAGATCTACCCGCAGGCTCGCATACCATCGGCTTTGCTGATGATGTAGCCGTCGTCACCATAGGAAAGGAGCTCAAGGATACAGAGGATATGTGCAGCGCAAGTATCAGTTGCATCCGAGATTGGCTAACAGCAGCAGGACTCGAACTAGCTGCGCATAAAACTGAAGGCGTCCTTGTCAGCAGTCGCAAGAGGGTGTAAACGGCCCAAATAAAGATTGGTAGCACCACCATCGAGTCAAGGAGAGCGATAAAGTACCTTGGCGTCATGCTGGATACAAGGATGACCTTCCGCGAGCACTTGGAATATGTACACAAAAAAGCTGCTGATTCCTGCAGAGCCTGCTCTAGAATTATGCTAAATTCACGGGGACCGAAGCAACAACGGCGCCTTCTCTTGACGAGCGTCATAAGGTCCATCATCCTCTACGCAGCGCCAATCTGGTCGAGAGCAATGAAAACTCCCAGTTACAGCCGAGGTACCTGCGCCACCTACCGTCTGAGTGCAATCCGAGTCAGCTGCGCTTTTAGGACAGTCTCCGAAGAAGCGGCGCTCGTCATAGCAGGAATGGTTCCCCTCGAGGACCTGGTCACGGAGGCCGTAGAGCGGAGTACCAGAACACAAACCGGAAACTCGGACAGATCCAATAGCATCGCTCGATGGCAAATAAAGTGGAACAATTCAACGAAGGGACACTGGACACACTCTCTCATCCCGGAATTGGAACCGTGGATCAACCGTAGGCATGGTATTACTAACTTTTATCTTTCACAGATTCTTTCTGGCCATGGATGTTTCCGCAGCTATTTGAAGAGATTTGGCCATGAAGACACTGACGAGTGTTCCTGGTGCGGAAGAGGGATAGTGGAAGACGCCAACCACGTAACATTCGAGTGCGGACGGTTCCTGGAGGAGAGGCTGAGTCTCGAGGAAAAACTAGGCCGACCTATCAGAGTGGAGAGCATGGTTAATACCATGCTGGAGTCTGAGACAGCCTGGAACCTAATTAGTTCCTTTGCAGCAATCATGATGACGGAACTGCGTAGAGTCGAGCGCAGTAGAAGGAGCACCTACCAAGACTAAGGTATAGCAGAGTGCTTGCGAAGCAATGCTTTACGGCCGTACCGCAAGCACCATGCTCTACTTTATCACCATCTAAAATATGTAATATATTTAAGTGTAAATAAAAGAATACAAAAAAAAAAAAAAACCTTTATATGATTTTTGGCCTTTTCCTTTGGAACAACGATTTTGAAAAGGTCCAGCGTAGTCAATGCCAGTGTTTTGGAATAGGTAATCGCCAGTTACTCTGTATACTGGTAAATTTCCCATCAGTTGGCTGGCCATTTCCTGTTTGTACCTAATGCAAGTAACACATTCTCGTAAGTATTTCTTCAATGTGTTTCGTAGCCCAAATATCCAGAACTCTCTTTGAATAAGGCTCCTCATTAATTTTAGTCCGCCGTGTAGGGTTTCCGTGAGAGCGTTTTTTATTACCAGCCAAGCAAACTGTGACTTTCCAATTATAATTGGGTGTTTCACGTCGTATGGCACCATTGCATTTTAAAGACGCTTTCCCACACGTAGCAATCCTTCTCCATCCAGAAAGGGGTTGAGAGCGTGCAGTTTACTCTTCGCATTCAGAGGTTTTCCAGCGTTGAGTATCCGAATTTCATGTCCAAAATCCAGCTATTGTTGTAATTTTACAACGACTGTTTTGGCCTTCTTGAATTCATTGACAGTCAGGTATGTCGAGTGCTGTTTCTTCCCTCGTAGTTTTGCTATAAAGCGTAATACATAAGCAATTACGCTTGTTAGCTTATCCATTGAAGAGAACTTCTGTGTTTAGAGTTGCTACCATTATTGATTCTGGCTCTTCATACTGTGGCCACTGATCTGGCTGCTGTGTCAACCATTCTGGCCCTTTCCACCATATCTTGCATTCTTTTAAGTGATATGGGGAAATTCCTCTTGAGGCGACATCTGCTGGGTTGTCTGCGGATTTCACGTATTTCCATTCGACGTGAGGCAGTTTTTTGTTTATTTCGTCAACTCTAGTTTTGACGAATTTGTCCTTGCTCCGCTTGTTTTTTATCCAAGCTAGCGTGATTTGCGAATCACTCCATGCTCGCGTTTTGGCGTGATTTCCTACTATTGCTTGAATCCCAGCAATGATCCTGTCATCGTTTGATATCCATTTTCTTAAATGCATGCCAGCATTTTCCATAATATCCCTGAGTTCTGTTTGCGTGTTGATACAATCGGATATGGAGTCGCCACCAGTGATGAGATCATCCATGTAGAAATCTTTATTGATTGTTGTCATCAGTCGCTTGTTACCTTGGCAATGTTGATTTGCCAGCTCTTGCAGACAGCGGACCGCTAAAAATGGCGCAGCTGATGTCCCATACGTTATTGTAATCAGCTTAAATTCTTTGACAGGCAATTTTGGGTCGTCTCTCCAGAGTATGTACTGGTATTCCTGATCATCTTTGGCAACTTTGATTTGTCGATACATTTTCTCGATGTCAGCTGTCATTACATATCTCCATTGTCGCCACTTGACCAGAATATCGAAGATGTCCTTTTGTATTTTGGGCCCGACCAGCATCACATCATTTAGACTCAAACCATTGGAAGTTTTGGCTGAGGCGTCAAACACTACTCTCAATTTAGTAGTAAGGCTGCTTGGTTTGATCACCGCTTGATGTGGCATATAATATTTGCCTTGGCCAATGGTGTCTACCGCTTCCATGTGACCTAGCTTCAGGTACTGTTCCATAAAAGCACTGTATTCTGTGAACATTTGTGGATACTTCTTGAATTTGCTTTCCATTTGCAGCAGTCTTGCCATAGCCTGTTTCCGAGAGTTTCCAACTTGATTTTCTTTACTTTTCCCAACATTATTAAGGGAAGTAAATCAACGCCAATGACAACGTCAATTCGACTGGGCTCGTTAAAATGTGGGTCAGCTAGCTCGCAGCCCATCCAATCCTTATTGACATACATGTCAATTTTCTTGCTCGTTAGAGCTCTCTGAAGTTTTGACATAACAAGTGCCTGCGTTGTGGTGATGAATTTGCTTTTAAACCGGGGTTTGATTGTTAAGCAAACACTATTTTTAAGAATTTCTATATTTTGCGAAATTCCTTGAACCTCCACGTTCCGTTTAGTTCGGCGCAGTTTTAACTGTTGTGCAGCTTCTTCAGATATTAGGGTTTTTCGCGAGCCTCCATCTATAAGGCCCCTTAGCTGCTCGTATTTTCCAGACTTATTTTTAATCTGGATGAGCGCTGTCGCCAGCAACGTATCTTGTCTTTTATTTTAATTTAGACAGTTGCTGCTGACGGTCTCATTTTTATTTGCTTTCTCGTGAAGCAAATTGTTGTGTGCTTTGGTGCATTGATTGCCAGTCCAATTCTTTTTGCAATCTTTAACGCTGTGGCTTCCTAGACATTTGTAGCAAAGTGAGTTTTTGAATACAAACTCCTTGCGTTTTTTAACCGGCTCAGCTCTAAATTTCTGACACCTAGTTATTTCATGTCCAGTCAATTGGCAAAAACGGCATCTCTTGTGGCTCGTTGTCTTTGCTTCCCTTGACGTATGGGCGGCGCTTTTTTGCACTGATTTTATTGAGTTATACAGTTCCTCTATAAACTCTAGTACATCGTCCAAGGACTGAATTTCTCTGGCCTTTTTAACGTGTTGTAGTTCAGCAGTTCCATGTCCCCTAGCTGGTTGACGGCGTTAGCAAATATTTTGCGCTTATTTTCGTAGCGCTTGCATATTAGTTCCCAAGCCGAGTTGTAGTTAGCAGACGAGCCAATTTCTAAATGGCCTACGACCATTTTGGATTCTCCCTTAAGGCATGACTTCAGGTGATTCGGCTTCCTTGTGTAGCTGATATCTCTCCTGTTGTGAATCACCTCAGAGAACATCTCGAAGAACGTCGGCCACTTTTTGGGACTTCCATTGAAGTGAGGAAGATCCACTTTCGGTAGCTCTGGAACGTCTTCATGTGTATTTTGCAAGCCAGCTACTCTTCTGTTTAGTTTTTTTTGTGAGTATGCTGACATTGCATTCCAGCTCATCGAGCTCATCGATGTCGAAGGCAAATTTTTCGTATTTTGCCTCTAAATCCGTGAGCGTTGACTGGACTTTGTTCCACAGGAAAATCAACTTGTCTTTATAATCAATAGTTCTTGCATGTGTTGCCTTACTTTTAGAGCTCGTTTGTCCACAAGGTCAACCAGCACATCCATTGGGCTCGAGCTTCTTTGGGAAAATATTATTTCCTGCTGCCTGTGTTTTGCCTTGGATGTCTTTGGTTGTATGGATGCTGTTTCGTCGGTGTCTATGGTGTGGTCGGCAACTTCGACTTTCATCAAAGACTCCTCATAGTTCTTGATGTTTTCCATTGTGCCATCATATATTTTTTCCTTAAAATATTGATGATCGATGACACCGATTTTGACCAGTATTAGATGATTAGCAGTAAACTCTGCTGCCAATTTATCAATGGCTGGTAACGCATCCTTGTTCGTGATGCTCTGCCGGATCTTGTCATAGATCTCTGATTGCTTTTTGAGCAACTCCAGAGTTTTTGCCGACAGCATTTTGATTGTGTTTTTTTTTCCGTGTGAAAGTTTGAACTTAATTTACCCTTTGGCTTGACCCGTTGGAGGTGTTTTTGTTTTGATCGCCTGGTTGATCGTGCTGTGCCTCTACTCACAGCTTGAATTGGTAAGCCAAAAAAGTATTTAAACAATTTTTCACTTCACTTTCACACTTGTCACAAACGTAGACTTGTAGATTTTACTCGAAGGACCAAAAAATGTGTGTACACATAACAAACGTAGCCTTGTGGATCCAGCTCGAAGGTCCAAAAAATATGAATACAAATAACTGGGGTGCTGTTCAGTTGTGTAATAATCTTTATTCGTCTGAGCAAGAGTTCTTATACCCTGGCTCATGCGTATTTCATCTCTTAGCCTAAGTACATTATGTAATGAGTGGAGCTCCAATCGGGAGACATACTATTCTCTCCCGTTGTGTAGCTTCATATATATAGCTTGTATATACTTATATGCATATGGCATACACATTAGGCAAGCGGCATAGACCTTAGGCAAAGTGCGTACGCGGCATCTCCCGCGCTGCTGTGGTCTGACCATAAGTGGCTGAGCATATTACATTTGTTTATCTTTGCGCTCGCCCTATGTTTATGCGCAGGGCCAAATGTCACTATATGCGTATTTAGTACACACTATCATATGTTAGGAATATGACGCATTTATATATAGAATACTCTACATTGCTTCAGTTCTTATTAATATGTTATTAAATATACTACAGTATGTTCATGCCTGAACACTTAGTATTGTTGCCAATCTATCGTTGATTATTCGGTCTATATAGTTTTCGATAGAACTTGTTTCACCACTTCTATTGTTTTAATGCATCATCTGTCTACTTGCTGTTCGTTGCTGCTGTCTCTGGTTATATTCGTCGTTATTGGCGTTGGTTGGTGCTGAAGTGGGTAATTCGTCCGTGTCAACTTTATTAAGTACTGCGGGTCGTAATAGAATGTTCGGGTTGGCCATGGTTAGTTAATTTTCTTGTTAGTATAAGCGAATGTATTTATGGGTACAATGTAATATTGAAGAAATGCTGGAAATATGTAAAAAAAAAAATGTAGTGTAAAATTGTAAAGGCAAAATAAATTTTATATTTTATATGAAATTGTGAAAATATTAATAATTTTAAAAATTATACGATTTATCTTTAGTTTGCTTTGCTAAGTATTAAATTTAGCAAGTGGAATATTTAAATCGAGGGTAAAAACTAGTCGGCGAATTTTTGCAGCGCGTTTGTGTTCTACTGTTTCCTAATTTTTTTGTTTCATGTTACACTGCGCACTTTCGGTACACTAAGTTTATATTTGATTTTGTTTCTTTTGATATTCTTATTACTATTTTTCATTGTTGCTTCTTAGAATTTAAAATTTTAATATTACTTCGATATATTTTCTTTATTAATTTTCTTAACTTATATTTGTAACTAGTTTTTGATTTGATTCGCTGTTTTTTTTTTCAATTTACGTTAACTTTATCACTAATTTTCTTTATTAATTTTGGTGCGTGCTCCATCTCCGATAATGCCGAATTAATCCCGAATTAAACTCGCGGTTCGGCTGTTCATACGTTATTCCAAGATGTGCACTGTGAACGGATCATACAAAGCGTGAGCCCACGTTGCACAAATTGTGGCTGCTATCCGGTTTTGACCTTTTCGTGATTAAACGCACTTAGAAACTTTTTGTTCTGTCGCGGTTTTTATTCGTGGCCGATTCGCGTACTTAGATGACTTTTTGCACTGTTGTATCGCGATCGGTCCCTGCTCGGGCGCCAGTTAAAATAAATAATATTATGATTTTTATTTTTTCTTGTGATCAGGTCGATCCCAGATTTCAGACTGATTTTTTCTTAAATTAATTGTACCCTAGCTAGCTAAAGTCCGAGTTGATGGCGGCAGCGCTGCTGATGACTCTCGACATTGTCTGCATTCAGCGACAGGTTGTTGAGCTACGGTAGTTTCGCGCTATTGCAGCGGTTCTTGATCGCAGAGAGAATTGAGCGCCAAATTTGTTGTTAGGAGTTACAGACTGCGGAGTTCAAGTATTTTTGGGCTATGGTAGCGGTTCACGAGCGCAGCGAGAATTGTGTAACAACTTTGTTGTTAACTTTCATCCTAAATATACATAAAAAAGGTTTTATTACGGTCAAGGGTTGTCTTAAAACTAACATGTATACATAGACACCGACCAGATGGAACATCTGTTTACCATCTGGTCAAGCTGATAAGCATTATATTATCTTATGTAGGGTGAGTTCTGAAGAGCGTTTTTCTTAGAAGACATGAACTCGAACATACTCCCGGCCGTTGAATAATTGTTCAACTATCAGATATATTAATCCGAAAAACATATTTTCCAATTGCTGGGGCTGAGGTGTTGTCTTGTGTCCTGGGTAGTTTGAATCGTTTTGCCTTCTGGTTACTAGGAAAATCGGTTTGTGGTGTATCATCTCGTGGGTTCTTATGTTGTGGCTCATCGATAGCTAGTTGTGGTGCCAATTTATGTATCGGACTCTTGAATGTGCCATGCGCTTTTTTGACATCGACTACTTGTATGTGGTTGTCGGTACCGTTGAAGACCTTTTGAATTTTTCCAATTGGCCATTGTCAACATGGTACGTTATCTTACTTGAGGAGTACCATCATTACCTCTGATGCGTTTGCGGTTGATCTCGTTCATTTTGTTCGTTGTTGGAGGTTGTGAAGATATTCATGTGACCATCGAGTCCAAAACGTATATTTTAGATGTTGAAGTAGATCCAACCTTTGTCCGAGAGACTCCGTCCGTTTTTTCGGCATCATGAGCTTGTGCTGTTAATGGTTCTCCAATCAGGAAGTGCCCAGGAGTCAGTGCAGTAAAATCATTTGGGTCGGTTGACATTGGAGTTATGGGGCGAGAATTGAGTATTACCTCTATCTCAATTACTAAGGTTTCCAGTTCATCGTAAGTTAATGTTACGTTAACTATACATTTTTTAACAGTAAATGCTCTGCTGATTTTACTACTTCCCAAAGTCCGCCAAAATGTGTTGCACGAGGTGGAATAAACTCGAAATTTAAATATCTCTTTTGACATTTAGTTAATATACTGGCCATCTTCCAACTCTCGCAATTTGTTGTTGGCACCCACAAAATTCGTAGCATTGTCGCAATGTAAAGTTTGGCAATTTCCACGACGTCCCATGAATCTCTTTAGGGCTGCGTTGAATTTCTCCATGGTCACGTCACTTACTTTCTCCATATGGACGGCCTTTGCCGCAAAACAGCAAAATATTGCGATATAGGCTTTGTCTGGTCGTTTACCCCGAACTTTGTCATGAATCCAAAATGGACCACAGTAATCAACTCCAGCATTTTGAAATGGCATTGCTGGGTTGACGCGTTGCTCCGGTAGATTTCCCATTAATTGCTGGTTTAGTTCGAGTACATCGGACATACAGTTTGACACGAAAGTGTTTTCACATGGGAAAAAAATTATATTTTTGTTCTTTATCATACAAAAATATACTAAGTATGAGATTGCAATATTTTTTAAAATTATATTATGTTTTTTTCAAATTATTGTTTTACAAAAGTAATTAATAAAAATTAAAAAAACTATTAACATAGGCATAAAAAACAATAACAACTAAAAACATATTCAAATTCAAATGACACGAAAGTGTTTGCACAGAATTACTTTTCAAAAATAAGACAATATTAACTTAATTAACTATTAAAATTAGTATTTGGTATGACCCCGTTGGCTTCAATGACCGCTTCCAACCGTCTATTCATGGAATATATTACGTTTTGGACATATTCCACCGGTGTATTGTCCCATTCCTCCAATATATAAGACTTAAAATCCCTTTTATTTGTTGGACCTCGCTTGGCTGTCCTTTTCTTAAGATCAGCCCACAGATTCTCCATGGGATTAAGGTCGGGGCTTTGTGCAGGAGTATCTAACACCTTTGCACAATTGTAAAGAAGCCAACACCTGACTGTGTTGGCTTTATGTTTGGGATCATTGTCTTGGTAAAATCTGTATGTTGGTTTACCATCCCTAAAAAATGCAAACTTTCGGGCACTGGACACTAGATGCGTGTGCAAAATCTCCAAATACTGTTTGGCATCCATTGTATGCTATAAAACATAGTTCTCCAACTCCTTTACTAGAAATACACCCCCAGACCATGACTGAAAGTTTTCCGACCTTTACAGTAGGAATTATATTTTTCCGTTCAAGGGCTTTCAACGGCTTTCGCCACACACGGCTGGGTCCATCGTTGTAGTACAACATCATCTTAGTCTCGTCGCAAAATATGGTTTCATCCCAATATGATTCCACATGTCCCACATGCATCCTGGCGAATGTTAGACGTCTTTTTTCATGATCAGACGACAATAATGGTTTTTTCCGCGCAACTCTGGATGCAAACTCGTTCCTTTTTAGGGCTCGGCGGACACTTTCGCGGGATATGTCAATACGAAACTCTTCCTGCAGCTGCCTGGCAAGCGTTCTGGTCGAAATTGTTGGGGTTTCATTAACTTTCCTGGCCAGAATACGCTCTGCCCTATCTGTTAACGCTCGTGGTCGTCCAGTAGAACGCTTTGGCTCCAGTGTTTCATCGTTCTCTGCCCGGCTTAAAATATTGTAAACGGTCCTCTTCGATATTATAAACATTTCTGCTATCTCCGAGACCGATTTTGGAGTGGTTATAATAAATCAATTGAATCATGTCAAATGACAATCGTTTCCCTGGCATTTTTAATTTGTTCAAGATTGTAATGAATGTGTATCGATTTTTACAAAATATGACGAAATACTTCAGAACATAGCATCAGCCCCAGCTGTGCAAGTTAAAATAAATAATATTATGATTTTTATTTTTTCTTGTGATCAGGTCGATCCCAGATTTCAGACTGATTTTTTCTTAAATTAATTGTACCCTAGCTAGCTAAAGTCCGAGTTGATGGCGGCAGCGCTGCTGATGACTCTCCCGACATCGTCTGCATTCAGCGACCCGCTGCTGAACTTCGGTACTTTCGCGGTATTGCAGCGGTTCTTGATCGAAGAGAGAGTTGCGCGCCAAATTTGTTGTTAGGAATTGCAAGCTGCTGAGCTTCGGTACTTTCGCGCTATTGCAGCGGTTCTTGACCGAAGAGAGAGTTGCGCGCCAAATTTGTTGTTAGGAATTGCAAGCTGCTGAACTTCGGTACTCTCGCGTTATTGCAGCGATTCTTGACCTCAGAGAGAAATGCGCGGCAACTTTGTTGGGAATTCCAGACTGCGGAATTGTGTAACAACTTTGTTGTTAACTCTTCCCTCTTTAAATCCGACTTGTCCCCAAGTTGATATCGCAAATGACCGTGTTCGATTGACGATAGGCAATCCCTTGTCTTCCGAGGTAGCCAGCAGCGGATGGTCGATTCGGTATTGTCGATCTGCTGAGGGTTGATTTCGTTGTGAAGCCGGATGAGGTAAGTCCCGTAGTTTCGTGTTGCTATAGTTGCAGTAAGTCCTAGTACCGTGAACTAGCTTTGATTACAATTGGTATCGCTTAAATTAACAATTCTTTTCTTAAGGCATACGGTAATATTAATAAAGGTTTACAATTATTCGATATTTCGTACAAATTTTTTATTTTTATTTTTATTCATTTTATTTATTTATTTTTTTTTTTTTTTTTAATTCAGTTTGCTTTAGGTGAATTATCTTGTTATATTGTGTAAGATAGAAAGTTAGCGAACTCAAGCATTTTCTCTATGGATAATGGAGGTAATTTTGATCGTTAAATGAGGTTTTGACGTAAACATAAACTGACTCGTATGATCGTCAGCCATTTGAGGGAAAAGAATCATTGGTTTTTTATGTTACTTTTATGGACTATTTTTCCCGATTCAGTTAGTATAGTAGTACCCCTGTCTTCCTTCACCGTCTCTTTCTTATACCTAGCTGTTAGCTTAGACCCTAAGCGTGTGTTTTGTCTGACAAAGATTTCCTGACCGATATTGTAGTCTTGTAATTTTTTACGTTGTTTGTTATGATGCTCTAAGTCTGTTGCCTGTTTTGTTCTGATTCTTTCTATGTTGTTCTGTCTGGATCTTTCGTAACATTCCGGGTCTGTTGTAATATTCCTTCCAAAAAATACATCCAAAGGTCTCTTATTGGCAACTGAATGTATCGATGAGTTATACTCATATACTGCTCTATCCAGTAGTTCCTTAAAATTGTTCTGCTTCCGGTTATTTTTTAAGCACCTCATTATTTCGGATAAGGTGGAATGGAATCTTTCCACTTGTCCGTTAACTGAACTTTTGTAAGGGGGGGCTTTATAGATTTGGATATCTAACTGATCCTTAAGCATGAAGGTTATGGTTTCCGAATTCAGCGACTTTTCGTTGTCCATCACAGTGCACTTTGGTACTCCGTAATAGAATACTAAATCGTGTAATGGTTCTTTAATATCCTGGATAGCTTTTGATTTGATAATTTTGGCCTGAGCTAATTTTGAGAATTTATCTACTGCTGTTAGTACCAATACTTTTTCCGTTGAGTAAATGTCTACATGGATGATTTGTCCTGGATACTGTGGAATAGGGGTTTCTTTTAGTTCTGGGTTCGTAGGGTGTCTATCGTATTTTTGCTCTTTAGATATCCGGCACTGTTTGACAAGATTCGTGATTTTCTCCTTCATTTTGGGGAAGTAACATTTTTCCGAAAGTTTTGCCTTATTTTCTGCTATGCCACGATGGGCCCTACTGTGTTCTTTAAGTATTTCTTCTTCCTGTTCGATGTCTGATAAAATGTCTTTTACATGTAATGACGTGAATCTGATTTTATAGTTTTTGAAGTGTAAAGGATAGATTTTTTGTATTACTAACATTATATCTTCTGATGTTATGATTCCGTTTAAAACTGATGGATTTAAATATTTTTTTAAGATGTCCAGTATGTCCTTTTCGTTATAGTTTGGTTGTTGAATCGTATGCCTATGGAATGTTGGGAATGGGATATCGAAATTTTAACTGGTTAAGTCATTTTTCTTGATGAAGATTTGATTTTTGAATGCATTAATCGGGCCTTCTATGCTGGGAATTAAATTATCTGCTGAACTTTCCGCACTATGCTGTGTTGACGCGACTGAATAGATCTGGCTAGGTCTTGATAACGCATCTGCGACTACGTTACTTTTACCCGGTTTGTACAGCAATTCGTAATTGTATTCCTCAAGGTATGCTTTCCATCTTTTTACTCTGGAATTTCCATTCCAGCTACTAAGCGAATAAGTAAGAGGTTGGTGATCAGTGTAGATTTTAACTTTTGATCTACCGTATAGGTAGTTTCTGAGGGCTTTTAATGCTCAAATTATGGCTAACATTTCTTTCTCGTTAGTGGCGTAATTTTCTTCTGCTTAGAAAGCGTTCTAGAGAGTAAGGAAATTGGTTTGTCACCTTGGGATAGCACTGCGCCTATGGCGAAATCGGAGGCATCTGTTGTTAGTTGGAATTCCTTGTTGAAATCAGGGCATTGAAGAATAACTTCATCGGACAATAGTGAATTCTTGATTTTGTTAAAAGCTTCTATTGCCTCTTCGTTCATATTAATAATTTTTTTCTTTGAATTGTTTTTGGACACTCGTCCATCTTCCCCTCTTAAAAGGGAGCTAAGGGGTTTAGCTAACTTAGCAAAATCCCTTATGAACCTTCTATAGTACCCTGCTAGTCCTAAAAATGCTCTTAAATCCTTTAAAGTTCTGGGTTGTGGGTAATTGGCTATTGCTAGTACTTTGTTTGGGTTTGTTTCGATACCTTGGTCAGAAATAACGAACCCTAAAAATTCTACTTTATTTTTGTAAAACTCGCATTTGTCCAATTGGCATTTCATGTTGGCATCTTGCAGAGTTTGGAAAATTGTTTGAAGATTTTTTGTATGAGATTCCCTATCCTTGCTAAAAATAATAATATCGTCGATGTAAATGTAACAGATTTTCCCGATGTCTTCTCTGAGAATATCATCGAGCGCACGTTGAAAAATAGATGGTGCGTTTTTTAAGCCAAATGGGAGTCGTGTAAACTCGTATTTCCCGTTGTTCACGGAGAAGGCTGTTTTCGGTATATCGGACGTTTTTAGCGGAATTTGATGAAATCCACTCTTAAGGTCGAGGACAGAAAAGAGTTTATTATTTCCGAGTTGGGCTAATACCTCGTTAATCTCGGGGATGGGGTATTTGTCTGCTATAGCGGCTTTATTGAGTTTTCTATAGTCTATTACCATTCGAAATTTCCTTTCACTGGATGCATCTAGTTTCTTAGGAACTATCCATACTGGTGAGTTGTAAGGTGACCGTGAAGGTCGAATAATACCATTATCTAGCAGCTCTTGGACTTGACTATTTACTTCATCTTTCAGGGACATCGGATATTGGTAGAATTTTGAATATATTGGGGAATCGGTAGAGGTTCTTATTTCTGCTTCAACATTCGTAGCGTAGGTTAATTTTTCGTTTGGGTCCGCAAAAAGATTAGGATATTTCAGGATTAGTTGGTCGAGGTCTAGTTTTTGTCTGTCGTCTAAATGTTCCGTCCTGGGTATGATTGTGTTGACTGCTTCGTATTTTTTTTCTTTTATTTGTATCTTTTTTTCTCCTTTAACTGTCATTACTTTGTTTGCTATGTCGATTACTGCTTCTAAATCTTTAAGGCTATCGTTGCCAAGAATGGCATCAAATGATTTAAGAGTTGGTAAAAGAAAAAACTTAATGTTACATTCTGGATAATTGAATAAATTGGCAAGTATGTGGTGTGTTATTTCAATACTACCTCCTACAGTTATTGCTTTAAAAGGTGTTTCGTTAGGTTTTGGATTTGTAACATGCTTCGGCTGTATATAGTTTCTGTTTGAACCAGTATCGATAAGAATTTTGAAAATTTTGTGACCCCCCACTCGACATTCGAAATAGGGTAGCGAGGAGTCGCTCATTCTAAAAAATTCAAGTCTGTATTGGAGTATTGTGTGGTTTCTGGTTCGTTGTTTGCGTTCGCTTTCTCAATATACCCTGCCAAGCTCATGTCATATTCCTCCTGGTTGTTGATTTCTATCATTGCCTGCTCGTATCTTTCATAATCAGTCATGGTGGCGTAAGTGTTAAAGAGTCTTTGTCTTTTCCCGTCTTGGTTTATGGGGAATGTTGGCCTCTTACCGATCTCAAACTGAGGTCTGTTCATATAGTTGACCATCTTAGTTTGCATACTACGGTCGACGTCCATTGGTTCTGCTGGCTTGACAGCAGCCGGACGGGTTGGGGCTATTGGTTGGGTCTGGGTGGGTTGCGGCCAATATTGTTGTTGGCGACCAAATTGGTTTGGTGGTCTTTGAAATTGAACGGGCTGTACCTGGTTATAGCTATAGAATGGTCTGGGTTGTGATACTAGTCTACGAGGCGGAATTGGAGGTGGGTTCTGAGATGGTAAACATGTTGGAAGTATGTAAGTTGGGTTGTTTGATGGAGTCGGTATGAACCTACGAGGTGCCGGAATTGGGTTTTGGTCTATGTTTCTGAATTTCGAGTTTTGCTGTCTATTGTTTGCGTGGGTTATCCTATAGGTTTGATTTTCTAATTTCAGACACAAATGCAAAGCTTGCGGCAGGTCAGTTGGTTCCTTGCCGCCGAGAAGGCGTGGTAAATCACCACGTAGGCCTCTTATAAACGCATATAATGCCCTATCCCTATAGGATTTTGTCATAACCACCTCAGTTTGTCGGTCTAAATTCATACAACTAACCTTGTTGAGGATTAAAGATAGGTGTTTGTAAATATTTTGGTAAAATTCCTCAACTGTCTGTTGTCCGTTTTGTATCATGGTGGTTAGTTGGTTCTCCAATGTACTTAAGTCGCGTTTGTCCGCAAAGTGTAGAGTAAGGCATCGAGCAATTGCCTCCCAGTTTAGGGGCATATTGTAAGAGTCTAGTACTTGGTCTGCATGTTGGGTTATTTTACTAGGGATAGTTTGTAAGATACCAAAGTATTTAGGTGACCCTTTAATACTAGAGTACGCCTCTAGAATCCTATCTACCCCCTTTTTCCAGGAGCTAAACTCAGCTGGATCTCCTGAAAATTCTCTCATTCCTTTTACTATGTCCGGTACGCGATCTAAGTCTGCAGTATTGCCTCTAGAGTCGGGATCTATGCTATAGGCTGCTGCCTCAGCAAAATCGCTAGCATTGCTGTTACCACTCATGTTGCTTAAAATTGTTGCCAATCTATCGTTGATTATTCTGTCTATATAGTTTTCGATGGAATTTATTTCACCACTCCTATAGTTTTGATGCATCGTCTGTCTACTTGCTGTTCGTTGCTGCTGTCTCTGGTTGTATTCGTCGTTATTGGCGTTGGTTGGTGCTGAAGTCGGAAATTCGTCCGTGTCAACTGTATTAAGTACTGCGGGTCGTAATAGATTATTCGGGTTGGCCATGGTTAGTTAATTCTTTGTTAGTAAAAGTGAATATGTTTATGGATAGAGTGTGATATTAAAGAAATGCTTGGAATATTTAAAAAAAAATTGTAGTGTAAAATTGTAAAAGCAAAATGCATTTTATGTATTATATAAAATTGTGAAAGTTTTTGCAGCGCGTTTGTGTTCTACTGTTTCTTATTTTTTTGTTTGCGCAGCTGCAAGCTCCACACACTAAGCTTATATTTGTAACTAGTTTTTGATTTGATTCGCTGTTTTTTTTTTTTTTTTTTTTTTTGTATTAATTATTTTACTTAAATGTTTTTTCCAATTTACCTTAACTTAATCAGTAATTTTACTTATTAATTTTCTTAACTTATATTTGTAACTAGTTTTTGATTTGATTCGCTGTTGTTTTTCTTAAAATTTTTTAAAATTATTTTTTTTAATTTACTTTAACTTAATCACTAATTTTCTTTATCTTACAAAACTATTGTTGGTGCGTGCTCCATCTCCGATGATGCCGAATTTATCCCTTTTGGTTTCCCCTACTCGCGGTTCGGCTGTTCATACGTTAATCCAAGACGTGCTCTGCGAACGGATCATACAAAGCGTGAGCCCACGTTGCACAAATTGTGGCTGCTATCCGGTTTTGACCTTTTCGTGATTAAACGCACTTAGAAACTTTTTGTTCTGTCGCGGTTTTTATTCGTGGCCGATTCGCGTACTTAGATGACTTTTTGCACTGTTGTATCGCGATCGGTCCCTGCTCGGGCGCCAGTTAAAATAAATAATATTATGATTTTTATTTTTTCTTGTGATCAGGTCGATCCCAGATTTCAGACTGATTTTTTCTTAAATTAATTGTACCCTAGCTAGCTAAAGTCCGAGTTGATGGCGGCAGCGCTGCTGATGACTCTTCGACCCGCTGCTGAACTTCGGTACTTTCGCGCTATTGCAGCGGTTCTTGATCGAAGAGAGAGTTGCGCGCCAAATTTGTTGTTAGGAATTGCAAGCTGCTGAGCTGCGGTACTTTCGCGTTATTGCAGCGGTTCTTGATCGAAGAGAGAGTTGCGCGCCAAATTTGTTGTTAGGAATTGCAAGCTGCTGAGCTGCGGTACTTTCGCGTTATTGCAGCGGTTCTTGACCGAAGAGAGAGTTGCGCGCCACATTTGTTGTTAGGAATTGCAAGCTGCTGAACTTCGGTACTCTCTCGTTATTGCAGCGATTCTTGACCTCAGAAAGAAATGCGCGGCAACTTTGTTGGGAATTCCAGACTGCGGAATTGTGTAACAACTTTGTTGTTAACTTGCATATTGAAAACGCCGAAAATAACGGTAAATACGAATTTAACAATACAAAGAAATAACGAATAGCATGTGTGCAAACACTTTCGTGTCACTTGAATTTGAATATGTTCTTAGTTGTTGTTGTTTTTGTATGCCTTTGTTAATAGTTTTTTAATTTTTATTAATTATTTTTGTAAGACAATAATTTGAAAAAAAACATAATATAATTATATATAGGACAATTCTCGAATCTGTCCATAAGTTTTGCTAATGGTGCTACCTTGGATTTTGCACATTGTTGTTGTGTTGTCCTTGTATGTCGCTCGGATGTAGACTGCAGCTCCATACGCCTTTTCCGAGGCGTCAAAAAAGGTGTGTAAATTAAGTCTTCCGTCGTAACTTCGTTGTCTGGCGACGATGTGTGGTTGATCGGACGGTGGTGACTTCTTCTCTTTGTGAGGTGGTGATGAATCCAACAGGTGACTATTGGAACAATGTGATTAGGTTGTGGGAACTTTCCCAGTTGCCCGTCTCGGACGTGGTCAACTATGATTGATAACACAAATAATGTTTATTGACGGCAATGCCGGAGTTTAATCATTCGCTCGTCTTATAATGTTGCGATCTAGATTGAGACTGAAAGCTACAGCATTGTTCAAGCTTAAGTTTGCCCTGTGAAGCTAATGCATCACGCCATACGGCATGCCGACTCAGCATTCTTGCGCAAGCAGCACGGGTGTCCGTTTTCAGTTGCTGTGCGCAGAACTCTTGGCAGCGGATCAGCATTGTTTACAAGAATACAACTTTGTTGCTGAGGGCAACCAAAATGCTTAAGGCTGTATGTTGTATTTGTTGCTGAGGGCAACCAAATACTTATGATCGTGTGTTGCGTACTTAGAAATAACAATGTATGACTGTGAGGGTGTATCTTATATGTTTAGTTGTTAACTACCCCCAAAGCCTTCTGTATCCTTACTATAGCTCGCTTTCTCCTTAGTGCTATAAAAAGGACGAATGAGCCAATTAGTCCGACGTTCAGGACCGCACCAACCGCGAACCAGAATTTAGGCGAGCCTGCCGCAGTTACCTCCTCCTTGAAATCTCGAATTGATTGCAAGTTGTTGATATTCATACGATGCAGGAGTGGTATGCTTAGTGCCGGGTCATGACCGATGATGTTTAGGAGCGGTGACCTCACGGTGCCAGGCTGCTTGCTTGGTGATTTGCGCAAGTTTACAAATTCTGTGCCATTGATAGCTGCAGACCGTTCGAAAGTTATCAGGAAGGTTCCTGAAACGGTTACCTCTGCGCCATCATCTATTCGGACGCGCGCTGTCGCTTCATTGATAACCACGACGCCGTCGTCTACAGGCATTATCGCTTTCAGGTGGCTAGGTTGAGTGTGGCAGTTGGCGGTGTTTTCCGCGTAAAGGGAGCTAGCACAGGTTTCGCGCCGTGCTCGTTCGCAGAAGGTGTTATGCGTAGTTACGGTGCATCCAGTAACTGCAAAGGTATCCTTTTCGCATTCCGCCAACGTGTCTTCGTCGAGTGGCAGAATGGTTTGTTGGTGTGAAACGGGGTAGACGGAGACCTTTTAGCACCTAAACTCAACTTTAGGGTAGGCTATTAATATGTGGATAATATTCTCGGACTGAAGGACCTTGATCTTAGAAGCTTCTATTAAGCTAACTATTGGGGTATCTTGTTCGATAAGTGATTTCAGATCGGTATGATCAAGGATTGTAGGATTTACTATATTTGCTTTTGACAACGTTTTGGTGAGTATTAAATTTTGAATTTCTGTGTTTAGTATTCTATTTCTTGCCAACAGTGTCTCGAATAAATGAGGAGTGTCGACCAAATCGCCTTTGCGTTAACTGATAATTTTATTGATAGTGTTCGTCAGACTGTTTATTTGTTTTTGAGTTTCGGAGTTTATTAGTATCTGTTTAGAGTTAGCCTCCACCAACTGCGTCTCTGTAACGCGGACCCTTAGGAAATCTGAAGCATCAGGGGTGCCAGCAACAACCTTCAAGGCAATGCCTAAGAAATCGAGGCTTCGTGCAAATCTGTGATGCACTTGAAGAACGGACAACAATGTTCTAAGGTGATCTGTATCTACGTCTAGTAGTTTGCGCATATGCGACCGTCTCGTCTACCATACTAACAAATTCAGAAATGTTACTTGAGTGCCTCAAGTAGCTACGTTGATCGAACACCAGTACTTCCCCGTCTAAGACCGGAATGTAGTCGGCATGTGAGAAGTCGGTGATCCGAGCATTTACCGCTGCAAAGTGCAAACCTGAAATGGACGAACAATATAAGACGGTGTTCTAACTCTAAGTTGGCTTACTAGCTAATTGTGGAGGAAAACTTATTTCAGGTTGTCCTTATGGACCACCCTCCCCTTAATGAGGACAGACGTTCCCAGGTCTGCTTCGACTTTTTGTTCTGAGCATAGGGGAGTTAACTTGTTTCCTAGCCTCTTGTTGTTCTTCTGGAACACCTTTTCTCCTACCTCGAAAACGCGGTTTTGCCTTTTTGATATTGTCTTGCTGTGCCTTAATTAGCCTGTCTTTGACGTTTTCGCGACGATCATAAGCTGCTGCATGGACGATCTCAATTGGTTTCTCGCGGGTTACTGAGTGCAAACTTTTGTTGTACTCTATCGTAGCCTTTAAGATTAATTCTGTAGTGTCGCTGATTTTCCTGTCTAACTTGAGGCATCTCGCAATTTCGGTCAGGGTGCTATGAAAGCGCTCCATCTGGCCGTTTGAGGTGCTGTGAAGCGGAGCCGCATTCACAATGCAAATGCCGTAGGCGTTTCGGAGCATCGAAGTGATGGTCTCGGAATTGAAGGCCGCCTCGTTGTCGCAATAAATTGTCTTGGTTGTGGGGAAAAGGTTAAATATTTGCAGTAGAGGGCTTGTGACATCGATTATCGTTCTGGATAATATCGGTTGGACGACTGCAAATTTGGAGAATTTGTCTATGCAGGTCAAGAACTGTTTCTTGTCTGTCGAGAAAATGTCAATATGCAACATTTCGCCAGTATAACTTGGTATAGACGTTTCCCCGAGTTCTTGTTTCTTCGGGTGCCTATCATACTTGGCTTTAGTGCAGACCCTGCAGTTTGCAACCACTTCTTTGGCCAAACTGGCCATATTGGGAAAGTAATAGTCACGAAGTACTTGTTTAGTGTTTTCTTGAGCTGCTCTGTGCTCTGTGCTCTCGATTGTGCTCGGCAGTGATGATTTCTAACTGCTCGTTTTTGTCCGTTATATCTTGCACAAGATTTTTGCAATGCCAGAATTGGGTGGCAGGGAAATCCACAATCAGGTCGTGTTGGAAACTTGCCAACGTGGGAAGATCGCAATGTATTGCATTAACGACTCCAGAATTCACAACTTCTTTGAGAGTTTTGAGAATTGTGCTCTTGTCAGTGTAACTGATCAAGTGGCGTGTTTTGCTGCGAAACAGCAACAAGTTTCGCTTTAGCGGAAAACGCGATTCCTCTAGGACGATCTGGTTCCTAAAGCAATTCAAAGGTTTGTCTGTTGTCTCGACCATGTAGGTCAGGGAAAGTTCGCTGTGAACGGTTGCAGCGTGCGGACGGGGTCCATCTTGCAGAGCATTAATGTTTTGCCTTGAAAGGGCATCCGCCACCAGATTTTCTTTATTTATAAAACATTTTGGCATTGTGCTGGTCAATGTAAGATTTCCATCTTTTAATCTTGGAATTCGTGTTCTTGTCCGACACAGCGAACATGAGCGGCTGGTGGTCCGGGAAAATGTTAATTTCCCTAGAACCCTAGAACCTAAAGCCCACACAATGGCCAGCAATTCTCTTTCGTTAATGGCATAGTTTGGTTCGGCCTGTTTTAAGGCGCGAGAAATCATTGTTATTGGCCTATTGCCTTGGGAAAGAACCGCGCCAATTCCACTGGCCGAAGCATCAGTGGTTAAATCGAACGGTTTCTTTAAGTCAGGATACATTAACATGACATCTTCTGATGCCAAAATGCTGCGCAGACGGTGAAATGCATCCCGTTCAACTTCATTAAATTCAACAGGGATTTTTTTTTATATGTGCCTACTAACTGAACCATTTTCCCCTTTAAGTATGTCCGATATCGGACGCGCTATAGCGGCAAAGTCCTTAATAAAGACCCTATAGTAGCTGGCTAACCCCAAGAAGGACCTAACGCTGTAGACACTCTTTGGTTCAGGGAATTCCTGAATGGCTTTAACTTTTTTGGGATCGGATGTTGCTCCGTCTTTGGTTACGATGTAACCCAGGAATTCGATACTTTCTTTGAAGAATCGAGTCTTTTCAGGGCCTACACGCATGTTGGCGTCGATTAGACATTTTAACACAATGTTAATGTGTTGAAGGTGCTCCGTTTCGTTTTTAGAAAAAATTATGACATCGTCTACATAGACAAAGCAAATCTTTCCTATATGTTCCCTCAGGATATCGTCTATTGCCCTTTGGAATATGCTGCTTGCATTGCGCAGGCCGAATGGTAGTCGACAGAACTCGTACTTGCCGCTGCTTACTGAAAACGAAGTCTTTTCGCGGTCATGCTCCGCAAGGTAGATTTGATGGTACCCAGACTTTAAGTGGAGGGTAGTGAAGTATTTGGCCTTTCTTAGATTTGCTAAGATCATGGGGTAACGGTCCGGTATGGTTTTTTCGTTCAGTTTCCTGAAGTCCATTACCAACACTTTTTTGGGTTACCGTATGAGTCAGTGCCTTCAACCACCCATGTTGGGCTGTTGTAAGGCGATCTGGAGGGCCTGATTATTCCATCGTCCAGTAATTGTTTGACTTCTTTGTTTATGAAGTCAGAAGCACCCATGAGACTCGGGTATCTTGAATAAACAGGCTCGTTGTCTACTGTTCGGATTGTAGCGATGACAGCAGTATTAAAAGGGAGGGCTTCATCTGCATTTGAGAAGGCTCTTTTGTTTCTGAGTATCATGTCTCTAAACTCTTTCTTTACGGAGGGGGGGACTACGATGTAGTTGACATCGGTGAAGTTCACATCATTGATAGTACTGGAGTTTTTCGGATGTACTTTGGTATTCCAGAGTGTTTTTTGCCAAGTTCAATTTGACTCCGGCTTGTGTTAGCAAGTCGAAGCCTATGATGGCGTCGAA
Source organism: Drosophila hydei (assembly GCF_003285905.1). NCBI lineage: Eukaryota > Metazoa > Arthropoda > Insecta > Diptera > Drosophilidae > Drosophila > Drosophila hydei. The sequence continues at coordinate 828,376 of NW_022045852.1, forward strand.
AGAACTTAGGGTATCGAGGAGAAAAAACGGGGAAGTATGTTGGAAAATATTCATAAAGCATTTGCGCTTGATTTCGGTAGACCCGTGGATCGAGTTTACCGAGAATGACTTGGCGACCGGCGTTATGGTCTTTAGCTCTGTTAAGGGCTTCACATAATTTTTTGCCGCGCCAGTGTCAATCAACATCTTCAGAGTTCTCCCAGCCAACCGTCGTTCAATGTAAGGAAGCCGGGAGTGTTCCCTAAAAAATTAATCGAGTCGTCACCAGGTGCGTACTCGTTCTCACTCTCTAGTTCATCAACTGCCTCTTTGGCCGCCTTCTCGAATTCTGTTACGGCTTCTTTAGAATCTGATTTTACGACATTGTTAACGCGTTGTCGTCTTTGACCAGTTGAACGGTGTGACGAATTCTTGCGTTTTGGTGCGTTGGACTCACTGGCCTGACGCTTGCTGTAGTCAGTTTTTTGTCTAAATCTGGAGGAAGAGTCAACTTCCATGGGCTGTGGATGCCCGGTTTGATTGTCTTTAGGGGCCTGGGGCTGGGGACCGCCCTTTTGGCGTTTCACAAAATGGGGATTTCTCTCCTGATTTTGCTCATCTTTGTTAAATCTGGTTTGTTTGTATTGGGCACGGTTTTTGTTACCTTCAGCAATTTGCGCTCGGTCTTGCAAGGCTCTAGCGTAAGAGTTCGCGAACATGCTTCTCTCAATGCTAGCTTCTGCCGCTCTGGCTAGGGTCAGTGCGGATGGTAGATCTTTTGGTTGTGCAGGGAACACAACCGCTCTCAACGGCTTTCTAAGACCGGAGATAAAGGCGTGCAAGGCGTCGTCTCTGACCTCCCGGTTGAGCAAATCGGCGCCTTCTTGGTCGTGAGACATTACAATTTTGTTAGTTACGAGCGTGAGTTTCTTTTCGACGTCATCGTAGTATTGCATCAGGGACATTTCGCCCTGCGTAACTAACTCCAAACATTGTCTCAGCAAGCGCAAGTATGTTTTATCCGAGTATGTACAATCTAGCCTAGCTAGTATTGCATCAAAATTTAGGACAGTGTTGTGAGACACTAGTAAGGCTCCAGCTGGGCCTTTGATCTTGTTCCTAATGATCGCTACCGCTTGGTAGTGTGCAGTGCTCTTTGGATAATTCTTGAATAGTTCGTATGCGTTGATGGCTGCTTGCCTCCACGCTACATACTCATCCTTTACGCCGGAGAAATCCGGCACAGATTTAATAATGTCTAAGGCAATATCGCATTTGGCGTTAGGATCGACGGATATTTTCTCGTATGTGACGATTTGCGGCGCTTTCACCTGCAAACTCTGTATTTGTGAAGTTAAAGCGGTTATTTGTGCTTGAAACTGATTTTGTTGTTGCGCTAAAGCTTGCCTGATGGCACCCTCAATGAGAGTCTGAACTTGACCTGGCTCCATTTTTTCAGTTACAACGGAATCTGCAGGAGTAGGATCTGCTGAGCAATTGATTTCCCCCTCCCAGCTATCCTCACTATTATATTCGACTTTTATCTCCCTATAATTCCAACTCATTGGCTTATGGTTGGCACTTTTCAAAACTTAGGCCGATCTAGAAAAATCGGCAGGTAAAACTGTTGGCAATAACGGAAACTGGTGTATCTTGGGGTATGCAATATTTATTATAAAAATTGTTAAGGGTATGCAGCAAAAAATATAATACTGCCGAAAGTATTCTATAATTATTCGTTTAAGGTATGCAATGCTTTAAAGGAATGAAATGCTGGCAGAAGAAAGCAGCAATATTTACTTTATTTTACACTTTTTTTTTATAAAAATCGCACGTATCGGTAAGTGGCGTTCGTGAATAATTTCTTCAAAACTGAAATCACTTATGAATTTACATGGTATGGGTTCCTATTTATTGGTTGGGCGCCAATTAAGTCTTCCGTCGTAACTTCGTTGTCTGGCGACGATGTGTGGTTGATCGGATGGTGGTGACTTCTTCTCTTTGTGAGGTGGTGATGAATCCAACAGGTGACTATTGGAACAATGTGATTAGGTTGTGGGAACTTTCCCAGTTGCCCGTCTCGGACATGGTCAACTATGATTGATAACACAAATAATGTTTATTGACGGCAATGCCGGAGTTTAATCATTCGCTCGTCTTATAATGTTGCGATCTAGATTGAGACTGAAAGCTACAGCATTGTTCAAGCTTAAGTTTGCCCTGTGAAGCTAATGCATCACGCCATACGCTAGAGTCGGCATGCCGACTCAGCATTCTTGCGCAAGCAGCACGGGTGTCCGTTTTCAGTTGTTTGCTTTGTTTACAAGAATACAACTTTGTTGCAACCAAAATGCTTAAGGCTGTATGTTGTATTTGTTGCTGAGGGCAACCAAATACTTATGATCGTGTGTTGCGTACTTAGAAATAACAATGTATGACTGTGAGGGTGTATCTTATATGTTTAGTTGTTAACTTGTATTTCTTGTGCAACTCGCATTTTTCCAACGAATATGTGTCGAGGAATTGTGATTTTATTAAGGCTTTGAAGGTCGTCACAATATGTTTTCCAATCTCTTTGTAGGCTTGTGGATAGCTCCTCATCCCAATCAAGGTTTGACTCCCACAATTGTTGCATACATATTTTGGCTCTTACCACTACTGGGGCAAATAGGCCTAGTGGGTCAAATATTTGTGCCAATTCTGAGCATACAACTCTTTTGGTAATTTTAGTTGCTTCTGCTGCTAGAGCTCGTCCATGGAGGCTGTCAGTTTTTGGACTCCATGTTAGACCCAATGTCTTGATGCTGTTGTCTTCCGAGTCATCCAGTTTTACCAGTGATATTGTGTCTTCCTTTTAGATTCCTTGAATCAGTTTATCATTGTTAGCGCACTATTTACGAAGTCTTAATCCTGCTGGTAGAAGTATTTTGTTGATTTCATATCGGATTTTCATGGCTTCTGTTAATGAATCCGCTCCTGTTAGACAGTCATCGACATAGAAATCATTTTCACTGTCTTTGCTCCTAAAGGATATTGTAGCTTGTTAACATTTGCCAAAGCATTTTATCGTATGTGATAGTTTTTAGTCTGTAGTACTTCAGCTCTTCCTGAGGTGAGTTTCTCCAAACTATCATCTGATGAAATTGATCTGCCGGATTCATCCATATCGGACGATACATCTTTTCGATGTCGGCGGTAAAGACATATTTGTGAGTCCTAAAACGCAGAAGAAGTAACAACAATTCACTTTGTACCGTTGGACCAGCGTACAAGATATCATTTAGAGCCTTGCCGGAGACTCTCCCAGCGCTGAAATCTTCAGAATATGACAGTTTTAAAATTAATTTTCCAACCACTGCCTTATGTATATTATTTTTGAGAGGGGCTTCACAATATACCTCTGCTGGGGTCCGAAAGGGTTGTGCTGATTCCAACGTGTCTAGTTTCCAAAAGCGTTCCAATAAATCGTCTGTGCCATCATTTGTAGTTGCTACAGAGCACGTCTGCCGATGCCGATACCTTCAATTCGCGTGTTTGAATTTTTGCTCTGAAGTTTCCAAATCGGCCGTTGTTTCCCTAGCACATAATTGTTTTTTGTAGTGTTTGCTGTAGGAGCTCTTTTCACATCTGGTGTCTTCTCGAAGTGCAAGTATCTTATGTTTTTTATTGTACTTCATGCAGTTGCGTAGGAAGCGTGATTTTGCCATATGATTTGGCCGCAGACAATTTACGCACAATTTTTGGCTTTGTTCCCATTTAAAACGTGCGTCTACAGACTTAGACGCAAAGTTTTCACATCGATAAATTCGATGATCTGGTGAGTTGCAGAATTGACAATCCTAATCCTTTTCGGATGAGGCAGATGCACATACTTTTTGCCTTTCCTTATGCATGTGCCTTTCCAACGCAAGGAATCTTAGTTCCACGATGATTAAGAACTCCTTAATTGGCTGCATTCTTTTAGTCTCCTTGATGGATTGCTCATATAGTACATGAGTCATCCTGTCTAACTTCTTTGCTAGTAACACTAGCAAAAGTGGATCCCAATTGTTTGTTTCCACCTCAATGCTTCTTAGTGCAGCAAGCGTTTCTTTAACGTTGTCGTGGAAGTTCTTTATATATGATGCCTCGTTTGTTACTGACGGTTGACTCAGCAGTTGGCTTCTCATCAGTTGGCGTGCCTTGGATTTGGAATATGGCTGTCTCTGCATTCAGGTAGTTTGCCATATTGTACCCGAGCGCGATTGGATCTTCGAACATTCGGAAGATCTCAAAATGAATTTGGTTAATTTTTTCCCAATATTCCTTTACCAGAGGCCTGAAGCGGGCCTGTGATTCTTGTGTAATCTGGTCAAGCATTCTTTTCAATGCTGCCAGCAGAGCAGGTTGTTTCTCTTGATATTTTATAACAATATTTTTGATTATTGAAAAGTAATTTTTGTTTGAATATGAATTCTCAACGGGATTCCCAGCCATTAGGCTCCTTATTTTTTCATCGCCTTGCTCGAAGGCAGTCCAGAGCTGACTTAAATGCGCAGCCTTATTTTGGAAGTATTTTGGATGTGACTTGCGGTCTTGATTATCCTTTTTTTAGCTTCTAATAAAAACTTGTATCTTCTCACCCCTCGAGTTCTGATTATTAATTAATGCTTCCATTTTATTTATATATACATATATATATGTAAGTTATTTATTTTAAGGTTCTGATATTAGGTTTAACGCGTACGAGGTAACGGCGCTAACACGTGTTCTAAAAATGAGAAGACTTTGCAAATTCCGAGGCGATGACCGAAGTTCTTTATTTCCCAAAATCGACTGACCCTACTTGACAATCTTTCTTATAATCGAAGCTAGCCCTAAGCCCTGGAAACGCTGGCATTGCATAAAGTACCAGGGATCGTATATCGCTGGGCAGCAACATTGTCGTGCGTGAACGCTTCCGCCGTTGGTGAGTGACGTCCTCGGAGTTCTTGAAACTGTTAATCACCGCTTGAAGATCAAGTTGACGTTAGTTCCTCTGATGTCTTTGGTAAAGTTTCATTGAGGCGTAGCAGGAAAGTAGAAGGATGACCACGGTTAGTCCAGATATTATTGGTCTTTTTACCAGTCGTTCTTCTATTTGGGCAATGTACCGGAGGTTTTTTTTGCTTAGCTTCTGTAGGTACGGCAGGCTCGGTATTTCCTGATGATCCGTTATATTTAGAAGCGTGGATGCCGCTGGTCTCGGGGATTTCCTGACGTATTTTTTTGGATTTCTATATACGGTGCCGTTTACCTTTATCTCGTTGTCAAAGGTAAGGAGGAATGTCCCTCTCACCATTTGCTCGTCAACTATAGCCGCTCTGTCGTTGATGATGATAACGCCATCGTCGATGATGGTTAGAGGTTCAAGATGGCTGGGTCGAGTTGAGCAATGTGCAGTGCCACCTGAGTGCAGTTGTTGTGCGCACGTTGTATAGGGTAATTTCTTGCAGAGCGTTGTTGTGAGGGCTGTGCTACAATTTCCTATTGATATTACATGGTGGCTGCAAACAGCTTTATTGTAGTCTTCGGCGAAATTGATTACAATGCCATCGTGTTGGACAAGGTATATTGTTAATTTTTTACATACTATGTTAGGCTTATGGCTTATCTTATAGTTTAGTTTATCTTTAAAGTTTAGAAAGTTATTATTTAGCAAGACTTTAACTTGAGATACTTCCATTAAGTCAGTAATAGTGATATTTATAGGGTGTTCATTAACAATATTTTTTAAGTCAGAAGAATCCAATATGGAGGGGTTTACAATTCCAACTTTTACAAGTGTTATTGATAGCATTAAGGTTTCTAGCTCTGAAATAATTATTCTGTTTCTTGAGAGCAGTATTTCATACAAATGTTCTGTGTCTATTTGTTTTGTTTTTGTTATGAGGCTTACTGTGTTTGTTAGCTTATTTATTTGTTCTTGCATTTTTGTGTTTATAGTTACTTGCCTGTTTTCTGATTCTACAAGTTCTTTCTATGTAAATTTAAGATTTTCCAAGTCGTCGGAGTCTGGTGTGCCAGCTACGACTTTAAGAACGGTGCCTAGCATATTAATGCTCCTAGCATGTATATGATGGATATTTACTGTGGCTATTAGTGCTTCTATATGTTGTATAAATTATTAAGTTTTGATCCCGCGATGTCCAACGTCGTCCTCCGATTGCTCCGGCGACGTTCCAGCGATGACTCACTAGTAATTCCAAATTAGGAAGATTACGGTGGGAAACTTTACTTTGTTTCCTTTATTAATTACTGGCCTTGTGGCTCAGCAATGTATCAATTAAATAACAAAAATACGGCTTGGTGCCGGAGTATAATTCATAGACAAGTTGTGTCTTCTTTATTCCAAATTAAACTGAATACAAAATTGACCTGAAACTGAAGTCAAAGCTAAGCTAGAGCAAAAGCCACACAAAGCCCATAGCCGGCAATGCCGGCTCAGCATAACTGATAAACAAATCTACTTGCGCAATGTCAAGTATCATGTTTCCAGAACTGACTTTGTGTCGGGGCATTGCGCTGACTCTGATGTGTCAGCGGAATGCGCATGCGAGGGTAGCTTAAATACTAAGTCTCTAACAAGCGAGGGTTACTTGTTAACTATCCCCCCACTAAGTTCGTGACCGGCCTCGGACACACTGTACTTGTTGATGACTTCTTGCACCTTCTTCGATTCCATTTTTCGTTTGTAAAAGTGGTAGATGACAATAAAACAGCTGAAGGCGGCGCTTAAAATTATACCGCTGATGAGCCAGTTTGCTTGGGAGTCAGATGATTCCAGATCTTCTTTAAACTCGCTGATGACTCGTAAGTTGTGGGTATTCATCAAATGAAGTTCCGGTAAGCTCAGCACAGGGTCATGACTTATGATGTTGAGAAGTGGAGACCCTGCAACGGCTGGACTCTTTTTTACCATTTCTCGTTGGTTGGTGAATTGAGTCCCGTTGATCATGCTGGAGCGTTCAAAGGTGATGAGGTAGGTGCCATGGATGCTGATTTCTGGCCCGTCATCTGCGCTTACTTTCGCCGAACTGTCATTGATGATTATTACTCCGTCATCTACTTCGGTGATGGTTCTTAAGTCGCTGGGTTGAGACCGACAATTTGCCGTGCTTCCGGCATATAAAGCCCGAGCGCAATTATCGCCCTTTGCCACCTTGCATATTGCGCCAAAGTTGGTAGTAGTGCATCCTGAAGTAGTTAAAACATCGCCGTCACAATTAGCTATGATGTTATCCTGTAGCTGTAGTATGGTGTGTTGATGTGATACAGGGTAAATTGCTATCTTGTTACAAACGGATTTGATTTTTGGATATGTGATTAGTACATGGACAATATTTTCGGACTGGAGTACTTTTATGGAAGAGGCTTCCATCAGGTTAACTATAGGGACTTCTGGAGGGTGTTCATTAAGTATTGATTTCAAGTCATTATGATCAAAAATGGTGGGATTTTCTATGCCTGATCTAGCGAGAGTGATTGTGAGAATTAAATTTTGTATTTCTGTTGTTAACATTCTGTTTCTTGCCAAAAGTGCCTCATATAAATGTGGGGTGTCTACTAAGTTGGCTTTCTTGGCCTTTATAATTTCATTTACGGTGGAGGTTAACTGATTGATTTGTTTTTGTGTTTCAGTATTTATAACTACTTGCATATTGTTTGCATCAATGAGCTTTGACTCGGACAATTTGATCATCCTGAAATCGGAAGCGTCCGGTGTACCGGCAACCACTTTTAGTACTGTGTCTAGGAAGTCTAAGCTCCTGGCCGTCCTATGATGTACTCTTACTACGGACAATAGACTTCTAACGTGATCTATATCAACGTCTAGAAGCTTTCGCATGTGCGATTGGGGAAATAATTCGGACAACTTATCTGTTTCATCTATAATATTGGTAAACTCTGTCAAATTGCTGGTGTGTCTAATAAGCCCTTGTCGTTCCCAAACTAGTACGTTCCCATCCAATATGGGAATGTAGTTTGATCGTGAGTAATCAGAGATTCGAGAGAACGCTACCACAAGCATGTTTAGAAGCAAAAGCGTACGCCTGTAATGAATGAACAATGAAGTTATAAACCTTTGTGTTCTAATGCCTAACTTAGTTACTATCTGAGGTTGTCTTTATGGACCACCCTCCCTTTAATGAGAACCGTGGTTCCCAAGTCAGCTTCTACCTTTTCTTCCGAGTATAGCGGCGTTAGCTTGTTTCCAAGTCTTTTGTTGTTTTTCAAGAACACTGTTTCGCCTACCTCAAATACTCTGTTTTGTCTGTCTGGGTTGCATCTGTCAAGCACTGCTTGTTGTGCTTTTTGAATTTTTCTCTTTACAGATAGTCTGACTTCTGATGACGTGCCATGTATGATGTCAATCGGTTTTTCGTTTGTAACCGAGTGGATTGACTTGTTGTATTCTACTGTTGATCTCAAAATTAATTCAACAGTTTCGCTGGCTTTTCCATCTAGTTTTAGACTTCTGGCTATGTCAGCCAGCGTACTGTGGAAGCGCTCTACCTGTCCATTGGAACTGCTGTGAAGCGGTGGTGCATTTACAATGTCTATATTGTAGTTGTTTTTCAGGAATGATCTGATCATTTCTGAGTTGAAAGCAGCTTCATTGTCACAATATATGGTTCTGATTTCAGGAAAGATATTAACTAGTTGTATAATGTGTATTTTTACTTCCATTGCTGTTCGAGATAGAAGTGGTTGTACCACAGCAAACTTTGAGAACTTGTCAATGCAAGTTAAAAATAGTTTGTTGTCGGTGGAGAATATGTCGATGTGAAGAGTTTCGCCTGCGTATGAAGGAATTGGTGTAGTACCCAATTCCTGTTTTTGCGGGTGTCTGTCATATTTGGATTTTGTACAAACTTTGCAATTAGCAACAGCTTCTTTCGCTAAATTAGTCATTTTTGGAAAATAATAGTCACGAAGGATTTGCTTAGTATTTTCCTGCGCCGCTCTATGCGCGCGGTTGTGTTCGGCTACGATTATTTCTATCTGTTCGTTTTTGTCAGTGATGTCGGAAACATAATTCTTGCAATGCCAAAATTTGGTTGCAGGGAAACTTGAGACTAGGCTATGTTGAAAGCAGGCCAGTGTAGGGAGATCGCAGTGGAATGCGTTTACCGCGTCTGTAATTATGAGTGGTTTTAGAGTTTCAATTAACGAATTTTTGTCAGTGAAGCTGATCAGGTGGCGAATTTTTTGGCCAAATAAAATGATTTTGCGTTGTAGAGAAAAGCGTGCTTCTTCTAAGATAATTTGATTCTTGAAGCAATTTACCGGTTTGTCAGTCGTATCGATCGTGTACGTCAGTGACAATTCGCTGTGGATTGTTGCAGCGTCTGATTGAGGTTCGTTTTGTAAGGCGTTTAAGTCTTGCCTAGAAAGGGCGTCAGCCACGAAGTTTTCTTTCCCTGGTTTGTATAACACTGTTGTGTTATGTTCGTCGATAAAGGCTTTCCACCTTTTGATTTTAGCATTTGTGTTTCTTTCGGAAACTGCAAAGGTTAGGGGCTGATGGTCAGTGAAGATTTTTATTTCTTTGGCACCATATAAGTAGTTTCGTAGTTTTCCTAATGCCCATACAATGGCTAACAATTCTCTCTCGTTTGTAGCGTAGTGTGACTCGCTAGTTTTGAGAGTTCTTGAAATCATTGTTATTGGTCTGCCCCCTTGGGATAGGACAGCTCCAATGCCATTCATTGATGCATCCGTTGTCAGGTCAAATGGCTGTTGAAAATTTGGATACATAAGGGTGACATCTTCTGATGCCAAAATGTTACGCAACCATTCGAATGAGTTTCGTTGGGTTTCATTAAATTTTACCTCAATTTTTCTGGACATATGTTTACTGACCTTGCCATTTTCTCCCTTGAGTATGCTTGTTAGGGGGGCTGCTATAGATGCAAAGTCTTTTATGAAAACCCTATAGTAGCTTGCTAATCCGAGGAAGGACCTGAGGCTGTAGAGGTTTTTTGGTTCGACATATTCTTGGATGGCTTTGACTTTTTCGGGATCAGTTCGTATCCCATCTTTTGTCACTAAGAAGCCTAGGAATTCGATACTGTCCTTGAAAAACTGAGTTTTTTCTTGTGAGACTCTCATATTAGCGTCACACAGGCTCTTTAGTATCGTGTCAACGTGTTTCACATGGTCAAACTCGTTTTCTGAGAAAACTATTACGTCATCTACATATACGTAACATGTTTTCCCTATTTGTTCCCTTAGGACGTCATCTATGGCCCTCTGAAAAATGCTTGACGCGTTTTTTAAGCCGAATGGCAAACGGCAAAATTCGTACTTGCCGCCATTTACAGAGAACGATGTTTTTTCGCGGTCTTGTTCCGCGAGGAAAATCTGGTGGTAACCTGACTTTAAGTCCAAGGTTGTAAAAAATTTTGCCTTCCCTAGGTTTGCTAGAATCATAGGGATGCTTGGCATTGGGTACCGATCAGCAATAGTTCGTTCATTTAGCTTCCTAAAGTCGATTACAAGGCGCTTGTTCTTATTTCCGTTGGTATCGGTCCCTTTTTTGTCAACAACTCAAGCTGGGCTGTTGTATGGTGATCTTGATGGTCTAATTAAACCATCTTTGAGTAAACATTCAATTTCTTTGTTTACAAAGTCCGATACGCCCATTGGCAGGGGGTACCATTTGGAGTAGACTGGCTCGTTGTCCACAGTTCTCACTGTGGCTACAACGGAGGTATTAAAGGGTAACGCCTCTTTAGAGGTCGAGAACGCCTTTTTCCTTTTTAGCACCATATCTTTGAACTCAATTTTTATTGAGTCTGGTACAACTATGTCGTTTACATTGGTAAAATTGACATTAGAGCACTCATGGAACTGGATATTTTCCTGTTTGTCTAAGTATTTTAACTTGCTATCCCGAAGGTTCAACGTAACTTCCGCCTGCGTTAGCAGGTCGAAGCCTATAATTGCGTCGAACGAGGTGAGCGTGTCTAACAGGAAGAAAGGGGATGTTTGTCCAAAAAGTTTTACTAAACATTTGTTTTTTATTATACTGGAGCCGTGAATAGAGCTCACAGTGAAGGGCTTTTCGGCTGGTGTTACTACTTTCAGCTCCTTTACGGGCTTAATGTAGTTTTTAGCCGCCCCGGTGTCAATTAGAATTTTTAGACTTCTCCCAGCCAACTGTCGTGTAATGAACGGCAGCCGGGAGCGTTCCCTAAAAAATTCACCGAGTCATCGAGTCCGATGGACTCAGTTTCATCGTCGATACAAGCTACAGCTTCTTCCGCTATCTCCTTGTACTTTTTGTTATGATCAACATGGTCGTCTTGGGCTATGTTGTTGACACGTTGTCGTCTGGCGCCTGTAAAGCGCTCTGACGAGTTTGGTCTTTTCTGGGTCTGTGTGCCTAAGTTTTGGTTGTTGTTAAACTGAGTATGTTGTCTAAACTTAGACGAAGTATCGATTTCCATCGGCTCTGGATGTTCTGCATGGCTTTCTTTTTTATTCTCCTGGTGAGAGTGCTGTTTTTTAAAGAAATGAGGGTTCTTTTCCTGACCATTATCATCCCTATTGCCTTTACTCCGTTTGTAGTGCGATCGATTCTTGCTACTTTCGTTCGCCTGATTTTTTTCTTCTAGCGCTTTAGCGTATGATGCAGAGAAAGCACTGCGCTCAATGCTAGCCTCGGCTTCTTGGGCCAATGCCAAAGCAGATGCCAAGTCTTTTGGCTGCGCTGGGAATACTACTGCTCTCAGGTTCTTCTTCAGACCCGAGATGAAAGCATGTAGGGCATCTGCCCTGACCTCCTTATTAAGTAATGTGGCCTGTTGTGGTTCGTGAGACATGACGATTTTATTTGTCACCAACGTTAGCTTTTTTTCGACTTCGTCGTAATAGCTCATAAGGCTTAAGTCGCCCTGTCTTACCATCTCTAGTTTTTGCCGTAAAAGGCGTAATGACGTTTTGTCGGAATAAGTGCAATCTAATCTAGCTATGATTGCGTCAAAGTTCAACACAGTATTGTGTGAGACTAACAGCGCTCTAGCTGGTCCTCGGATTTTATTCCGAATTATTGTTACCGCTTGGTAGAAATTAGCGCTGCCCACAAAGGGCTTGAATAATTCGTAAGCATCAGTGGCAGATTGCCTCCATGCTACGTATTCGTCTGCCACGCCGTCGAAATAGGGTACTGATTTTATTATGTCAAGTGGTAGGTCACATCGAATGTTTTGATCTACCTCTATTCTTTGGTATGTTTCTACCTGTGGCGCTTCTATGCGCAAACTATTTATTTGCTGTTGTAGCTGATTCAACTCTCCCCGGTGCCTTATCTCCTGAAGCTGTAAAGCGTTTTCTATCATGGCTAAAGCATATTGTTTAGGGCAGTTGTTAAACGTGGGTGTATTTCGGCAAGGTAAATGATCTTTTGTTTTAACACTGACTTGAAATTAATACTTGATGAACTTACATGTTCTGAGACGTTCCTAGCCAGTTATTAAATTTCCGTTGGGCGCCAATTATTAAGTTGTGATCCCGCGATGTCCAACGTCGTCCTCCGATTGATCCGGCAACGTTCCAGCGATGACTCACTAGTAATTCCAAATTAGGAAGATTACGGTGGGAAACTTTACTTTGTTTCCTTTATTAATTACTGGCCTTGTGGCTCAGCAATGTATCAATTAAATAACAAAAATACGGCTTGGTGCCGGAGTATAATTCATAGACAAGTTGTGTCTTCTTTATTCCAAATTAAACTGAATACAAAACTGACCTGAAACTGAAGTCAAAGCTAAGCTAGAGCAAAAGCCACACAAAGCCCATAGCCGGCAATGCCGGCTCAGCATAACTGATAAACAAATCTACTTGCGCAATGTCAAGTATCATGTTTCCAGAACTGACTTTGTGTCGGGGCATTGCGCTGACTCTGATGTGTCAGCGGAATGCGCATGCGAGGGTAGCTTAAATACTAAGTCTCTAACAAGCGAGGGTTACTTGTTAACTTATATCTGTGTCTAATAACTGTCTCATGTGTGATCGTGGAAAATTTTGTCTTAATTTCTTCGTGTCCTTTACTATTGCTGAGTATAGAGTAAGATTAGTTGAATGTTTTAAATATTGGAAATCCGTCCAAATGGTTACATATCCGTCTGAGATCGGTAAGTAATCTGTGTTCGTATAATCGGTAAGTTTCGCCGCTATCGTTGTGGCGAAGAGGATTATAGCCCAAATCCTAAAGATAAAAAGTATAAAATAGGAGTTTAATGTTTTGTTTACCTTAGGTTGTCCTTGTGGACCACCCTTCCTCTTATTAAGACCGTTGTCCCCAAGTCTGCATCAATTTTGTTTTCATTGTACAGAGGTGTCAATTTGTTCCCTAAACGTCTGTTTGCTTTACAAGAACTGTATCGCCTACTTGGAATTGTCTATCGTGTCTTGTTTCATTTACCCTGTTTATTTGGGGCTGCTGTGCCTTTTGAATTTTATTTCTTATTTCAATTTCAAGTTCTGGGGAGGATGAGTCGATTATGTCGATTGGGCGTTTGTCTGTTACCGAGTGAACTGTGTTGTTGTATTCAAGAGTTGCTTGGAGTATCGTTTCAACGGTATCTGTAATTTTCCTTTGAGCTGTTAGGCATCTTGCGATGTCGCTGAGGGTGCTATGGAATCTCTCGACTTGTCCATTTGAAGTACTATGGAGTGGTGGGGCGTTTACGATTTGAATGTCATACTGGCCGTTTAATAGTGATTTTATTGTTTCGGACTTTAAGGAGGGTTCATTATCTCAATAGATCGTCTTGATATGTCGATAAAAATTTACAAGTTGTAAAATTGCCGATTGTATGTCGATTATTGTCATTGAAGCAATGGGTTGAACGGTTGCGAATTTTGAAAATTTGTCTATGCGTGTAAGGAAGTATTTTTTATCAGTCGAGTATACGTCAATGTGTAGCATTTCACCCACATAGGAAGGTATAGGAGTTTCCCCAAGTATTTGTTTTTGTGGGTGACGGTTGTATTTAGCTGTTTTATAGATTTTGCAATTTGTAACCACTTCGTTAGCTAGTTTTGTCATTTTTGGAAAGAAGTAGTCTTGTAAAATCTGTTGTACATTTTCTTGAGCTGCTCTGTGGGCTCGATTATGTTCTGTTACAGTTATTTCCTTTTGTTCGTTCTTGTCAAAAATGTCATTTACCATATGTTTTGTATATCGAAATATTGTTGTTGGGAAAGTTTCTATTAGTTTATGTTGTATGAATGCCAGTATTGGTAACTCGCAATGGATTGCATTAACGACTTTTTTTTGACTACATTGTAAACTCTTTCGATTAACGAATTTCTGTCTGAGAAGTGAATTGTATGTCGGATTTTTTTTACCGAATATAATGACTATACGATCAGAAGCTACTCTATCTTCTTCAATTATAATTGGGTTTTGGAAACAGTTGATTGGTTTGTCTGTTGTTTCTATAGTGTACGTGAGCGATACTTCGCTGTGTATTGTAGCTCTGTCTGACTGTGCGTTGTCTTCCAATGCATGAATATTATGCCGCGATAGCGCATCAGCAACGTAGTTTTCCTTCCCTGGCTTGTAATAGATGTTTGCATTATACTCATCTATAAAAGCTTTCCAACGCCTGATTTTTGCATTTGGATTGCGGTCAGATACTGCAAACGTCAGGGGTTAGTGGTCCGTAAAGATATTTAAATTTTTTACTCCGTACAGATAATTTCGGAGTCTTTTCAAGGCCCAGACTATAGTAAGTAATTCTCTTTCATTTGTTGCAAAGCTAAGTTCCCTATCTTTCAATGTCCTTGATATCATGGTGATTGGTTTTCCGCCTTGGGATAAGACTGCCCATCAAACGTTTTCTTGTAGTCGGGGTAGAGTAACATTACATTTTCGGATGCGAGAACCTCTTTTAGTTTCTCAAATGCCGTGAGTTGACTCTCGTCGAATTTGACTGGTATTTTCTTTGATTGTCCTGCGCTAACTTTGCCGTTTTCGCCTTTTAAGATGTCGCTTATAGGCTTTGCCAAAGACGCGAAGTCTTTGATAAAACACCTATAGTAGCTTGCCAGCCCGAGGAATGATCTGACGTTAAACAGAGTTGTTGGTAATTCGTAGTTACGAATATCTTCAACTTTGCTTGGACATGTCTTTATACCTTTATTTGAGACCACGAAACCTAGATATTCGACGTTTTCTTTGAAAAGTGTGACTTTTCTGGCGAAACTCTCATGTTGGCCTCGTATAGTTTATTTAAGACCCAGGCGATATGTTTGACGTGGTTTTCCATGTTTTCAGAAAAAATTATTACGTCGTCGACGTAAACGTAACAAGATTTTCCGATTTGCTCTCTGAGCACATCGTCAATGGCTCTTTGAAAAATACTGGGTGCATTTTTCAAGCCAAAAGGGAGCCTGCAAAACTCATACTTTCCACTTCCTACAGAAAAGGCTGTCTTTTCTCGGTCCTTTTCAGCAAGTAAGATCTGGTGAAATCCGGATTTCAAATCTAGGGTTGTAAAATACTTTATTATACCTAAGTTGGATAAGATAGAGGCAATATTGGGGATTGGATATTTGTCATCTATTGTTTTTTGGTTAAGTTTTCTGAAGTCTATGACTAAACGCTTCTTTTTCCTTCCCCGTTCATCAGTACTTTTTTTATCTACAACCCAAACGGGGTTATTGTACGGTGAACGAGATGGACGTATTATACGGTTTTTTAACAGGTCTTGAGTTTCTGCGTTTACGAATTCCGACACGCCCATTGGGTATGGGTATAATTTGGAATATATGGGATCCTCATTTTCTGTTCTATGTTGGAATTATATGGGAGTGCTTCAATTGGTTCCGCAAAGACTCCTGTTCGTTTCTTGAGCATTGTTTGAAAGTTTGTTGTTATAGCTTGAGGGGTTTCTATTTCTTTGACATCTGTAAAATTTACGGCTGGGCATTTTAGAAATTTAATAGTCTCAGAAGTGCAGTTTGTTATTAACTTCTTATTTTTGAAATCTAATACAACGTTGTTTTGGTTTAGTAAATCAAGTCCAATTATACCGTCAAATGTCGTAAGGTTTGGTAGTAAGAAAAATGTTGTATTTGTGTTAAAAAGATGCATTGTACACTTCCTGTCAATATCGTTATAGCCATGAATTGATTTTATTCGAAAGGGTTTTTCTACTGGCTTAATATGTTTTAATTCGTTTAATGGTTTAACATAGTTTTTCGAGGCCCCTGTATCTATAAGTAATCTTATTGTCCTTCCTGATCTTTCTATGAACGGTAGCAGGGAGCCAAGCCTAAAAAATTGACCTGGTCATATTCGTCGGATTCGTCTTCAATGTCTTCTGCCTCATTTTCTGCGATAGTCCGATATTCACTACCGTCCTGTTCATATTTTGTATCTCCTCTTTCTAAATGGTTAACTCTTTGCTGCTTCGGTCCTGTGAGCCGTACACTACTATTATTTGGTCTCTTGTTTGCTTGTCTCTGATTTCATATTTTGTGTTTTGTTGTTGAGTCGACCACTGAGTTAGCTTTGAGGGAGCTGTATTTTGCTGGTATTGGGTCGTCTGTCCGAAGCGAGCGGATGTGTCAACGTCCATTGGTTCAACTTGTTCTCGTCGTGGTGAGAATTCTTGTTTCTTATAATATGGGCTTTTCCCTGGCTGGTTGTATTTTGGGTTTTGAGTTAGATTCCTATCTCTGCCTTGTTGTTTTTGTTCTGTTCTCTGAGCCTTTTCTTCTAAACTACGTGCAAAATTCGTGGCAAACATATAACGGTCATGATTAGACTCGACTTCTTGCGTTAATGCCATTGCATAGGGAAGATCAGTTGGTCTAACTGAGAATAGGACATCACTTAAAGCTTTCTTGGTACCTGAGATGAATACTCGTAGAGCGTCTGCCCTGTATTTCTCATTTAACGAAGAGGCAACGTTGGTGTCATAGGTCATGATTGTCTTATTTATGAGTAAAGTCAGTTTCTTCTCAACTTCGTCATAGTACTGTAGTAGTGTCAGATTTCCTTGACGGAGTGTTGACAGCTCTTGTTCAATTAGGTATATCAGTCGTTTGTCTGCGTACGTGAAATCTAACCGATTTATAATGGCCCTAAAATTCAGAGGATAGTCAAACGAAGAGAGTACCATATCGGCGGCGTTTTTAATTTTGTTTCTTAATATTCCTAAAGCTTGATAATGTTTCGAGCTACCATCATATTTCTCATATACTTTGTATGCGGTATGCGCAGCTTTCCTCCATGATACGTAAGTCTCATTTTTTCCTTCAAATTTCATGCTGTCAAGGGTTTCATTGCAAATGACGCTTGCCCTGATCTCGGCCTCTCTAAATGTTTCTACTTCAGGAGTGCTAATTTGTACAGAACCAATACGTTGTTCTATGTCGCGTAATTTCTGATCAAAGTTTTCTTTTTGGGTTCTTAAAGCGCTTGTAACTGCGCCTTCTACAATCGCTCTTAACTGTTCGTTAGATAAAGACATTTTTATTTTATCACCTGTATCTATACTTTGAAATTTTTTTACTAAATCTTGTATCTCACTATCACTCATAACATGCAAATAAGATATGTGTAGTGTTTTTTTATAATTGAACGGTTGGAATTGTATTTGAATTGTATTTAACAATTTTTATTTATTTTTTTTTTTAACTCCCTACTCACATGTTCTTATATTATGTTCGTAGAGCTGATGTTTTGATGAACTGCTTCCTCGGTGAACTTTTGTTTTAGTTGCGTATTAGTTATAAATTCTATTGTTTTTTTTTTTACAATATATTCGTTGAATATTTGTTTAATTGAGTTCGGTTTCGTTGGGCACCTGTTATTTTTTTTAAGGTAACGGCGTTAACACGTGTTCTAAAAATGAGAAGACTTTGCAAATTCCGTGGCGATGACCGACGTTCTTTATTTCCCAAAATCGACTGACCCTACTTGACAATCGTTCTTATAATCGAAGCTAGCCCTACGCCCTGGAAACGCTGGCATTGCATAAAGTACCAGGGATCGTATATCGCTGGGCAGCAACATTGTTGCGCGTGGACGCTTCCGCCGTTGTTGTGCAATGCCCACTTGAAACGGCTGGTGTCGTAAGCATTTATGCTGAGAATGCATGGTCAGCATTAATATTTATGTTCTGCTGATAAGTTGTGTTAACTTATATATATATATTTTTTTAATGACAATTGATAATATAACGCTGACGAAGATGTTGATCCAACTCATCACTGAAACGTCGCCAGTCACTACGTTGGAGTTTCCACGAGGGCAGCGGAGCAGAGCTCTCAACTGTGCTTAGCGGATCAAGCGTTACAACAACAGTAATGATGTTGTGATCGCTCAGATCCCACTCGCTTACACACCAATCACACGTGGCCCACGTAGACGCTGAATCGCTGACGATCGTTACGTCGATATCGCTTCTTGCCAATTTGCTAGCAGCTCACCCCGCTGCCTGTTCAAGTAGCCTCGAGAGCGATCGGGGAGCTTACTGATACTGCATTCGCATCTAGGCCTTAAATGACAGGCGTGCGGCTGGCTAGCAGCAGCACCGCATCCATGTACAGCAGGTATGGTTCAATTTCAGCATTGAACTGGCAATATACGGAGGTGCGGAAAATTGAGCCAAAGTTCCAAGAAACACTCACGCATACGCCGTACTCAGTGATGAGCGACGAAACAGGCATGCAGACGACCTCCTGGTCGTCAACGACTATGGCAGCTTTATTGCGGCGGTCGGAGAAAACTCGCATGCCTGCCGGTAATCCGATGATGCTTCCTCCACGGTCAACGTAAGGCTCCTGGATCAGTCCGAACTTTCTCCCTGAGTCCCTCATCTTGACACCGAGCCTTATAACGGGTGATGCTGGGTGATGCTAAGCATTAATGTCTAGCAGCCACTTTGGCGAGCACAGCTCCGTATATCGGGCAAGCCGCTGAGATCATAAGATGCTTGCAGGGTTGCCCCTTGAAGCTGCAATTCCTGCACTGACGGCAAATCTGCTCCTTCATCCTGAGCGATCTTCTGGTCAAAACTGACACACCTGTGGCACGCATACGTGCGCACCATCGATCGGCATCGAAAGGCGAACCAATCTACGTATATCCTATTGTGCTCCTCTAGGATATCCAGGGCCTTCTGTTCCAGCTCCAGCAGGATCGACACCGGTCCGGCATCTTGCGTCCACGCCTTGGACACAATGGCCACCGACTTCTCGAAGGCAGCACTGGACATGTGACCCGAGAAGTGGTTTTGAAACAAGCCGCCCATGAAATGCTTGGCAGTAATGCTACTGTCAACGTCCAGGACGGCTATCCTCGGCCGTAGCGCAGCATTCCTCTTCACATCTAACCCCATTTTCTTAAACTTGGGGTTAGCCACGACCCTGCGGATCTCACCCGACGACGGCGTGCGGATTATCGCACCACCCTTCTTTAGCTCATGCACCGAGAGCGGGGGCAACATCCCTGCGAACGCGCTCAGCGACTTGCTGAGGCGTCTCCTCCGGGTTGCTGCTTGTCACAATTGCTGACCAGGTCTCCGCAGCCTTGCGGGTCCGTGGTGCAGCAATTGGAGCGTTAGCGTGGGCGACTGTGGCAGTGACAGTGGGGACAGCAATGGTAGCAGCGGCTTGTGGGCAGGCACGGCTCAGCGCCTCCAATTCCACGACCATTCCATACATCTTTATCACTAGCCGCTGATAGCTAGCTCCTACATGTGCTATGGCGCTGGGCACTCCCTCTCGAACAGCAGAAGTAGCAGCGGGGGAAGCGGCAACGGCAGCATAAGCGGCAGCGGGGGCTGCGACAATCAGGACAGCGGGGGCAGCAACAACGGCAGGAGAAGCAGCACTGGTGGCGGCAGCGCCGGCTGCAATAAAGGTGGCTGTCAAAGTACAGGGTCCTGGTATTTGTCACATATGTGACACAAAGTACAGCGGGTGAATACGATGCGTCCACCAACGCCCCTAGAAGAAACACTTTTAGGTACCAAGTTCGAATTCATGCTGTCGGGCATGGCTTCCCTCTTGGGTAGAGGCGAGGCCTATCTTAACCTCTACTCCAACTATACGTTGAACCACAACATTTTATCAACCACAGCCACCACAATACTCCGACTAAAGGGGGCCACCCTCAATTGGACTGGCCTTGGCCAACAGCCCATCCTGCGGTTCAAATTAACAGCTTTGATTCGTTAATTCGCAGTCGGAGACAGCTTCCCATTTTGATTTCCGACAACCAGGAACTGGGTAAGCACCGGCGAGTGTCTCCCGAAGGAGATAGTCTACCAAATTAAGGCTTTGGTCTGCCTTTCGACTAGTAAGGATTAAGGACTTTGATGAAGACACATCTCCCAGATTAAGGATCTGGTTGGACATGATCGAATGCTCCCCTGAAGTCAACGAAGACTCCGAGCAAATATCGAGCCGTGCTGGACTCGATCCTGCTCACAACGTGACTCCAGGCGTCCTCAACGCAGCGCCCGGGGCGAAAGCCGAATTGCCATCGACTCTCGTCCTTGAGTACCTTCTTCACCTGACTCGACCTGATCTCTTTAAGTACTTTGCCAAACACAGGCAATAGGAAGATACCCCGAAAGGACGCTGGATCACTCCTGTCCTTATCTGGGCCTTTGAGGAGCGCAAAACACGTGGGCGCTTCCATTAAGTGGTAAGGTATCAATCTGCCAGGCAGCGGGAAACAACGCTTTCATGTACTCAGGGATGGCGCGCCAAGCCGCTTATACCATACGCCCAGTTGTGCCGTCTAAACCAGGTGAACGTCTGCTTCGAACTCTGGCGATGCATCTCTCTACTTCGAAAGTGCAGGACGTTCGCAAAATCGCAACCAGCTTGTTAGAAAAATCAGAAATTTTTAAAAGGGCAAATATAATTATTAGTTTCAATAATTTTCTTTTTCTTAAAATTAAAATGCAGAATAGTAGAAATATTCATGCTGATCCTTTAAATTTTGCACTCATTAAAGTTTATATGTTTTATTTCTTTGTTATTGTAATTCGTCGAATCGCCTCCGATTGACGTCGAGCGTGGTCCAACATAATCCAACATGTTCCAACAATGTTTTTGCAATTGCTTTCTGTTTATGCTGTTTCGTTCGACCTTCGAACTTCGAACAGTTGCTAGCATGTTGTCATCCAACATGTCGTTCGTACTTTGATACAGCAAGTATGCTTCGAACTTCGCTGCAATCTGTTCAAACCCCTTGCGTAGGTCAGCGAACATAGCAGTACACGGCACACGGTTCGTGTAGCTAGGTAATCAATGCACGCTCATTCCACTCTCAAACCTTGGTTCGTTCGGTCGTCTTTAGATAAGCTTACTTAATATTTCTTATTTATTTATTTTTTTTCTTTTGTTTTTTGCTTGTTTTTTTTTTTTTTTAATTAGTTTTGTTTTATTTCATTTTATTTATTTATTTTTATTTTTATAAGGGACAAAGAAAATAATAAACGGTTGCAGCACTGACGGTAGTTCCGCTCCTTCATCCGGCACTAGGCAATCTTGTGGTCGAAACTGACGCACTTGTGGCACGCATACGTGCGCACCATCGATCGCCAGCGGAAGGCGAACCAATCTACATATACATTCACGTCTAACCCCAGTTCCTTAAATTTGAAGTTAGCCACTACCCTGCGGATCTCGCCCGACGACGGCGTGCGGATTATCGCACCACCCTTTTTTTAGCTCACGCACTTCGTGTACACGGACGCCGAGAGCGGGGGCTGCTGGTCACAATTGCTGATCAAGTCTCCGCAGACTTTCGGTTACATGGTGCAGCGATTGGAGCGTTACGGGCGACCGTGGCAGCGACAGCATTGACAGCAGCGGCTTGTGGGCGGGCTCGGCTCTTCGCCTCTAGTTCCACAATCCTTCCGTACATGCTTAACACCAGCTGCTGGTATTTCGCTCCTACATTCAGCACGCTTAGTGGTACGTTGCTCGGCACTCCCTCGCGAACAACAGCTCTCCTGAGCTCCTGCTCGATGGCCAACATCCGTTGGACCATCTTGTTTGAACAAGTCAAACTCGATGAGGCGGCAGCAGTAGCAGCAGGGGAAGCGGCAACGGCAGCAGGAGTAGCGGCAGCGGTGGCTGTGACAACGGGGAGGACAGCAGCGGGGGCAGCAACAACGGCAACAGAAGCAGCACTTTCGGCGGCAGCGATGGCTGTAGTGGTGGTGGCTCCAGCCAGCACAGCTGCCAGCAAAGCATCGCTGGCTGGCGCACGTAGCTTCCGCGGGAGCGAGGCCTCTTTAGCCTCCGCTGACCACGGGAACAGCTTCCGGCTGTGATCACACTCTACGTTGAATCCCAACATTTTAGCAACCACAGCCACCACGATACTACCACTAAAGCGGGCTGACCGTGGCCACCAGCCCATCCCTTGGTTCAAATTAAGATCGGCTGAATGAAATGCCTCCCATTTTGGTTTTCGGTAACCATGAACTGGGAACATGAACACCCGCGACTCTATATCCCGAGGAAGTGAGTCTATCAAATTGGGGCTTTGGTCTGCCCTTCGACTAGCCCGTAAGGATTAAGGACTTTGGTGAGACCTTCGATGTATCCATGAAGACACATCTCCCAGATTAAGGCTCTGGTTGGACATGCTCCCCTGAAGTCAACAAAGACTCCGAGCACATATTGAGCCGAGCTGGCTTCGATCCTGCTCACAACGTGACTCCAACGCAGCGCCCGGGGCGAGAGTCGAATTGCCATCGATTCTCGTCCTTGAGTACCTCCTTCACTCGACTCGCCCTGATCCCTTCATGTACTTTGCCAAACACAGATCACTTCTGTCCTTATCTGGGCCTTTAAGGAACGCAACCACACGTGGGCGCTTCCACTCAGTGGGGAAGTAACCATCTGCCAGGCAGCGTGAAAAAAACACTGTCATGTACTCCGGGATGGTGCGCCAAGCCGCTTTGACCATAAATGTTTTATTTATTTGTTATTGTAATTCGTCGAATCGCCGTCGATTGACGTCGAAAATGGTCCAACATAATCCAACACGATCCAACAATGTTTTTCCAATTGCTTTCTGTTTATGCTGTTTCGTTCGACCTTCGAACAGTTGCTAGCATGTTGTCATCCAACATGTCGTGCGTACTTTGATACAGCACGCATGCTTCGAACTTCGCTGCAATCTGTTCAAGCCCCTTGCGTAGTTCAGCGAACATAGCAAGAACACGTCACACGGTTCGTCTCGCTAGGTAATTAATTCTCAAACTTTGATTCGTTCGGTCGTTTTTAGGTTAGCTTACTTAATATTTTTAATTATTTTTGTTTTGTTTTTGTTCGTTTTTTTTGTTTTGTTTTTCGTTTTATTTAGTTTTGTTTTTTTTTTTCATCTTTATTTATATTTACAAGGGACTACTAATATCAACTGATTTCTAATCAATACCGATATCTTGTTTTTGGATTGTGTTGTCGTGGAAGCTCTTTATTGATGATGCCTCGTTTGTTACTGACGGTTAATCCAGCAGTTTGTTCAGGATCGTTGTCGTCAGTTTTCGCTTGTTGTCGAAACGGTCCTTCAGCCTAGTCCAGGCGGTTTCGTAGTTGGATTCTGTCAAATCCAAATGTCTGACCAGTCTTTCCGCATCTCCAAAGATGTTTGTTTTTAAGTACCACATTTTTTGTATTGTTGGCAATGTTATTTATGGATCATTTTCTTGAATAGATCATGAATTTTAAATAGCATCCATTAAATTTTGGTATGGATACCTTTGGCAGCTGCACTTGGGGATGTGTAGTTGAAGTAGTGACTGCTGGTTTTTCGTCAGTTGGCGTGCCTTGGGATTGGAAGATGGCTGTCTCTGCATTCAGAGAGTTTGATGTTGTACCCAAGTGCGATTGGATCTTCGAATATTCGGAAAATCTCAAAATGAATTTGGTTAATTTTTTCCCAATATTCCTTTACCAGAGGCCTGAAGCGGGCCTGTGATTCTTGTGTAATCTGGTCAAGCATTCTTTTCAATGCTGCCAGTAGAGCAGTTTGTTGCCTTTGGAGAGGTAGCATTTCCAAACGTGCTGTCTCCATATGGTCGACTTCGATCAAATTTTCGGAAAATTCCTCTTGATATTTTACAACAATCTCCTTGATTTTTGAGAAGTAATTTTCATTTGAATATGAATTCTCAACAGGATTCCCAGCCATTAGGGTCCTTATTTTTTCATCGCCTTGCTCGAAGGCAGTCAGCTCTGACTTAAATGCGCAGCCTTATTTTGGAAGTATTTTGGATGTGACTTCCGTTCCTGAGTATCCTTTTTATAGTTTCTAATGAGAACTTGGATCTCCTCACCAATAGAAGTCTGATTATGAATTAATCATTCCATTTTATTTATTTCTTTTTTTATTTATTATTTAAAACACAGTTGATATAAAGCTGACGAAGATGTCGACTTGATGCGTTGATAGATCTGGGTGCCTGCGTTACCCGTTGATCTCGTCGTTGATCACCTGTTGATCAATGTAGACAAATAGGGTTCGCCAAATGAATCCACTATTATTTGAAGAAATTGGTCGCCAAGTTGACCAAGTGCTTGTGAAAGTATTACAGAATGCTTGTAATATTCACTCGTTGATCACTTGTTGATCAGCGTAAACAAAATAGGGTTCGCCAAATGAATCCACTATTTTTTTTGAAGATATTGGTCGCCAAGTTGAGCAAGTGCTTGTGAAAGTATTACAGAATGCTTGTAATATTCACTCGTTGATCGCCTGTTGATCAGTGTAAATAAAATAGGGTTCGCAAAATAAATCCACTATTTTCTGAAGAGATTGGTCGCCAAGTTGACTAAGTGCTTGTGATAAATTGTAAATTGTATGGCCTTATATACAGTTTTCTTAGGTTCTAAGGATCAATAATGATTTATGACATTACATTACATGTGTTCTAAAAATACATAAATTCAAAGTTTTATGACGGTCAAGGGTTCTCTTAAAACTAACATGTGCATGTAGATAGCGACCAGATGGCACATCTGCGTATCATCTGGTCAGGCTGATAAGCATTATGCCTAATGTAGGGTGAGTTCTGAAGAGCGTCCTTTCTTAGAAGACATGAACTCGAGCATACTCCCGGCCGTTGAATAATTGTTCAACTACCAGATATATTAATCCGAAAGGCATCTTTCCAACTTCTGGGGTTGAGATGTCGTCTTGTGTCCTGGGTCCATCTCTTGATGTATAATGCAAGTAACAGTACTGATGCTGCTATTGCAATATATGACATTATGACTGAATGATTGATCGGTGAGATCCATTGTGGTAGTTGGATTTCATTCACTGGCATCAGATGACTATCGGGTAGGTTACTCTCCTCTAGTGGTTCTCTTGATTTGTTCGCCGATTTATCATTATGAAGCGGTTGTATAGTTAGGTTGCCAAAACGTACGTAAGATGAATATACAGTGCTTGTCGATGTACTGTGACCCGTTATGATTATATTCGCATTGCGAATAGTACAGCCTGCCTTCATAGCAAGTAGTCCAACCTCTCGTAGTTGAATACTTGAAGTGCCGTCAGGACAGACAGCTGAGAGATCCATAGGGGTCCGTGTCGCGAATATCCACTGATTCTTGACGAACATATTAGCCCAGATGAGCGAGTTGTTTGTTGTTGTTGTTATACAATTATCCGATGTTTTGTTGTTGAACATCCGAAATTCACAGCAGTGTTCCATCCTGAACAATGATTGTTTATGATAGCATATGTGTTCATCTCTTCGAAGGGGGTGACAATTTTTTAATTCTGCCTGTGTCAGGCTCAGGAATTCGTCACGATGATCATTGACGGCGATTAGTGGTACGTTTGTCGATATTTTTGTGATTCCTTGGGAGGACACCACTGGGATGGGTATCACGTTATATAATTCCCGTGTTTGCGTTGATATATATATAGTGTTATTTTGAACACGACGTGCCTATCTACGATGGATCCTTCGGCTTGCATCATTTTGTAGAGTTGAAGTACTCCACCATTGGTGCTAGGAATTTGTTGTCCTCCCTTTAGGTGATCATTTATCTGTTCTATTTGTTCTCGAAGTTGAGCTGGTGATAGTAACAGGGGACTGATTGTGTTGTGTCGAACTTCCGTGAGTACCTTTACTATTTCTGCTTGCATTCGCTGAAGGTTTGCTGCCATCAATGTTAGTTGCGTTGTCAGAAAAAGATAGCTATGAAATAGATTATGCTTGGTCTTTTCTGTGAGCATGGCGTTGAATTGTGTTTCCATATTGTTTAGTCGTTTTTCAATTATGGCCTCGTCACGTTTTAATACGTTGTAGATGGAGTCCACAAAGGAGGTCTGGTTTTTTAAGACACACTAAATAATCTTCGTTTTGCTTCACCTTTTCTATGGTTTCTGCCATTTCCTTCGCATATGTGGAATCCAAAACTCCAAACAGGCTGCTTGCTATATTTCCAATGATGTCCAGTGGTGCTCGTTTACGTTTTATTTGCTGCAGAAGCTCATTTTCAGCCGATAATTCATCCTCCACATGCTTGAAATGCTGGTGCATGCTTTGACGCGGAACTGTGATGCTTAACTCGTCACACATTTTTTAATGCTGTCGATACCCCTAGAAAATGTTTTCATTTCACTCCAATAAGGTTCCAGGTCATAATAAGCTATTATGGTCCAATCTGCAATAGCCAATCGAGCTGATCCGATCCTTTCGTAATAGATGCCCGGTTTGGAATCAAATTGTGTAATGTTGATAGACTGTGTCAATACGAGCGGCATTAGCAACATGATTGCAAACAACATCGTTGTAAGACATACTGGTGTTGACATACTGGGTAATTTGAATCGTTTTGCCTTCTGGTTGCTAGGAGGATCGGTTTGTGGTGTATCATCTAATGGGTTTTTATGTTGTGGCCCATCGACATTTAGTAGTGGTGCCAATTTATGTATAGGACGCTTGACTGTGTCATGCGCCGTTTTGACATCGACTACTCGTATGTGGTTGTCGGTACCAGTGTAGACCTTTTGAATCCTTCCGATTGGCCAGTGTCGACATGGTACGTTATCTTCCTAGACTTCAACTCGAGCAGTAGCGAGTAGAACATAATTGTTTTTTGTGGCGTTTGCTGTAGCAGTTGTTTTCACGTCTGGTGTCTTCTCGAAGTGCAACAATGTATTATGTTTTTATTGCACTTCATGCAGTTGCGTAAGAAACATGATTTTGCCATATGATTTGGCCGCAGACAATTTACGCACAATTTTTGGCTTTGTTCCCATTTAAAACGTGCGTCTACAGACTTAGACGCAAAGTTTTCACATCGATAAATTCGATGATCTGGTGAGTTGCAGAATTGACAATCCTAATCCTTTTCGGATGAGGCAGATGCACATACTTTTTGCCTTTCCTTATGCATGTGCCTTTCCAACGCAAGGAATCTTAGTTCCACGAAGATTAAGAAATCCTTAATTGGCTGCATTCTTTTAGTCTCCTTGATGGATTGCTCATATAGTACATGAGTCATCCTGTCTAACTTCTTTGCTAGTAGCACTAGCAAAAGTGGATCCCAATTGTTTGTTTCCACCTCAATGCTTCTTAGTGCAGCAAGCGTTTCTTTAACGTTGTCGTGGAAGTTCTTTATAGATGATGCCTCGTTTGTTACTGACGGTTGATCCAGCAGTTGGCTTCTCATCAGTTGGCGTGCCTTGGATTTGGAATATGGCTGTCTCTGCATTCAGGTAGTTTGACATATTGTACCCAAGCGCGATTTGATCTTCGAACATTCGGAAGATCTCAAAATGAATTTGGTTAATTTTTTCCCAATATTCCTTTACCAGAGGCCTGAAGCGGGCCTGTGATTCTTGTGTAATCTGGTCAAGCATTCTTTTCAATGCTGCCAGTAGAGCAGTTTGTTGCCTTTGGAGAGGTAGCATTTCCAAACGTGCTGTCTCCATATGGTCGACTTCGATCAAATTTTCGGAAAATTCCTCTTGATATTTTACAACAATCTCCTTGATTTTTGAGAAGTAATTTTCATTTGAATATGAATTCTCAACGGGATTCCCAGCCATCAGGGTCCTATTTCATCGCCTTGCTCGAAGGCAGACTAGAGCTGGCTTAAATGCGCAGCCTTAGTTTGGAAGTATTTTGGATGTGACTTCCGTTCTTGAGTATCCTTTTTATAATTTCTAATGAGAACTTGGATCTCCTTACCGATAGAAGTTTGATTATGAATTAATTCTTCCATTTTATTTATTTTTTTTTTTGTTTAGTGACAATTGGTATAAACTGACGAAGATGCCGACTTGCCGCCAAATGACAAGATTGATGCGTTGAGAGATCACGTTGATCGCCTGTTGATCAATATGGACAAATAGGGTCCGCCAAATGAATCCAATATTTTTGAAGAGATTTGTCGTCGAGTTGACCAAATATTTTTTGAAAGTATTACGGAATGCTTGTAATATTCACTCGTTGATCACCTGTTGATCAGCGTAAGCAAAATAGGGTTCGCCAAATGAATCCACTATTTTTTTGAAGAAATTGGTCGCCGAGTTGACCAAGTGCTTGTGAAATTATTACAGAATGCTTGTAATATTCACTCGTAAGCAAAATAGGGTTCGCCAAATGAATCCACTATTTTCTGAAGAGGTTGGTCGCCAAGTTGACCAAGTGCTTGTGATAAAATTCACGTCGGGGTCACCAAATGTTGTGTGTATATTTCAGTCCTTGGTGCAGAACCAAGACTGAGTATTTGTTTATATTGTTTTATTATAAGCCTCTAGTACAGAACCAGTGACTACAAGCGTCGCAACTAATACTTGAGCCAGTTGGACAACGGAGATGAGAAGAACTAGTGAAGGGCGAGACACGATGCTCTATTTTCAAGTGCTAGATTCATACTGGTTTATATTGTAAATTGTATGGTTTTCTTAGGTTCTAAGGATCAATAATGATTTATGACATGTAATACATGTAATAGTATCCTAAATATACAAGTTAAAATTAAATAAGCGAATATTTATTTTGACGTGTGGATCTGTTTATTTCAAATTTCGGACTGAATACTTCTTAAGACAATACTACTCTGGCTAGCTAGAATTTGAGTTGACAGCGGCAGCGCTGCTGATGACGGCTGCAACGTTGCTCGCATCCGGCGACGGCTGGATTTTTTTCTTAGAAGACATGAACTCGAAAAGATTGGATTTAAATATGCCAACTCGTTTTTTGTATTATAAAGCAACCGTGGCTTCCGCTTCAATCTTCTACTGCATTGCCATGCGCATTGCCACAAGGTCCAGCAGTGCAGCTCCAGCAAGTATTTCAAGGGCATCGGTGAATACCGGCAAACATACTAATAGGATGAGCCGATGGCACGACTTGAGCGACCTCCTCTCGGCGGCTAGTCTCATCACCACCTTGTACCAAACCAAGGAACCGTGAGTCGGGCATAAATCCTGCCTGAGTCGGCAAACAACGCGTAGCACACGGGTTAAGGCTCCAGCGAGTCCACTCAGCCGATCTCGTAAAGATTGCGAGATATGCGGGAGCAAACTCAACCGTGATGCCAAGGCATTGCATCACTGACCGCAAGTTTACTCCTGCAAAGCTTACAACGGGTGGTCTGCCAGATGACAGCCTGCCTTCAGGAGCATCTTCACAGTCCGATGCAGAAGAGTGTCCATCAGGATGTCCCACATAAATGGACCACTGATGGACCCCTGCGGACAGCCACGTGTAACAACGACACTGAATTCGCCGAAGCTGCTGACGATACTTGTCTTTCGGTCCGAAAAGAAGCTGCGCCAGATCCCAACTTCTCTGCATCCTAGATCCGACAGTCGGCGTAGAGCTGGGTCCTATTCGACATGATCGATTCGATACTGCTCACGACATGACTAGGCATCCTCAACGCAGCGCCCGTGGCAAAAGCCGAATTGCCATCGACTCCCGTCCGTGCGCACCTTCACCCGGCTAGCCCTGATCCCTTCAAGTACTTGCCGAATACAGCCAACAAGCAGATACCCCGATAGGACGCTGGATCACTTCTGTCCTTATCTAGGCCTATGAGGTGCGCAAGGCACGTGGGCGTTTCCATTCCGTGGTAAGGTATCCATCTAGCAGGCAGCGGGAAAACAACGATGTCATGTACTCAGGGATGGCGTGCCAAGCCGCTTTGACCATACACCCAGTTATGCCGTCTAAACCAGGTGAGCGTTTGCTCCGAACTCTGGCGATGCATGTTTCTAAGTGTCGAAAGTGTCAATGGTACTTCGCGAGGAATGGAAACGTCCACTGGCTCTCCGCAGCAGGAAAAAAGCTGTGGAGCAGAACGTTCGCACTTTCGTGCCTGGTTACAACCAGTTCATCGTTAAAAAATCAGAAATTTTTCAAAGAGAAAATATACACTGGTCGGCATTTATATTTTGCCATAGCGTTGTCTTAGTTTATTTTCTTAATATTTCTTATTTCAAAAGCAATAAATTCTTAATTTTTTTTATGGTTACAGTGTAATGTAGAAAATTATAAATTAATATTTTTTTCAAGTTTAACATTTATTTTAATTTTTTTTTTCATATAACTAAAAACAAAGAAATTCAATAGTGGCATATATATTTTGACATTGTTATGTTTATCAAAAAAATTTAATAATATGGTAAAACAAGCAATTTAAATTTTAAATGAATGGAAAATATACCCTCCTTTGGCATTTCTGACCATTTGGAGGCGGTTCGGGACGGTTATAGCGACTAAACATTTTCAATAATAATCAAATCTGGACTTTGGGGTGGCCAATCCAGTAATTCCACCCCAATTTCTCTCAAAAATGTTGTTATCATTCTCACCTTGTGGCAAGGAACGTTGTCCTGCTGCAGAATAAATGCTTCTCCGATCAATCTGTCGCCAGATGGGAACGTACAATCGTTTAAGATTCTTAAATATTGACCCTGGTTCTTAGAACCGTCAATAGGAACCAAGTCGCCCACACCATTATATGAGAGGGATCCCCAGAGTATAACGTTGCCACACCCATGACTTACTTTTTGCCACTCAGGCGCGTTTTTTTTGCGAACTTTGTCCAAGCATACATAAACTATCTTCTCCGATGAGTGGAACTCAAAAGTGCTCTCATCCGTCCACAGGACATTGCGCCGGAAGGATTTAGGCTTGTCTTCTTGACTTCTCTGCAAAATTAAGACGCTTAAGTTTGTTTTTAGTGGTGATAAATGGTATTGGTTTACCTATATATGTTTCATATTTGCTAAAATTAATCGCCTGCGTATGGTCCTCTCACTTATGGTATTAGATGCGGTCCTATTCCACTCCAAAGCCACAGCCCTTGGTGTTATGAAAGGGTTTCTTTTGAATTGGCGCAGGATCAGACGGTCTTCATCAGCATTTGTCTTTCGTTTGCTTCCACTTCTGCGCTCATTGGTTAGTTCATTTAATTTTTTATATATATTAATCTGATAATAAATAGTCTAAATATTTATAACCGAAATACCCAAGTTATGTTTTGTCACAATTTCTATTCTTGTTTGTTGACTTAACTCAAATTTTTAAACCATTTTTAATATCAAAAACCAAATAAGATGAAATAAATATACGGATTTATTAAATCAGAAGAGAATTTCTCAAAAATTTCTTTATAAACACTTCAAAGTCCGCCTAGAAACAACGAAATCACGCAATGTCAAAATACTTATGCCGCTGAAATAATAGTTGGCCTCTGGCATTTTTTATCGAAAGAAAGAACTGACAAAATATTTCATAAATTTACAGTTATTAGTGTGTACTTTACGTTGGCATTCTTTTTCGCTTCGTTAAATGCAACGGTACTTAGAAAAAAAGACTAATAGTGAAATGTAAATTATGTCAAAATATATACAGTTTGACACGAAAGTGTTTTCACATGGGAAAAAAATTATATTTTTGTTCTTTTTCATACAAAAAATATACTAAGTATGAGATTTCAATATTTTTTTAAATTATGTTTTTTCAAATTATTGTCTTACAAAAATAATTAATAAAAATTAAAATACTATTAACAAAGGCATAAAAAACAACAACAACTAAAAACATATTCAAATTCAAGTGACACGAAAGTGTTCCAACAATGTTTTTCCAATTGCTTTCCGTTTATGCTGTTTCGTTCGACCTTCGAACAGTTGCTAGCATGTTGTCATCCAACATGTCGTTCGTACTTTGATACAGCAAGTATGCTTCGAACTTCGCTGCAATCTGTTCAAACCCCTTGCTTAGGTCAGCGAACATAGCAGTAAACGGCACACTGTTCGTCTCGCTAGGTGACGAATGCACGCTCATTCCACTCTCAAACCTTGATCCGTCAGGTCGTCTTTAGATTAGCTTACTTAATATTTCTTATTTATTTTTCTTTTTTTTTTCTTATGTGTTTTTGCTTGTTTTTTTTTTTATTTTTTTAATTAGTTTTGTTTTATTTCATTTTATTTATTTATTTTTATTTTTATAAGGGACAAAGAAAATAATAAACAGGGTTGCAGCACTGACGGCAGTTCCGCTCCTTCATTCGGCACTAGGCGATCTTGTGGTCAAAACTGACACACCTGTGGCACGCATACGTGCGCACTATCGATCGCCATCGGAAGGTGCATATCCAGGGCCTTCTGTTCCAGCTTCAGCTGGATCGATGTTATTAAATATATTAAAGTTTGTTCATGCCTGAACATTCTGCGGGGGGCCAATGAGGAGCACTGGAGAGTATTTCGCAGTGTTCGTTGACGTTACCTCGTGCGGCATTATGATTTTGATTTTACCTATCCTGGATGCACACCCAGCATACAGTTCAATTATGCCTTGGTTTGGTAGTAAGGTCATCTCCTCGTAGTTTCCGCATATGATGTGGGCTGACTTTTTTTCAAACACTTTGAAAAGCCACCGGGTTTTTCCGTTCAGCTTCTTAACAAAGGTGTCTTCTTTGTACTCGATCATATTACACGGTTGCGTGTTGTTTGGTTTTAAGGGGGATATTTCACAGCTCTCGTCATCTGGCGTCATCATGGCGACAACGATATTGAAGATAAGGAATGTCGTTTTGATTCTCGGAATCATTTTCCTACCCTATGATTAACATGTCTTTGAATATCGCTTGTGCTTGTCATTAGTTTGTACACTAATTGAAGCCTCTTTGAAGAGTTTCTGCCGGGAAGAAGCTGGTTTCTTTGTAGCTTTTTTTCGATCTCGTTCAGTTCGGTCAGCATTTTATTTGGTTCAACCAGGGATGAATGCACTCTTCCTTGGTTGATATCTGTTACGAGGGCAATTACTACTGACTGAAGGTCTTCGGTTTCATCAATCCAGTTTTGTATTTGGGTAATCAACATGAAGAACCTTACGGATTCCTTGTACACGACGAATTTCTCTTTCGTTGTGTTTGTTATCTTGTTTATCTCAATTGTGACTTTTTCAAAGTTTTTATTTACCTCTTCTGTGGTAGCGCGCACCAGGTTTGACGTTGCATTTATTATTGGTGTCTGGTTGCCGACATAATCATTTAGGTGTTTTTCGTTTCTGACGATTGCCTGCATGTTTTCCTTTATTTTTTCTGCAGTGCCAATGTCGAAGAACGTTATAAACCGTTTTTTCCTATGTTCGGGTGATGATTTTTCATTTTTCTCCTTTATGGTTCTTATTTTCAGCTTTACGGTGCGGCTCACTGTTGTACTGTTGTACTTTGAATTCGTCCAATTTTTCGCAGATTGCATCGGTTTTATTCATGAGTTCATCCGCTTGTTTTATGACTTCGAAGTATGCTTGCATGTTGTAATAGTATAATAGCTGCCAGCTTGATGAGACGACTTCCACCTTTCCAAGATTGTCCACTAGCATCGCTGTGTGTTGATCCATGTTTTGTATTTTTACCTTGCTTGTACCTGTAGCATATAAGTTAGTAATTATATTTCTGATAGCTTGCTTGTGATCTCGGCACGAAACATAGCAGTGAAAATAATTTTAATCTTATCCGTTTATTGGTCAAATCCATACTAAAAGCTAAGTGACAAAATATTCTTATATTAGGCTAGCCCTGACCTATAATCGCTGTGTCAGCGATTATGTTGAATGGGTTATGTTTCAATGTCGCAACGGCGCATGGAATGTTGACGCAGCGTAGTGTGGAGTTTGGCATAGTTGGTACGAGCCCCAACCACTATTAATTCGAACAGCATGTTTTTTTTGCAGTGCGCAATGTTTAACACACTATATTATCAATACTACTAAAGATAACACATACCAATGCATTTCGTCTCAAAGAGAATTTTATTCTCTTCACGACGAAAAAAAAAGTTTTGCTCTATTTCCAACAACAACAAAAATATGAGTAATTTATTCAAACGGTTTGCTTAAGAGATAAGAAAAAAGTGACCACTATTAATTCGAACGCGGCGTAATGTGATTTACTATCATACTTAAAACAATAATTTAATTAATATTAGAATTGTGTAACGTCGCCCTTGGCCTGCATTACGCATTTAACTCGTTTTGGCATTGAGCTTAACAAATTTTTGCAATGCTCTTGAGAAATTGAGTCCCACATCTCTTGCAACTTGATTTTCAAGTCAGAAATATTCCTTTGTGGCTCATTTCGAAGCTGGTTTTTCATTAGCCACCAAATATTTTCAATTGGGCTTAGATCTGGACTATTTGATGGCCAATCTAAAACCTCCATTTGATTATATTGCAGCCAATTTTTGGTTCGCTTGGCTGTGTGCGATGATGCTCCGTCCTGCTGAAAAGTGAATTCACCGCAATCTGATAGTTTTGGTATTGATGGCAACAAACTATCTTGTAAAATATTAATATATTTTTCAGCATTAACTGTCCCTTCAATGAAATGAAGTTTTCCTAATCCTTTGGCAGACATACATCCCCATACCATAGTGCTCGCAGGAAACTTTGTTGTTCTTTTAAGGCAGTCTTTATGGTATGTTTCTGACCTCTTACGGATGACGCGTTTTCTCGTATCGCCGACACTAACATCAAATTTAGCTTCATCGCTGAATATGATGGTATCCCATTGCCTTTGAGTCCAAGACATCCTTTCCCGAGCCCATTGCAAACGCTTCTTTTTTTGACGAAGCGTAAGCAAGGGTTTTTCCTTGGCCTACGAGTAAGATTACGAGTAAGTTATTGGGTACGATGCACAGGTAATAACAAAACATACTTTATAAAAACCATATCCAATACTTTTTAATTGCTGTCGCGTCCACTCTCGCTTGACAGTTTTGCCAATTGTCTGCGACCACTTAGAAGCCAAATTTCTCAAAGATTGGCGACGATCAGCCTTAACAATTTTGGCCAGTTGTCTTTTGTCGCGGGGTGTTATTGCTGATGTTCGGCCTCTATTCGCAATGTTATTTTCAATATTCCCATTTTTTTTGAAAATTTGTATCACCCCATGCACAGACGACTTAGGCAAATTTAATTGCTTGCTTATCTCCGTAAGTGTCTTTCCAGATTTAAAATAATCCCTAATCAATACTCTGATTTCTTTAGAAATAGGTTTACCACGAACCATCGTTGCTAAACTTCTACTGATCTGCAGCAATTCTAAAATTTTTTTGCATGCTGTATTGTGACATTATTTGCAGATCATAACTAGATAATGATTCCGTTACATTAGTTGCTTTTGTTTTGCTCTTCTTGAGATTAAGGTAAGCTTACGCCGCGTTCGAATTAATAGTGGTCACTTTTTTCTTATCTCTTAAGCAAACCGTTTGAATAAATTACTCATATTTTTGTTGTTGTTGGAAATAGAGCAAAACTTTTTTTTTCGTCGTGAAGAGAATAAAATTCTCTTTGAGACGAAATGCATTGGTATGTGTTATCTTTAGTAGTATTGATAATATAGTGTGTTAAACATTGCGCACTGCAAAAAAAACATGCTGTTCGAATTAATAGTGGTTGGGGCTCGTATTAAGCATTGTTGTAGCTTTGCTGATCGCGCAGAACTGCAGTCGTTGACTTTGTCTGACCGGATGTGATAACTCCTCCCTCACTAGTTTGAAGGCCGTCCTCGGTTTTCCTCGAAGAGTCGATGGCAGCTCGTATCGAGATTTGTTGTTTATTCTTTTTGCATTTTTGATAAACCTTGCAGACTACGAGACCGATGATCAGAGTGACAAAAGATGCTGCAAACATCATAGGCCATATTGACAGTTTTTTTTTCGATGCTGCCAATATATTGAAGATTCTCAAAGTTCAGCCACTTAAGATAGGGCATGCTCAAAATCTCTCGATGACCAGTTATGTTTAAGGTAGCCGAGATTGCCGAGCCTGGGTGACGCCTGACTAAGTTCTTGGTATTTTCATAAAGAGACCCATTCACATAGATTTTCTCATCAAACGTCAGTAGGTGTGTGCCATGGATGACTCAATCTAAGCTGTTGTCCATCTGTATTGTAACTGTAGCTTCGTTGACAATAATGATACCATCGTCAATTACCATCAACGGTTGTAAGTGGCTGGGACGAGTCTTACAATGCGCTATACCTCCAGAATGTAGTTGCTGCGCACATGTTGTTGATTTCAGTTGTTTGCAGTTTCCAATTGCTAAGATATTATTACCACAATCTGCGACGTTGTTATTTTCCTCAAAGTCAAGTATTGTTCCATTATGCTGAACAGGAAACATGGTTAATTTTTTACATACTACGCTAGGAGTTGGGTACTTGATGAGGAAGTGTACAAAATTATGATCTAAAAAGACTTTTATATAAGCTATTTCAATTAAATCAGTTATAGTTAAATCTGTAGAGTGCTCATTTCAAACTTTGCTCAGGTCATTAGAATCAAGTATTGCTGGGTTTATAATTTGAATCTTTGCAAGCGTAATAGACAACATTAGTGTTTCGAGTTCAGAAATTATAATTCTATTTCTTGTGAGTAATGTTTGGTAAAGGTTTCCTATCACGATCTGTTTTTCTTTTGCAAATTTAATTATTTTGTTTATGGATTCCGTTAAGTCGTTAATTTTTTCTTGTACTTTTGTATTTATAACTGCCTGTTGTTTAATTGAGTCAGTTAGTTTTTGCTGGTGAAATTTCAGATGTTCGAAATCGTCAAAATCAGGGGTCCCTGCTACTATCTTTAAAGCTGTTCCTAAAATATTTATACTTCTAGCCTGTCTATGGTGGACATTAACTGTCTCTAGCAATGACCTAATATGACCTAAATCTGATTAGAGAATTTGTCTCATATGGGACTGTGGGAAATGTTTCATAAGTGAATTTGTTTCCTCGGCAATTTCCGAGTACATTGTAAGGTTAGAAGAATGTCTTAGCATTTTAAAATGTTCCCAAATAACCGCATTTCCGTCCATGATGGGGATATAGTTCGAGTTCGAGTAGTTAGTAATCTTTCCAGCTGCTGCTGCTACTAGAAGTATAAGGCGAAGAATCCAAACCGTAGTAAAGATAAGATACAGGGCAGAATGAGTACTGGAAGGATAATTATTTTGTTTTTTTAACTCTTATGTTATCCTTGTGTACCTCCCTCCCCTTTATAAGGACCGTTGACCCCAAATCGGCTTCCACTAAGACTTCCTCAAATAAAGGAGTTAACATGTTACCAAGTCTTTTATTTAGTTTCATAAGCACTTTGTCGCCTACTTGGAAAGTTCTATTTCTTCTGTCCGCATTTTGTCTTTTCAGTAGCAGATCTTGCGCTTTAGATTTTTTATCTCTTATTTCTGCTTCAAATTCTGGTGGGGATGAGGACTGAGTGAATTGATTTATTGTATTCTATTGTTGCTTGAAGTATAATATCTGTTGTGTCATTTAATTGTTTTTCTAGTTTCAAGCATCTGGCAATTTCTGCAAGGGTACTGTGGAATCTTTCTACCTGTCCATTTGAAGTACTATGTAATGGTGGAGAATTTACAATATCGACATTAAAGCGGTTTTTTAAAAGAGACTTAATTGTTTCTGAGTTTAATGATGGTTCATTATCGCAGTAGACAATTTTAGTATTGGGGTAGAAATATAATTTTTTTTTGCTCATTCTTATCATGAACATCGATGACCAATTTATTTGAGTGACAAAATTTGGTTGAAGGGAAGGTCTCAACTAGTTTGTTTTGTATAAATGCTAGTATCGGCAAGTCGCATTTGATTGCATTCACTACGTCTTTTTTAACCACACACACACTTTCTCTATTAAGTTTTCTCTATTTGAGAAGTGTATGATATGTCTTGTTTTTTGTCCGAACATAATAATAATTTTTTCGGAAGCTATAATATTTTCTTCAATAACTATTTGGTTCCTGAAACAATTAATCGGTTTCTCAGTAGACTCGATAGTGTATGTCAATGTCAATTCACTATGCATAGTGGCTAAGTCTGATGGAGCATCTTCTTCTAGAGCGTAAAGA
Source organism: Drosophila hydei (assembly GCF_003285905.1). Taxonomy (NCBI): domain Eukaryota; kingdom Metazoa; phylum Arthropoda; class Insecta; order Diptera; family Drosophilidae; genus Drosophila; species Drosophila hydei. The sequence goes on from NW_022045852.1 coordinate 866,779, forward strand.
TTTTGTCTTGATAGAGCATCAGCGACAAAATTTTCCTTACCGAGCTTGAAGAAAATTTGAGCGTTGTGCTTGTCGATAAAGGATTTCCATCTCTTAATTTTTGCATTAGTGTTTTTGTCTGAGACTGCAAATGTAAGTGGCTGGTGATCGGTATAAATACTTAAATTTTTTACACCGTACAGATAGTTTCTTAGGGATTTTAGGGCCCACACTATCGCAGGTAGCTCACGTTCATTTGTGGCGAAATTTCATTCGTTGTCTCTCAAAGTCCTGGAAATCATGGTTATCGGCTTTTTGTTTTGTGATAAAACAGCGCCTAAGCCAGAGGACGAAGCATCTGTCGTCAAATCAAATGGCTTTTGGTAATCAGGGTATAGGAGCATTACATCCTCAGAGCTTAAGATATTCTTTAATTTCTCGAAGGTCGCTATCTGTTTTTCATCTAGGTTGATTTTCCTGCACTTGTTTTACCATTATCACCCTTTAGTATGTCTGTCAATGGTTTGGCTATAGATGCAAAATTTTTTATAAAGCATCTGTAATAGCTCGCTAGACCAAGGAATGATCTAACTTGGAACAGGTTGGTAGGCTGTTAAAATTTGTTAAGTGCTTCAACTTTGCTGGGGTTAGTTGTTATGCCGCCACGGGAGACCACAAATCCAAGATACTCAACCTTTTCCTTAAAAAAGTGAGATTTTCCTCGTGATACCCTCATGTTAGCGTTATACAATTTATCCAGTACCCAGGCTATGTGATGAACATGATTTTGCATATTTTCAGAAAATATGATCACGTCATCCACGTAAACGTAGCATGACTTACCGATCTGTTCTCTAAATACATCATCAATTGCTCGTTGGAAAATTCCGGGGGCGTTTTTCAAACCAAAGGGAAGTCTGCAAAATTCATACTTCCCATTTCCTACAGAAAATGCAGTTTTTCCTCTGTCTTTTTCTGCAAGAAGTATTTGGTGAAATCCTGATTTCAGATCAAGTGTCGCGAAATATTTGGCTTTCCCGAGGTTTGAGAGAATAGCTACAATGTTCGGTATAGGGTATTTGTCATCAAGAGTTTTTGAATTAAGTTTCCTAAAGTCAATTACAAGGCGTTTTTTCCTATTTCCTTGTTCGTCTAGACCCTTTTTATCTACTACCCACTTCGGATTATTATACGGTGAATTAGATGGTCTGATAATATTATTTCTCAGCATGTCATCAGTTTCGTTATTGACTAACTCTGATACTCCTAATGGGTATGGGTAAAGTTTAGAGTACACTGCTTTTTCGTCCTCTGTTCGAATTGTAGCGATAATATTTGTGTTGTAAGGAAGAGATTCATTAGGGTCAGCAAAAACATTTATTTTTTCCTCTAGCATTTTCTTAAATTCTTTTTCAATTTCTTGGGGAACTTTTATATTTTCTACTTCAGTGAAGTTAACATTTGAGCTTTTTTTATATTGAATTATTTCGGATCCATTCTTTGTTTTTAATATGTTATTTTTCAAATCTAGATTTGCATTAATTTTTTTTAAAAGATCAAGTCCGATTATTCCATCAAAGCTTGATAAGCTGGGAAGTAAGAAGAATGTGGTTGTTGTATCAAAAAGGTGCATAGGACATTTCTCTCGAACAGAGTTAAAGCCATGAAGTGACTTAACTAAAAACTTTTCTTTAACATTAGTTACATTTTTAAGTTCTGGGATTGGTTTTATATAGTTTTTGACTGGTCTGCCTGCTATCGTTCGCTCTACAAACGGTAACAGGGAGCAATTTCTAAAAAATTGACCTCTTGAATCTGATCCTCATCTTCCAAATCTGATACCTCAGCCTCCGCTACTGCTTGGTACTCTTGTTCCGATTGACTTTCAGAACTTTCATCGTGTGAAAGATGAATAATTCTCTGTTGTTTGGGACCGGTATTTCTAGTTGTAAGTAATGTTAATTTCTTTTCAATTTCCTCGTAATATTGGGTTATTGTCAGGGTTCCCTGACGTAGAACGGAAAACTCTTGTTCAATTATATAGATGGGGCGTTTATCGGCGTATGTAAAGTCAAGTCTGTTTATAATTGCTTTAAAATTCAGTGGTGTGTCGTATGACGACAGTACCATATCAGCAGGGCCTTTGATTTTGTTCCCCAGTGCCTGATAATGCTTTGAACTTCCTACATAATTTTCAAAAATTTTATATGCAGTGTGTGCGGCTTTCCGCCACGAAACATAAGTCTCGATCTTTCCCTCAAAGTCTGGTACCGATTTTACTATGTCCAGTGTTTCGTCACATTTGATACCTATAATAATTTCCGCATCTTTAAACACTTCAACCTCGGGTACGGACACTGTTGCGTTCCTAAACTCATTTCTTATTTCATCCATTTTTCTTTCAAACACTTGCGCTTGATTTTGTAATGCAGTGTTTACGGCATACTCAGGCAGCGCTTTCAAATTTTCTTCACTCACTGACATTTTATTTTTTATTTTTTTCTGGCACTAGTTTATCTTTTATGTCTTTTATTAATTCTTCTAATTCCGCGTCGTATTCCTCTTCCTCACATTTACTCATAAGATTTTCCAATTTTATTCAATATTGTTTAAGAAAACATTTTTTTTTTCGTCGCACAGATTATTTTACAAACACACTTTATTTAAATTTCTTTATTTTGTTTTTATTTATTTCTTTGTGTTAAAAACTATGGTTTTTAATTATGTTGTTGTATCTCTCCTTTTTTTTGTTTTTTTTTTTTTTCGTCCGCAAGTCCAACGATGTCGATCCAACGATGTTGCCTCCTTGCTTGTGGATTTTTGGGTGAGCAGGTTAGAACCACTGTTGGGCGCCAGTTAGTAATTATATTTCTGTAGCTTGCTTGTGATCTCGGCACGAAACAATAGCAGTGAAAATAATTTTAATCTTATCCGTTTATTGGTCAAATCCATACTAAAAGCTAAGTGACAAAATATTCTTATATTAGGCTAGCCCTGACCTATAATCGCTGTGTCAGCGATTATGTTGAATGGGTTATGTTTCAATGTCGCAACGGCGCATGGAATGTTGACGCAGCGTAGTGTGGAGTTTGGCATAGTTGGTATTAAGCATTGTTGTAGCTTTGCTGATCGCGCAGAACTGCAGTCGTTGACTTTGTCTGACCGGATGTGATAACTTATACTATAGTAGTACTTGCTACTTGAAATATCATTAGTAGGCTGATCGTCGCTTGTCCTGTCGGTGGTTTGGCCAATCGCGTTTTCATCCGTTCTTTTGGCGAGCTGACTTTCTGACTCTTATCCTGAGTTGGCAGCAAGCAGATCTTGTTTATTGATCTCTTGACCTCTCCCATATTTGTCTTTATTGTTACTACACGAACTTTATTGTCTTGTCCCTTTGTAGTATTTGTTATCTTTCCCATGGGCCATCTAGCGGGGTGCGTGTTTTCTTGTTTCAATAGAACGAGTTGGCCTTCCTTGAGATTTGCCTTTTCCTGCCGCCATTTGGTTCGTTGTTGCAGTGTTGCCAAGTATTCCTTCTTCCATTTTCTGCAGAAATCTCCTTTGATACGTTGCATGTATCTGTCTAACATCCCCATTTTTCTATTCTCTTCAAAATGTTCTGGTGCTCCAATAAGTGGTCTTCCCACAATAAAATGATCAGGTGTCAGATTATCGTCTCCATCCGTGTCACTATTTAAGGTGACAAGTGAACGTGAGTTCAGTATTGCTTCAATTTGGCTGAGCAATGTGGTGAATTCTTCGAACGTGAAGCTGTTATCGCCGATGGCTCGCTTCATGTGGGGGCCTGCCGGCGGGATGAAGTGCCACTTGATTCCCTCTTTCTCCAGTACTGGTCCAAGGCTGTTATTTCCTTTTATAGCCGCGACAAGATCCTTATCTAATATTCTAGCCGCACCTACGAAATTTGTACCGTTATCCGAATACAAATGCTCACTTTTGCCACGTCTGGCAAAAAATCGGCGTAGGGCTTCTAAAAACTTGTCCGATGATAAGTCACTGACGGTTTCCAGATGTATTGCCTTTGTGGCCATGCATACAAATAGGCATATGTACCCTTTATATGATTTTTGGCCTCTTCCTTTGGAACATCGAATTTGAAAAGGTCCAGCGTAGTCAATGCCAGTGTTTTGGAATAGGTAATCGCCAGTTACTCTGTATACTGGTAAATTTCCCATCAGTTGGCTGACCATTTCCTGTTTGTACCTAATGCAAGTAACACATTCTCGTAAGTATTTCTTCAATGTGTTTCGTAGCCCAAATATCCAGAACTCTCTTTGAATAAGGTTCCTCATTAATTTTAGTCCGCCGTGTAGGGTTTCCGTGAGAGCGTTTTTTATTACCAGCCAAGCAAACTGTGACTTTCCAATTATAATTGGGTGTTTCACGTCGTATGGCACCATTGCATTTTGAAGATGCTTTCCCACACGTAGCAATCCTTCTCCATCCAGAAAGGGGTTGAGAGCGTGCAGTTTACTCTTCGCATTCAGAGGTTTTCCAGCGTTGAGTATCCGAATTTCATGTCCAAAATCCAGCTGTTGTTGTAATTTTACAACGACTGTTTTGGCCTTCTTGAATTCATTGACAGTCAGGTATGTCGAGTGCTGTTTCTTCTCTCGTAGTTTTGCTATAAAGCGTAATACATAAGCAATTACGCTTGTTAGCTTATCCATTGAAGAGAACTTCTGTGTTTAGAGTTGCTACCATTATTGATTCTGGCTCTTCATACTGTGGCCACTGATCTGGCTGCTGTGTTAACCATTCTGGCCCTTTCCACCATATCTTGCATTCTTTTAAGTGATATGGGGAAATTCCTCTTGAGGCGACATCTGCTGGGTTGTCTGCGGATTTCACGTATTTCCATTCGACGTGAGGCAGTTTTTTGTTTATTTCGTCAACTCTAGTTTTGACGAATTTGTCCTTGCTCCGCTTGTTTTTTATCCAAGCTAGCGTGATTTGCGAATCACTCCATGCTCGCGTTTTGGCGTGATTTCCTACTATTGCTTGAATCCCAGCAATGATCCTGTCATCGTTTGATATCCATTTTCTTAAATGCATGCCAGCATTTTCCATGATATCCCTGAGTTCTGTTTGCGTGTTGATACAATCGGATATGGAGTCGCCACCAGTGATGAGATCATCCATGTAGAAATCTTTATTGATTGTTGTCATCAGTCGCTTGTTACCTTGGCAATGTTGATTTGCCAGCTCTTGCAGACAGCGGACCGCTAAAAATGGCGCAGCTGATGTCCCATACGTTATTGTAATCAGCTTAAATTCTTTGACAGGCAATTTTGGGTCGTCTCTCCAGAGTATGTACTGGTATTCCTGATCATCTTTGGCAACTTTGATTTGTCGATACATTTTCTCGATGTCAGCTGTCATTACATATCTCCATTGTCGCCACTTGACCAGAATATCGAAGATGTCCTTTTGTATTTTGGGCCCGACCAGCATCACATCAGTTAGACTCAAACCATTGGAAGTTTTGGCTGAGGCGTCAAACACTACTCTCAATTTAGTAGTAAGGCTGCTTGGTTTGATCACCGCTTGATGTGGCATATAATATTTGCCTTGGCCAATGGTGTCTACCGCTTCCATGTGACCTAGCTTCAGGTACTGTTCCATAAAAGCACTGTATTCTGTGAACATTTGTGGATACTTCTTGAATTTGCTTTCCATTTGCAGCAGTCTTGCCATAGCCTGTTTCCGAGAGTTTCCAACTTGATTTTCTTTACTTTTCCCAACATTATTAAGGGAAGTAAATCAACGCCAATGACAACGTCAATTCGACTGGGCTCGTTAAAATGTGGGTCAGCTAGCTCGCAGCCCATCCAATCCTTATTGACATACATGTCAATTTTCTTGCTCGTTAGCGCTCTCTGAAGTTTTGGCATAACAAGTGCCTGCGTTGTGGTGATGAATTTGCTTTTAAACCGGGGTTTGATTGTTAAGCAAACACTATTTTTAAGGATTTCTATATTTTGTGAAATTCCTTGAACTTCCACGTTCCGTTTAGTTCGGCGAAGTTTTAACTGTTGTGCAGCTTCTTCAGATATTGGGGGTTTTGCGAGCCTCCATCTATAAGGCCCCTTAGCTGCTCGTATTTTCCAGACTTATTTTTAATCTGGATGAGCGCTGTCGCCAGCAACGTATCTTGTCTTTTATTTTCATTTAGACAGTTGCTGCTGACGGTCTCATTTTTATTTGCTTTCTCGTGAAGCAAATTGTTGTGTGCTTTGGTGCATTGATTGCCAGTCCAATTCTTTTTGCAATCTTTAACGCTGTGGCTTCCTAGACATTTGTAGCAAAGTGAGTTTTTGAATACAAACTCCTTGCGTTTTTTAACCGGCTCAGCTCAAAATTTCTGACACCTAGTTATTTCATGTCCAGTCAATTGGCAAAAACGGCATCTCTTGTGGCTCGTTGTCTTTGCTTCCCTTGACGTATGGGCGGCGCTTTTTTGCACTGAGTTTATTGAGTTATACAGTTGCTCAATAAACTCTAGTACATCGTCCAAGGACTGAATTTCTCTGGCCTTTTTAACGTGTTGTAGTTCAGCAGTTCCATGTCCCCTAGCTGGTTGACGGCGTTAGCAAATATTTTGCGCTTATTTTCGTAGCGCTTGCATATTAGTTCCCAAGCCGAGTTGTAGTTAGCAGACGAGCCAATTTCTAAATGGCCTACGACCATTTTGGATTCTCCCTTAAGGCATGACTTCAGGTAATTCGGCTTCCTTGTGTAGCTGATATCTCTCCTGTTGTGAATCACCTCGGAGAACAACTCGAAGAACGTCGGCCACTTTTTGGGACTTCCATTGAAGTGAGGAAGATCCACTTTCGGTAGCTCTGGAACGTCTTCTTGTGTATTTTGCAAGCCAGCTACTTTTCTGTTTAGTTTTTTTTGTGAGTATGCTGACATTGCATTCCAGCTCATCGATCTCATCGACGTCGAAGGCAAATTTTTCGAATTTTGCCTCTAAATCCGTGAGCGTAGGTTTTACTCGAAGAACCAAAATGTGAGTACAAATAACTTTGGTGGCGTTCAGTTGTGTAATGATCTTTATTCGTCTGACCAAGAGTTCTTATACCCTGGCTCATGCGTATTTCATCTCTTAGCCTATGTACATTATGTAATGAGTTCTGCGGTTGAATGGAGCTCCAAGCGGGAGACATACTATGCTCTCCAGCTGTGTAGCTTCATATATATAGCTTGTATATATTTATATGCATATGGCATAAACATTAGGCAAGCGGCATAGACCTTAGGCAAAGTACGTACGAGGCATCTCCCACGCTGCTGTGGTCTGACCATAAGTGGCTGATCATATTGCATTTGCTTTTCTTTGCGCTCGCTCTATGTTTATGCGTAAGTCTACACTATCATATGTTAGGCATATGACGCATTTATGTGTAGAACACTCTACATTGCTTCGGGTATTATTAATATGTTATTTAATATACTACAGTATGTTCATGCCCGAACACCTGCGAACGCGCTCAGCGACTTGCTGAGACGTCTCCTCCGGGTTCCTGCTTGTCACGATTGCTGACCAGGTCTCCGCAGCCTTGTGAGTACGTGGTGCAGCAATTGGAGCGTTAGCGTGGGCGACTGTGGCAGTGACAGCGGGGACAGCAATAGTAGCAGCGGCTAGTGGGCAGGCACGGCTCAACGCCTCCAATTCCACGATCATCCCATATATCTTTATCACTAGCTCCTACATCCAGCACGCTTAGTGCTAGTGGCGCTGGGCACTCCCTCTCGAACAACAGCTCTCCTGAGCTCCTGCTCGATGGCCAACATCCCTTGGACCATCTCGTTTGAACAATTCAAACTTGTGGTGGCGTCAGAAGTAGCAGCGGGGGAAGCGGCAACGGCAGCAGAAGCAGCACTGGCGGCGGCAGCGCCGGCTGCAATAAAGGTGGCTGTCAAAGTACAGGGTCCTGGTATTTGTCACATATGTGCCACAAAGTACAGCGTGTGAATACGATGCGTCCACCAACGCCCCTAGAAGAAACTCTTTGGTAACATGTTCGAATTCATGTTGTCGGGCATGGCTTCCCTCTTGGGTAGAGGCGAGGCCTATCTTAACCTCTGCTCCAACTATACGTTGAACCACAACATTTTATCAACCACAGCCACCACGATACTCCCACTAAAGGTGGCCAACCTCAATTGGGCTGGCCTTGGCCACCAGCCCATCCCGTGGTTCAAATTAACAGCTTTGATCGGCTGATTCACAGTCAGAGACTGCTTCTCATTTTGGTTTCCGATAACCAGGAACTGGGTAAACACCGGCGACTGACTCCCGAAGGAGTGAGTCTACCAAATTAAGAGGCTTTGGTCCGCCCTTCGACTAGTCCATAAGGATTTGTCTCCCAAACTAAGGACTTTGATCAGCCTTTCGACTTTCTCCGGAAAAAAGACAGTCTACCAAATTTAGGCTTTAGTTTGCCCTTCGACTAGTCCGTAAGGATTCGTCTCCCAAACTTAAGGACTTTGGTAAGACCTTCGATGTATCCACAAGGACACGTTTCCCAGATTATGGTAGGCCCTTCGACTCGTCGCGAGGATTTTGTCTGCCGAATTGAGGCTTTGGTCGGCCTTTCGGCTAGTCCATTAGGATTTGTCTTCCAAATTTTAGGACTTTGGTATGACCCTCGGCTATCTCCGTTATGAACAATGTCTACCAAATTGAGGCTTTGGTCTGCCCTTCGACTCGTCCGAATGGATTTTGTCTACCAAATTAAGGACTTTGGTTTGACCTGCGATTCACTCCGGGGAGATCGTCTACCAATTTGAGGCATTGGTAGGCCTTTCGTAGTAAATGCTACTACCAGTTTTGACTTACGTCAGTCCGGTACTGGTCGACCAGGTCCAGCTCCAGCGTCAAGCAGCATGCGTCGCCTGCTGAAGACTATGCGAGCATAATCTTCAAGCAGTTGCACGCTCTCGTTGGTCGTCAGGGTATTAGCGAAGGTCCAAACTCCGGATGTATTCTGCTGAATTCCAAACCCTTCCGGGTCTCGCACATCCGCATAGAGGGGGCAGACACATAACCCTTTATATGGCACCTTGTCGGATTTTGATGTAGTTTATTTTTTAAATTTTACTTAGTTAGACATTTATTTAAGGATAAAAGGATTGTTGCATATATGCAACAGATAGGCTTGTGGTGAAAATAATTGAAGTATTTCATAGTGTATTGTAAGAAGTAAAACCAAATATATTTCAAAGTTGGTTTAATAATATTTTTAATTAATTATATAACACATTTAAGTAAAAAAGTGGAGTTATTTTAATGTAAATGAAAATTTTTTAAACAATTATTTCGTTTGTGAAAGCAGAGTGCTACGCCACATTTTTCGCACATTGTCTGTGAAAAACCAGTTCAGTTTGGATATTTGCATCTGGTTCTGTTGTCAGTCCACGTTGGCCAATGCCCAACCTGATCTTTTGACGCACCATTTGATTTGGTACATGTTGAGTTGGACCTCTCTGCTTTTTTTCTGCAATTCATTTTCAACAGAATAACTTCGCTTTCCAGTTTTAGATTTTGTGTCTACTTTTCTCAAAACTTCAGCGATGTCTAGCCGAAACTCTGATGAGCTTAAAAGTTTTTTTGTCGATGCATTTTCTTTTTGCATTCGTTTATACAACAACCCAGCGTTGCTGACTGCCAAGTCCAGCAGGTTATAAAAAACCAACGTCTGCTTCTTATCCAAATTTTATACCTTCCAATTATGCTATCTATGAGATCAACGCCACCCATATAGCTATTATATTGTGCTATTGCAAATGGACGGTCAATATGAACATAATCCTTTTGGACTTTATTGTAACGTCGGGCTGTGTCTTTGGGACTTATTCCAGCGTAATTGGATGCTAAAGTAGCAATTTTATTATCCACCCATGAAGTTAGGGAAATGTCCACTTCACCGTAGTCGGCAACAGATTCCACTGATGTACCTCGTGATTTTTTTTAAGTATAGTACTCCAATTATTGTTGACCGATATTGAGTAATTCTTGGAAAACGCGAAATTGACATGTATAATATTGTTCCAACAAACTGTCGAATATCTAAGGACGTAAAATTGACATATGCGTTAGGGACTTTTTGGCGAATATAAAGATTTGTTTCGATTGTAATTTCATCAAACAGGTTTTTTGGAAAAATATACCAAAAAAATTGTATTGGCTCTGATAGTTCCATTAGTTCCGGATGCAACATAGTACTCCCGAGAAACTGCAGTTGATTTTCGTTCAAAATTAAACTGCGTTCTCTCCATAGCAAGTTTCTTTTCAGATCAGGGTTATTACTGGTAATATTTGGCTCAGAATCATCTATGAGATTTGAGTTTGAAACGTCTAAGGCATTACTCGGTGGATTTTGGTCATCGATGTCATCTTCATCCGTACTACTTGCATCTTTCTAATCTGGATAAAAATCGCTTTCCTCATCAGCAGAAAAGTCAAGTTCAGCCTCGCTATCTAACCTCTTGAAATCATTTTCAACCTGTGAAGGTGTTAAACCTTTTCCTGACATATTTCCTGCGTAAGAAGTACTATTTGTATATATGTAGTCTCATAAAACACATACAACAAACCCAAGACAAGTTCTATGCCACATACAACATATAACCATATGTATAAACACATAACAACATATAATATAAACACAAACACTTTATGTTGCATATATACAACAAAATAAATTCTGCACAATATAACTTCGAATAGTTGTTTGATGTACTACACACAATACACAACAAGAAACATGAAAACTTGATTGCACATGCAATTGAAACATATTTACCTTTGTTTTTCTTAAGTTTTTCGTAAAGAAATATCTATATTTCACAATTTTTTCAGCGCACACATGTGCTTCTCACAAAATTGGCGGGAAAGTGAACATATGTTTTACAAAACATCTAGAAGTGTGTCCAAAGCAAATTATATATAAAATGCGTATGTTTCAGATGTACAACAAATAGCCCCATTCGATTTTTTCGATTTGCATTGCGAAAAAATACCCTTCAAAGGGTATGTTGCAGATATGCCACACGGCCATATAAAGGGATAAGATGTGCTGCCAGTCCTCTACGGGATCGCCACATGGACATTCAGCAGTCTCGCTTAGACCACGCGCATGCAGGAAGGCATTCATCGAGACATGGCCAGTTATGAGCAATCTGGCAAGCATCGTGAACTTGAAGTCTGGGCGGCTGTAGACGAAGCTTACGTCCGGGATGAACTTATGCGTTACACGACCGTGCTCGCTGTCATCCCATCGGCGTTGCCACTCACGCAGTAAGCGTTCGTCCAGCAAGGCTCTCCTCATGTTACGATCAAGGGTCGAAACGTCTTTATCGTAGAGCCAATCGCCTTCTACAATGGGGTAGTTACGCTTCACCTTCAACTGCATTGCTATACGCATCGCCACAAGGTCCAGCGGTGGAGCTTCCTCTACGAGCAGCAAGAGGTCGTCAGCATATGCACATATGCATTCCTCTTCAAGGCGATGCAGAAGAGTGTCCATCAGGATGTTCCAAATAAATGGACCACTGATGGACCCCTGCGGACAGCCACGTGTAACATCTACTCTGACTTCGCAGAAGCTGCTGACGATAGTTGCGTTTCGGTCTGAAAAGAAGCTGCGCCAGATCCCAACTTCTCTGCATCCTAGATCCGATAGTCGGCGTAGAGCTGCGTCCCATTCGACATGGTCGAACGCACCCCTGAAGTCAACGAAGATACCGAGCACATATCGAGCCGAGCTGGTTTCGACACTGCTCACGACGTGACTCCAGGCATCCTCAACGCAGCTCGCGGGGCGAAAGTCGAATTGCCATCGACTCTCGTCCGTGAGCACCTCCTTCGAGTACTTTGCCGAAGACAGGCAACAGGGTACTTCGCGAAGAATGGTAACGTCCACTGGCCTCTCCGCAGCAGGAAAGAAGCTGCGGAGCAGGACGTTCATTCCAGCGATGGCAACCGAGATCGGTGCACGTCTTGCGGCCTCGGCATATCCGGTAGGCACGTCCCCATGGGTCTTCCTGGTGCTCGCCGACAAATCGTCTCCAGTCTTCCTCTTTCACCTTAAGCATCATCCTCAAGTATTCCTTTCGGGTGATCCTAAAATACGTGGCGAGGTCATCAGCACTATCACTGTGGTTTCGACGCGCATGCTGAAGCCTTTGTCGGGCTCTTCTGAGCTCGCGACGTGCATCAGTGAGGGCGGCATTCGCTCAGATCCCACTCGCTTACACTCCAATCACACGTGGCCCACGTAGACGCTGAATCGCTGACGATCGTTACGTCGATATCGCTTCTTGCCCTGCGATTATCGAACGTGTACACACTGCTGCGGACATTTAGCACTCCGGCTCGGCTGCCCTGTACCCAATTTGCTAGCAGCTCACCCCACTGCCTGTTCAAGTAGCCCCGAGAGCGCTCGGGGAGCTTACTGAACCACAGGGGGGATACTGCGTTCGCATCTAGGCCATAGATGACAGGCGTGCGGCTGGCTAGCAGCAGCACCGCATCCATGTACAGCAGGTACGGTTCAATTTCAGTATTGAACTGGCAATATACGGAGGTGAGGAAAATTGAGCCAAAGTTCCCAGACACACTCACGCATACGCCGTACTCAGTGATGAGCGACGAGACAGGCATGCAGACGACCTCCTGGTCGTCAACGACTATGGCAGCTTTATTGCGGCGGTCGGAGAAAACTCGCATGCCTGCCGGTAATCCGGTGATCCTTCCCCCACGATCAACGTAGGGCTCCTGGATCAGTGCGAACTTGGATCCTGAGTTCCTCCTCCTGACACCGAGCTCTATCACGGCAGCTCGACTGCGACCGCAGTTTGCCTGGGTGATGCTAAACATTAGTGTCTAGCAGCCATCTTGGCGAGCACAGCTCCGTAAATCGGGCAAGCCGCTGAGAGCGTTAAATGCTCACAGGGTAGCCCCTTGAAGCTGCAATTCCTGCAGTGCACAGGGTTGCAGCATTTCCCGGCTCGGTGCCCAGACTGTCCGCACTGACGGCAGATTTGCTCCTTCATCCGGCACTGGGCGATCTTGTGGTCAAAGCTGACACACCTGTGGCACGCATACGTGCGCACCATCGATCGCCAGCGGAAGGCGAACCAATCCACGTAAATCCTGTCGTGTTCCTCCAGGATATCCAGGGCCTTCTGCTCCAGCTCCAGCTGGATCGACACCGGTCCAGCATCTTGTGTCAATGCCTTAGAAACAATGGCCACCGACTTCTCAAAGGCAGCAATATTCATGTGCCCCGAGAAGTGGTTTTTAAACAAACCGCCCATGAACTGCTTGACAGTAATGCTACTGTCAACGTCAAGGACGGTTATCCTCGGCCTCAGTGCTGCGTTTCGCTTTACGTCTAGCCCCAGTTCCTTGAACTTGGGGTTAGCCACGACTCTGCGTATCTCGCCCGAAGACGGTGTGCGAATAATCGCACCACCTCGCTTCAGCTCACGCACTTCGTGTACCCGAACACCGAGAGCGGGAGCAACATCCGCGACTTGCTGAGGCGTCTCCTCCGGGTTGCTGCTGGTCACAATTGCTGACCAGGTTTCCGCAGCCTTGCGGGTCCGTGGTGCAGCAATTGCAGCACGGGCAACTGTGGCAGTGACGGTGGGGACTGCAATGGCAGCGGCGGTTTGTGGGCGGACACGGCTTTGCGCCTCAAGTTCCATGATCCTGCCGTACATGTTTATTACTAGCTGCTGGTAGCTAGCTCCTATGTCCAGAACGCTTAGTGCTACGTTGCTGGGCACTCCGCTCTCAAAGTACAGAGTCCTGATGTTTGTTTATCGTGGCGTGTACCCCGAAGGGGGCTTACAACCACGGTACGCGTTTGAGTCACATATATGGCACAAGGTACAGCGGGTGAATACGATGCGTCCACCAGCGCCCCTAAAAGAAACTCTTTTAGGTACCAAGTTCGAATTCATGCTGTCGGGCATGGCTTCCCTCTTGGGTAGAGGCGAGGCCTATCGTAACCTCTGCTGACTGCGGGGACAGCTTCCGGCTGTGGTCCAACTTTACGTTGAACCACAACATTTTATCAACCACAGCCACCACGATACTCCCACTAAAGGGGGCCAACCTCAATTGGGCTGGCCTTGGCCACCAGCCCATCCCGTGGTTCAAATTAACAGCTTTGATCGGCTGTTCGCAGTCAGAGACTGCTTCCCATTTTGGTTTCCGACAACCAGGAACTGGGTAGACACCAGCGACAGACTCCCGAAGGAGTGAGTCTACCAAATTGAGAGGCTTTGGTCCGCCCTTCGACTAGTCCATAAGGATTTGTCTCCCAAACTAAGGACTTTAGTCAGTCTTTCGACTTTCTCCGGAGAGAAGAGAGTCTACCAAGTTAAGGCTTTGGTTAGCCCTTCGACTAGTCCGTAAGGATTCGTCTCTCAAACTTAAGGACTTTGGTAAGACCTTCGATGTGTCCACAAGGACACGTCTCCCAGATTAAGGCTCTGGTAGGCCCTACGACTCATCGCGAGGATTTTGGCCTTTGGACTAGTCCATTAGGATTCGTCTTCCAAATTTAGGGACTTTGGTATGACCCTCGACTTTCCTCGTTATAAGGAAAATCTACCAAATTGAGGCTTTGGTCTGCCCTTCGACTCGTCCGAATGGATTTTGTCTACCAAATTAAGGACTTTGGTTTGACCTGCGATTCACTCCGGGGAGATCGTCTACCAATTTGAGGCATTGGTAGGCCTTTCGTAGTATATGCTACTACCAGTTTTGACTTACGTCAGTCCGGTACTGGTCGACCAGGTCCACCTCCAGCGTCAAGCAGCATGCGTCGCCTGCTGAAGACTATGCGAGCATAATCTTCAAGCAGTTGCATGCTCTCGTTGGTCGTCAGGGTGTCAGCGAAAGTCCAATCACCGGATGTATTCTGCTGAATTCCAAGCCCTTCCGGGTCTCGCACATCCGCATAGAGGGGGCAGACACATAAAATGTGCTGCCAGTCCTCTACGGGATCGCCACATGGACATTCAGCAGTCTCGCTTAGACCACGCGTATGCAGGAAGGCATTCATCGAGCCATGGCCAGTTATGAGGAAACTGGCATGCATCGTGAACTTGAAGTCTGGGCGGCTGTATACGAAGCTTACGTCCGGGGTGAACTTATGCGTCACACGACCGTGCTCGCTGTCATCCCATCGGAGTTGCCACTCACGCAGTAAGCGTTCGTCCAGCAAGGCTCTCCTCATGTTACGATCAAGGGTCGAAACGTTTTGATCGTAGAGCCAGTCGCCTTCTACCATAGGGTAGTTACGCTTCATCTTCGACTGCATTGCTATACGCATCGCCACAAGGTCCAGCGGTGGAGCTCCAGCAAGAACTTCAAGGGCATCCGTAGATACCGTTCGGCACGTTGGCAAGCATCCTAATAGGATGAGCCGGTGGCAGGACTTGAGCGCCCTCCTGGCGCCGGCTAGTCTCATCACCACCTTGTACCAAACCGAGGCACCAAATAGCGCACAAGGCACCATGAGTCCGGCATAAATCCTTCGCCGTGCTTGCGGACTGAGTCCCCAGTCAACGCGTAGCACACGGGTCAGGGCTCCGACGACTCCAGCCAGCCGGTCGCGTAGGGACGCGACATGCGGGAGAAAGCTCAACCGCTCGCCGACCGTGATGCCAAGGTAACGGCATTGCGTCACATACCGTAAGTTTGCTCCTGCAAAGCTTAAGGCGGGCGGTCTGCCAGATGACAGCCTTCCCTTAAGGAGCATCGTCACAGTCTTCGTTGCCGAGACTGAGACGCCTACCTCGATACCCCATCCTCCAACTAATTCCATTAGTTGGGCACCTTTGAGCTCCAGTTGGGATCTGGAATTTCCCTCTACGAGCAGCAAGAGGTCGTCAGCATATGCACTTAGTGTGCATTCCGCTTCAAGGCGATGCAGAAGAGTGTCCATCAGGATGTTCCAAATAAATGGACCACTGATGGACCCCTGCGGACAGCCACGTGTAACATCTACACTGACTTCGCCGAAGCTGCTGACGATACTTGCCTTTCGGTCTGAAAAGAAGCTGCGCCAGATCCCAACTTCCCTGCATCCTAGATCCGATAGTCGGCGTAGAGCTGCGTCCCATTCGACATGGTCGAACGCACCCCTGAAGTCCACGAAGATACCGAGCACATATCGAGCCGAACTGGCTTCGACACTGCTCACGACGTGACTCCAGGCATCCTCAACGCAGCGCCCGGGGCGAAAGCCGAATTGCCATCGACTCTCATCCGTGAGCACCTCCTTCACACGGTTCACCATGATCCCTTCGAGTACTTTGCCGAAGACAGGCAACAGGCAGATACCCCGATAGGACGATGGATCGCTTCTGTCCTTATCTGGGCCCTTGAGGAGCGCTACCACACGTGGGCGCTTCCACTCAGTGGGAAAGTATCCCTCTGCCAGGCAGCGGGAAAACAACGCTGTCAAGTACTCAGGGATGGCGCGCCAAGCCGCTTTGACCATACCCCCAGTTATGCCGTCTAAACCAGGTGAGCGTTTGCTCCGAACTCTGGCGATGCATGTTTCTACCTCGAACCTGTCAAGGGCTGGGGGTACTTCGCTAGGAATGGTAACGTCCACTGGCCTCTCCGCAGCAGGAAAGAAGCTGCGGAGCAGGACGTTCGCACAGTCGTGCCAGGTTACAACTTGCTCGTCATTCCAGCGAAGGCAACCGAGATCGGTGCACGTCTTGCGGCCTCGGCATATCCGGTAGGCACGCCCCCATGGGTCTTCCTGGTGCTCGCCGACAAATCGTCTCCAGTCTTCCTCTTTCACCTTGAGCATCATCCTCACGTATTCCTTTCGGGTGATCCTGAAATACGTGGCGAGGTCATCAGCACTGTCACTGTGGTTTCGACGCGCATGCTGAAGCCTACGTCGGGCTCTCCTGAGCTCGCGACGTGCATCAGTGAGGGCGGCATTCCACCAACCCACACGACGTCTGGCTTGCAGCTGCTGACGTCCCAGCACAGTGTCGCTCACCTGATGGACCAGGGAGCGAAGTGCGGAGACCTGCTCATCAGATGCCATCTGGTGAAACTCCTCAAGAGGAAGTTCCAACGATGCAGTCACCAACTCATCACTGAAACGACGCCAGTCAGCACGCTGGAGTTTCCACGAGGGCACAGGAGCATAGCTCTCAACAGTGCTTATCGGGTCAGGCGTTACAACAACAGTAATGATGTTGTGATCGCTCAGATCCCACTCGCTTACACTCCAACCATACGTGGCCCACGTAGACGCTGAACCGCTGCCTGTTCAAGTAGCCCCGAGAGCGCTCGGGGAGCTTACTGAACCACAGGGGGATACTGCGTTCGCATCTAGGCCATAGATGACAGGCGTGCGGCTGGCTAGCAGCAGCACCGCATCCATGTACAGCAGGTACGGTTCAATTTCAGTATTGAACTGGCAATATACGGAGGTGAGGAAAATTGAGCCAAAGTTCCCAGACACACTCACGCATACGCCGTACTCAGTGATGAGCGACGAGACAGGCATGCAGACGACCTCCTGGTCGTCAACGACTATGGCAGCTTTATTGCGGCGGTCGGAGAAAACTCGCATGCCTGCCGGTAATCCGGTGATCCTTCCCCCACGATCAACGTAAGGCTCCTGGATCAGTGCGAACTTGGATCCTGAGTTCCTCATCCTGACACCGAGCTCTATCACGGCAGCTCGACTGCGACCGCAGTTTGCCTGGGTGATGCTAAACATTAGTGTCTAGCAGCCACCTTGGCTAGCACAGCTCCGTAAATCGGGCAAGCCGCTGAGAGCATAAGATGTTCACAGGGTAGCCCCTTGAAGCTGCAATTCCTGCAGTGCACAGGATTGCAGCATTTCCCAGCTCGGTGTCCGGACTGTCCGCACTGTCGGCAGATCTGCTCCTTCATCCGGCATTGGGCGATCTTGTGGTCAAAACTGACACACCTGTGGCACGCATACGTGCGCACCATCGATCGCCAGCGGAAGGCGAACCAATCCACGTAGATCCTGTCGCGTTCCTCCAGGATATCCAGGGCCTTCTGCTCCAGCTCCAGCTGGATTGTTATGGGGCCATCGCCTTGCGTCCACGCCTTAGAGACGATCGCAACAGACTTTTCAAAAGCAACACACGACATGTGCCCTTGAAAATGGTTTTTGAACAAACCGTCCATAAACTGCTTGACTGTGATACAACTGTCAACGTCCAATACGGTTATTCTTGGCCTGAGCGCTGCGGTTCTCTTGATATCTAACCCAAGTTCTTTAAACTTGGGGTTAGCCACTACCCTCCGGATCTCTCCCGACGACGGTGTGCAGATAATCGCACCACCTCGCTTCAGCTCACGCACCTCGTGTACGCGGACACCAAGAGCGGGGGCAACATCCTTGCGAACGCGCTCAGCGACTTGCTGAGGCGTCTCCTCTGGATTGCTGCTAGTCACAATCGCTGACCACGTCTCCGCTGCCTTGCGGGTCCGTGGTGCAGCGATTGGAGCGTCAGCGCGGGCGACTGCGGCGTTGGCAGCGGGGACAGCGAAGGGCGCAACGGCCTGTGGGCGGGCACGGCTCTGCGCCTCTAACTCCACAATCCTGCCGTACAGACTCAGGACAAGCTCCTGATAGCATGCTCCTGCATCCAGCACGCTTAGTGCCACATTGCTGGGCACTCCATCGCGAACAACAGCTTTCCTGAGCTCTTGCTCGATGGCCAACATCCGTTGAACCATCTCGTTTGGACATGCCAAACTCGAGGAGGCGGCAGCAGTAGTAGTGGCAGAAGCGGCAACGGCAGCAGGAGTAGCGACAGCGGGGGCTGTAGCAACAGGTATGACAGCAGCGGGGGAAGCAACAACGGGGGCAGCAACGACGGGGGCAGCAACAACGGGGGCAGCACTGATGGCGGCAGCGACGGCGGCAGTAGTGGTGGCTCCAGCCAGCACAGCTGCCAGCGACGCATCGCTATCATCGCCCGAGCTCAAGG
Source organism: Drosophila hydei (assembly GCF_003285905.1). Classification (NCBI taxonomy): domain Eukaryota; kingdom Metazoa; phylum Arthropoda; class Insecta; order Diptera; family Drosophilidae; genus Drosophila; species Drosophila hydei. Next base: position 885,814 of record NW_022045852.1, read on the forward strand.
CTGGCGCACGTTGCTTCCGCGGGGGCGAATCCAGCGGTGGCGGCATGACGTCGTCTGACATCGAGCGCGTTGACACGCGCGCCACCGGAGCGGGGCGCCCACGCTTCTTCCGGCCCGACACCGATCGCGCCGAGCTAGCAGCACTGCTGCTAGCGTCGCTCTCCATGCCTAGGCACTAGGCAACAGAAGGCAAAAAACACAGCCTTAGGGTATGCAACCCTTTTTTTTATTTTTGCAGCACAAAAGTATGCCGCACTTTTTTGTTTGTTTATGATTGGCCGACCAATCACGACACAGTAACTGTAAACTGTAAGCACTACAGTTGTTCGCGCACAGCTAATCGCCGAGAAGGCAATTTAAGCACTCTTTAGATTTTGAACCGGTAAAATCTACGTAAGCAAGCGTAAACACGTCCACTCACGGCGACTGTCGAACACAAACTGCTCTCAAAGTACAGAGTCCTGATATTTATTTATCGTGGCGTGTACCCCGAGGGGGTTTACAACCACGGTACGCGTTTGAGCCACATATGTGACACAAAGTACAGCGGGTGAATACGATGCGTCCACCAACGCCCCTAAAAGAAACTCTTTTAGGTACCAAGTTTGAATTCATGCTGTCGGGCATGGCTTCCCTCTTGGGTAGAGGCGAGGCCTATCTTAACCTCTGCTGACTGCGTTGACAGCTTCCGGCCGTGGTCCAACTTTACATTGAACCACAACATTTTATCAACCACAGCCACCACGATACTCCCACTAAAGGGGGCCAACCTCAATTGGGCTGGCCTTGGCCACCAGCCCATCCCGTGGTTCAAATTAACAGCTTTGATCGGCTGTTCGCAGTCAGAGACTGCTTCCCATTTTGGTTTCCGACAACCAGGAACTGGGTAGACACCAGCGACAGACTCCCGAAGGAGTGAGTCTACCAAATTGAGAGGCTTTGGTCCGCCCTTCGACTAGTCCATAAGGATTTGTCTCCCAAACTGAGGACTTTGGTCAGCCTTCCGACTTTCTCCGGAGAGAAGAGAGTCTACCAAATTGAGGCTTTGGTTTGCCCTTCGACTAGTCCGTAAGGATTCGTCTACCAAACTTAAGGACTTTGGTAAGACCTTCGATGTGTCCACAAGGACACGTCTCCCAGATTAAGGCTCTGGTAGGCCCTACGACTCATCGCGAGGATTTTGGCTTTTGGACTAGTCCATTAGGATTCGTCTTCCAAATTTAGGGACTTTGGTATGACCCTCGACTTTCCTCGTTATAAGGAAAATCTACCAAATTGAGGCTTTGGTCTGCCCTTCGACTCGTCCGAATGGATTTTGTCTACCAAATTAAGGACTTTGGTTTGACCTGCGATTCACTCCGGGGAGATCGTCTACCAATTTGAGGCATTGGTAGGCCTTTCGTAGTATATGCTACTACCAGTTTTGACTTACGTCAGTCCGGTACTGGTCGACCAGGTCAAGCTCCAGCGTCAAGCAGCATGCGTCGCCTGCTGAAGACTATGCGAGCATAATCTTCAAGCAGTTGCATGCTCTCGTTGGTCGTCAGGGTGTCAGCGAAAGTCCAATCACCGGATGTATTCTGCTGAATTCCAAGCCCTTCCGGGTCTCGCACATCCGCATAGAGGGGGCAGACACATAAAATGTGCTGCCAGTCCTCTACGGGATCGCCACATGGACATTCAGCAGTCTCGCTTAGACCACGCGCATGCAGGAAGGCATTCATCGAGCCATGGCCAGTTATGAGGAAACTGGCATGCATCGTGAACTTGAAGTCTGGGCGGCTGTAGACGAAGCTTACGTCCGGGATGAACTTATGCGTCACACGACCGTGCTCGCTGTCATCCCATCGGAGTTGCCACTCACGCAGTAAGCGTTCGTCCAGTAAGGCTCTCCTCATGTTACGATCAAGGGTCGAAACGTCTTGATCGTAGAGCCAGTCGCCTTCTACCATAGGGTAGTTACGCTTCATCGTCGACTGCATTGCTATACGCATCGCCACAAGGTCCAGCGGTGGAGCTCCAGCAAGAACTTCAAGGGCATCCGTAGATACCGTTCGGCACGTTGGCAAGCATCCTAATAGGATGAGCCGGTGGCAGGACTTGAGCGCCCTCCTGGCGCCGGCTAGTCTCATCACCACCTTGTACCAAACCGAGGCACCAAATAGCGCACAAGGCACCATGAGTCCGGCATAAATCCTTCGCCGTGCTTGCGGACTGAGTCCCCAGTCAACGCGTAGCACACGGGTCAGGGCTCCGACGACTCCAGCCAGCCGGTCGCGTAGGGACGCGACATGCGGGAGAAAGCTCAACCGCTCGCCGACCGTGATGCCAAGGTAACGGCATTGCGTCACATACCGTAAGTTTGCTCCTGCAAAGCTTACGGCGGGCGGTCTGCCAGATGACAGCCTTCCCTTAAGGAGCATCGTCACAGTCTTCGTTGCCGAGACTGAGACGCCTACCTCGATACCCCATCCTCCAACTAATTCCATTAGTTGGGCACCTTTGAGCTCCAGTTGGGATCTGGAATTTCCCTCTACGAGCAGCAAGAGGTCGTCAGCATATGCACTTAGTGTGCATTCCGCTTCAAGGCGATGCAGAAGAGTGTCCATCAGGATGTTCCAAATAAATGGACCACTGATGGACCCCTGCGGACAGCCACGTGTAACATCTACACTGACTTCGCCGAAGCTGCTGACGATACTTGCCTGTCGGTCTGAAAAGAAGCTGCGCCAGATCCCAACTTCCCTGCATCCTAGATCCGATAGTCGGCGTAGAGCTGCGTCCCATTCGACATGGTCGAACGCACCCCTGAAGTCCACGAAGATACCGAGCACATATCGAGCCGAACTGGCTTCGACACTGCTCACGACGTGACTCCAGGCATCCTCAACGCAGCGCCCGGGGCGAAAGCCGAATTGCCATCGACTCTCATCCGTGAGCACCTCCTTCACACGGTTCACCATGATCCCTTCGAGTACTTTGCCGAAGACAGGCAACAGGCAGATACCCCGATAGGACGATGGATCGCTTCTGTCCTTATCTGGGCCCTTGAGGAGCGCTACCACACGTGGGCGCTTCCACTCAGTGGGAAAGTGTCCCTCTGCCAGGCAGCGGGAAAACAACGCTGTCAAGTACTCAGGGATGGCGCGCCAAGCCGCTTTGACCATACCCCCAGTTATGCCGTCTAAACCAGGTGAGCGTTTGCTCCGAACTCTGGCGATGCATGTTTCTACCTCGAACCTGTCAAGGGCTGGGGGTACTTCGCTAGGAATGGTAACGTCCACTGGCCTCTCCGCAGCAGGAAAGAAGCTGCGGAGCAGGACGTTCGCACAGTCGTGCCAGGTTACAACTTGCTCGTCATTCCAGCGAAGGCAACCGAGATCGGTGCACGTCTTGCGGCCTCGGCATATCCGGTAGGCACGCCCCCATGGGTCTTCCTGGTGCTCGCCGACAAATCGTCTCCAGTCTTCCTCTTTCACCTTGAGCATCATCCTCACGTATTCCTTTCGGGTGATCCTGAAATACGTGGCGAGGTCATCAGCACTGTCACTGTGGTTTCGACGCGCATGCTGAAGCCTACGTCGGGCTCTCCTGAGCTCGCGACGTGCATCAGTGAGGGCGGCATTCCACCAACCCACACGACGTCTGGCTTGCAGCTGCTGACGTCCCAGCACAGTGTCGCTCACCTGATGGACCAGAGAGCGAAGTGCGGAGACCTGCTCATCAGATGCCATCTGGTGAAACTCCTCAAGAGGAAGTTCCAACGATGCAGTCACCAACTCATCACTGAAACGACGCCAGTCAGCACGTTGGAGTTTCCACGAGGGCACAGGAGCATAGCTCTCAACAGTGCTTATCGGGTCAGGCGTTACAACAACAGTAATGATGTTGTGATCGCTCAGATCCCACTCGCTTACACTCCAACCATACGTGGCCCACGTAGACGCTGAACCGCTGCCTGTTCAAGTAGCCCCGAGAGCGCTCGGGGAGCTTACTGAACCACAGGGGGGATACTGCGTTCGCATCTAGGCCATAGATGACAGGCGTGCGGCTGGCTAGCAGCAGCACCGCATCCATGTACAGCAGGTACGGTTCAATTTCAGTATTGAACTGGCAATATACGGAGGTGAGGAAAATTGAGCCAAAGTTCCCAGACACACTCACGCATACGCCGTACTCAGTGATGAGCGACGAGACAGGCATGCAGACGACCTCCTGGTCGTCAACGACTATGGCAGCTTTATTGCGGCGGTCGGAGAAAACTCGCATGCCTGCCGGTAATCCGGTGATCCTTCCCCCACGATCAACGTAAGGCTCCTGGATCAGTGCGAACTTGGATCCTGAGTTCCTCATCCTGACACCGAGCTCTATCACGGCAGCTCGACTGCGACCGCAGTTTGCCTGGGTGATGCTAAACATTAGTGTCTAGCAGCCACCTTGGCGAGCACAGCTCCGTAAATCGGGCAAGCCGCTGAGAGCATAAGACGTTCACAGGGTAGCCCCTTGAAGCTGCAATTCCTGCAGTGCACAGGATTGCAGCATTTCCCAGCTCGGTGTCCGGACTGTCCGCACTGTCGGCAGATCTGCTCCTTCATCCGGCATTGGGCGATCTTGTGGTCAAAACTGACACACCTTTGGCACGCATACGTGCGCACCATCGATCGCCAGCGGAAGGCGAACCAATCCACGTAGATCCTGTCGCGTTCCTCCAGGATATCCAGGGCCTTCTGCTCCAGCTCCAGCTGGATTGTTATGGGGCCATCGCCTTGCGTCCACGCCTTAGAGACGATCGCAACAGACTTTTCAAAAGCAACACACGACATGTGCCCTTGAAAATGGTTTTTGAACAAACCGTCCATAAACTGCTTGACTGTGATACAACTGTCAACGTCCAAGACGGTTATTCTTGGCCTGAGCGCTGCGGTTCTCTTGATATCTAACCCAAGTTCTTTAAACTTGGGGTTAGCCACTACCCTCCGGATCTCTCCCGACGACGGTGTGCGGATAATCGCACCACCTCGCTTCAGCTCACGCACCTCGTGTACGCGGACACCAAGAGCGGGGGCAACATCCTTGCGAACGCGCTCAGCGACTTGCTGAGGCGTCTCCTCTGGATTGCTGCTAGTCACAATCGCTGACCACGTCTCCGCTGCCTTGCGGGTCCGTGGTGCAGCGATTGGAGCGTCAGCGCGGGCGACTGCGGCGTTGGCAGCGGGGACAGCGAAGGGCGCAACGGCCTGTGGGCGGGCACGGCTCTGCGCCTCTAACTCCACAATCCTGCCGTACAGACTCAGGACAAGCTCCTGATAGCATGCTCCTGCATCCAGCACGCTTAGTGCCACATTGCTGGGCACTCCATCGCGAACAACAGCTTTCCTGAGCTCTTGCTCGATGGCCAACATCCGTTGAACCATCTCGTTTGGACATGCCAAACTCGAGGAGGCGGCAGCAGTAGTAGTGGCAGAAGCGGCAACGGCAGCAGGAGTAGCGACAGCGGGGGCTGTAGCAACAGGTATGACAGCAGCGGGGGAAGCAACAACGGGGTCAGCAACGACGGGGGCAGCAACAACGGGGGCAGCACTGATGGCGGCAGCGACGGCGGCAGTAGTGGTGGCTCCAGCCAGCACAGCTGCCAGCGACGCATCGCTATCATCGCCCGAGCTCAAGGCTGGCGCACGTTGCTTCCGCGGGGGCGAATCCAGCGGTGGCGGCATGACGTCGTCTGACATCGAGCGCGTTGACACGCGCGCCACCGTAGCGGGGCGCCCACGCTTCTTCTGGCCCGACACCGATCGCGCCGAGCTAGCAGCACTGCTGCTAGCGTCGCTCTCCATGCCTAGGCACTAGGCAACAGAAGGCAAAAAACACAGCCTTAGGGTATGCAACCCTTTTTTTTATTTTTGCAGCACAAAAGTATGCCGCACTTTTATGTTTGTTTATGATTGGCCGACCAATCACGACACAGTAACTGTAAACTGTAAGCACTACAGTTGTTCGCGCACAGCTAATCGCCGAGAAGGCAATTTAAGCACTCTTTAGATTTTGAACCGGTAAAATCTACGTAAGCAAGCGTAAACACGTCCACTCGCGGCGACTGTCGAACACAAACATTTTTTGTTTTTGTTTTTTATATTTTAAAAGTGTAGAACCTACAATCTGGGCGCTGCCTTGTGCAGTGTCGGCAGCCAGACAAAAAAAAAAAAGTGTACTGAGACAAGACTGCACTCGTTGCCCGTTTGGGCCAAACATTCATCATATTCTAAATTATATTATCATTATATAAATCAAAATGGATAAAAACCTTTCTTCTAACACTCAGCTTCGAAACAAGCCGATTGATTACGAAAGAATGTACCAAATAGCTGGTAAAACTCCGTTGGAACTAAGGACTGAGTTTAATAATAACCAACGCCTATCACGTGCTGACGCTCAGAACCTCAGCACGACAACAACAACCACTGCAACTGCTGCAATCTGTAGCGCGATCCCTAGCGGAAGCATGACTAGTCATGCAGCCCGCTTCCCAACTGCCTCCTCAAAAATTGACGTTCCAAAGCTAACAGGAGCTGCTACAAAACTGGCGGCTGCCCAAAAAATGCTAAAAACTAAGAGGAAGAAACCTCTTTCTCCCCATAATAGTTGTAAAAGAGCAAACAGAGATATGGTCTCACACTCCGCTTCAGCTAACATGGCAAAATCCTCCAACAGATTTGCTTTACTAGACACGGACATGGATGTTACTTCCGAAAGCGATGATGAAGTGAATTCCAAAACCACAAGAGCACACCCAACGTCTGATGCAACTGATGCAGTTAACAACCCTCAACACGAGGAACCGAGTAGTAACAAACAGCCTATCCGCTCACCAAAGCCACCGCAAATTGTTGTGAGTATCACTGATCTTAATGATCTATTTGAGGTCATTAGTGAAGTCACTAGTATTGACAACGTGGCAGTCAAAGTCAATCAAGGAGTTACGGCAAGAATATTTCCAAAAGACAGCGACACTTACAGAGCTATTGTAAGTCATTTTGATACAATAGGAATTGAGTTCCATACATATCAGCTGAAGGAAGAAAAACCTTACAGAATTGTGGTAAAGGGGCTTCACCATAGCACTTTGAACACTGAAATAATTGCCAGTTTTAAAAAATATGGTTTTGATGCTTTGCAAGTACACAACCCAAGATCAAGGGCAAACAGGGATGGAAAACTAAATATATTCTTTATAAATATCAAACCATGCAACAAAATTAATGAAGTATACCATATAAAAACACTTTGCCGCCAAATGGTGAGAGTAGAAAGGATGCGAAAAAGTTCTGAAATCGTCATATGTTCACGTTGCCAGGATTATGGACATACAGCCAAATACTGCCGCCGACATCCTAACTGTGCGCGTTGTGGCGGGGACCATTCCACAAACCTATGCACACGATCAAAAGACGAATCGCCTACCTGCATTCACTGTGGAGGTAGCCACATGGCAAGCTACAAAGGTTGCCAGTGGTACCAGGAGTTCTATAGACGATCAATGGGCTCTTCAATGATCAAGAAGAAGCAAGCAAGGACGCAACAGCCACAACGAAAACAACAACCAGCTCGCCAGCAACCGCAACAGCTTCCTAATACTTCCAGAATCGGGACAGGTGGATTATCCTATGCCTCGGTAGCAAGAAGTGGAAATGCATCTGTTCAGAGTCGCATACATAACATTCAAGCGCAAGTCCAGATAGCTAAACCTACTGGAAATAACTCACAGCAGCAGCACGTAGTTGACGTCCAATCTCTATTGGAACAACAACAACAACAGTTTTTGAAATGGCAACAAGAGCTGCAAGTGCAGCAGCAGCAACAATTTCTCTTGTGGCTTCAGGCGCAACAACGTGAACAACAACAACAAAACAAGAAAAACAGCGAACGTCTAGAACGGCTCGAAAAAATGGTCTACGATATGGCCAGCATGCTAAGGCAATGGACTGGGGATTCATCGACTCACCAGCTTCATAACAACGCCTCTGACTCACAATGAACTCACTAAAGATTCTCATATGGAATGTCAATGGCATCGCAGGAAAAGCCAGAGATGTGGAACTATTCGCACACAACAACAACGTCGACATTCTATTATTAAATGAGATCAGACTGAATCGCGGAGATACAATCAAAATTTATGGTTATACCTTTTATCCGGCTTACAAACCTTCAAGTCACAACCATGGTATGGGAGGAGCGGCTATATTCGTTAGAAGTTCTCTCCGCCACTTCCCACAAAGGGTTATTGAAACTCCAAACATACAAATGTCTGCAATCAAAGTTATCACAGGATTGGGTGACATTGAATTTTGCGCCATATACTGTCCACCAAGGAACAGAATAGAAGAAAGGCAATTCAGCGACATACTCGCTTCTTGCGGCCAAAGGTATCTTATTGGTGGTGACTGGAATGCGCGACATTGGCTGTGGGGAGATACCTATAATTCACCCAGGGGCAGAGAACTAGCAGAAGCCATCACAGCCAGAGGCTCTAATATTCTGGCAACAGGATCACCAACTAGATACCCATATATATCCAGTCACACACCCTCTTGTATTGATTTTGCATTATACCATGGGATACAGGATCATCTAACAAATATCTACGAAAATTGGGACTTAGATTCTGACCATTTAGCACTCATCGCTGAGCTGCACATTGATGGTTCTAATATCAGGCCAAGCCTAAGGCTAATAAACAACCGTACTGACATCACGGCTTTCAGACAACTGTTGGATGACTCAATTCAATTAAATTCGTGTCTGAGCTCTGGTGAAGACATCGAGAACGCGGTTGATCTTCTTTCGGAGAACATATATAGAGCTGCTGCTGCTACAACGCCGCTTAATCCTGCGACTCGTCCTAATTACGGTATTGTATTAACTAGAGAGGCCAAAGAGCTTATCAGAACAAAAAGGCGCCTTCGGAGAAGAGCAATTCGATCACAAGATCCTTGGGACCGAATTTTGTGGAACCGTGCAGCAAGACAGCTACGTAACCTTTTAAGGGAGCTCAAAGGTGATTTCTTCGAGCAAAAACTGGCTTCCATGGACTACACAATAGATGCAAACTACTCTCTATGGAAATGCACGAAATCGCTCAAACGACAACCATTTCGACAGGTACCTGTCCGATGCCCCAGTGGCGAACTTGCTAAATGCGAATTGGAACAGGCTAACGCATTCGGATACCATCTAGAGGATCGTTTTACTCCGTTTAATTATGCTACGATTGAGCAGACCATGGAGACACATCTCAATTTGGAGACCCCATTGCAGATGTCCCTGCCTATTCAGCCTATAAGCATCGAAGAAATAACTGAAGCGATCCAACTATTGCCGAAAAACAAAGCACCTGGAATAGACAAGATTTGCAATGCTACGCTGAAGGCTTTGCCTACTAGAGCGCTGCTTTACATTGAACTAATTTTTAATGCCATCATCAGGCTCCAAGTGTTCCCAAGGCAATGGAAATTAGCTGCGATCTTGATGATTCATAAGCCGGGCAAACCGGAAGAGGACCCAGAATCATATCGGCCTATAAGCCTACTCCCCGCTCTGTCTAAACTTTGGGAGCGGACCATTGCCAATCGCATTAATGTCATTATAAGACAGTCTAATATCTTACCGGATCACCAATTTGGATTTCGGGAGGGATACGGAACAGTGGAACAAGTTCACAGGTTGGTGAAACACATCCTGCAGGCTTTTGATGACTCAGAATACTCCAACGCTGTCTTCATTGACATGCAGCAAGCGTTTGACAAGGTGTGGCACGATGGATTGCTGTGCAAAATAAAAAACCTTCTACCTGCCCCGTACTATGGCCTCTTAAGGTCTTATCTAGAAGGCCGTGAGTTTAAAGTCAAGGTAAAGGATACACTTTCGTCCTGCTATCCTATGAGAGCAGGAGTGCCGCAGGGTAGTGTTCTTGGTCCGTTGCTGTACTCCTTGTATACCTCAGATATACCTAGCCCGTCCTTTCAACATATGGATGCTCCCTCGAAAGCCCTCATTGCAACTTATGCTGATGATGTTGCAATCATCTATAATTCTAAAAGTCCTATTGAGGCAAGTTATGGACTACAGAGGTATCTTGATACTCTCGCTGATTGGTGCATACGATGGAATCTAAAAGTCAACCCGCTAAAAACATTAAACCCTTGCTTCACCTTAAAAAGGCTGCCAATGCATACTCCCCCAATCCAGCTGGCGGGAATAACACTACAGCAACCAGCACAGGCGAAATATCTTGGAATCACACTGGACAGGCGTCTCACCTTTGGGCCACACCTCAAAGCTGCGGTAAAAAAATGCCGTCACAGACAGCAGCAACTGCGATGGCTCATCAATAAAAAGAGCACCTTGCCGCTGAGATGCAAAAGAGCTGTCTACGTGCAGTGTATCCTGCCGATATGGCTCTATGGAGTGCAAATCTGGGGAACTGCTGCCAAATCTAATTATAAGCGGGTTCAGGTTTTGCAGAACCGAGTACTGCGACAGATAACCAACTCTCCCTGGTATGTACGCGGCTCAATACTTCACAGAGACCTTAAGCTGTTTACTGTCGAAGAACAGATTGGAAGACACACAAGCAGATACACGGACAGACTGCAACGACACCGAAGCCTACTTGCAAGAGGTCTAATCCCTGCCAGACCCCTAAGACGTCTTAAACGGCAAGGCTTAGCCAGAACGATGGGAATGCTGTAAACTGTCTCCTTTTAATTCCTCATATTATGACTGGTTTGGCTCTAATTTTATATATATTTACATGTGTTGTTAAGGTACTAAATTTGATTGTACAGGTTCTACACTTTTAAAATATAAAAACAAAAACAAAAAAGTGTCGAACACAAACTGCTCTCAAAGTACAGAGTCCTGATATTTATTTATCGTGGCGTGTACCCCGAGGGGGTTTACAACCACGGTACGCGTTTGAGCCACATATGTGACACAAAGTACAGCGGGTGAATACGATGCGTCCACCAACGCCCCTAAAAGAAACTCTTTTAGGTACCAAGTTTGAATTCATGCTGTCGGGCATGGCTTCCCTCTTGGGTAGAGGCGAGGCCTATCTTAACCTCTGCTGACTGCGTTGACAGCTTCCGGCCGTGGTCCAACTTTACATTGAACCACAACATTTTATCAACCACAGCCACCACGATACTCCCACTAAAGGGGGCCAACCTCAATTGGGCTGGCCTTGGCCACCAGCCCATCCCGTGGTTCAAATTAACAGCTTTGATCGGCTGTTCGCAGTCAGAGACTGCTTCCCATTTTGGTTTCCGACAACCAGGAACTGGGTAGACACCAGCGACAGACTCCCGAAGGAGTGAGTCTACCAAATTGAGAGGCTTTGGTCCGCCCTTCGACTAGTCCATAAGGATTTGTCTCCCAAACTGAGGACTTTGGTCAGCCTTCCGACTTTCTCCGGAGAGAAGAGAGTCTACCAAATTGAGGCTTTGGTTTGCCCTTCGACTAGTCCGTAAGGATTCGTCTACCAAACTTAAGGACTTTGGTAAGACCTTCGATGTGTCCACAAGGACACGTCTCCCAGATTAAGGCTCTGGTAGGCCCTACGACTCATCGCGAGGATTTTGGCCTTTGGACTAGTCCATTAGGATTCGTCTTCCAAATTTAGGGACTTTGGTATGACCCTCGACTTTCCTCGTTATAAGGAAAATCTACCAAATTGAGGCTTTGGTCTGCCCTTCGACTCGTCCGAATGGATTTTGTCTACCAAATTAAGGACTTTGGTTGGACCTGCGATTCACTCCGGGGAGATCGTCTACCAATTTGAGGCATTGGTAGGCCTTTCGTAGTAAATGCTACTACCAGTTTTGACTTACGTCAGTCCGGTACTGGTCGACCAGGTCCAACTCCAGCGTCAAGCAGCATGCGTCGCCTGCTGAAGACTATGCGAGCATAATCTTCAAGCAGTTGCATGCTCTCGTTGGTCGTCAGGGTGTCAGCGAAAGTCCAATCACCGGATGTATTCTGCTGAATTCCAAGCCCTTCCGGGTCTCGCACATCCGCATAGAGGGGGCAGACACATAAAATGTGCTGCCAGTCCTCTACGGGATCGCCACATGGACATTCAGCAGTCTCGCTTAGACCACGCGCATGCAGGAAGGCATTCATCGAGCCATGGCCAGTTATGAGGAAACTGGCATGCATCGTGAACTTGAAGTCTGGGCGGCTGTAGACGAAGCTTACGTCCGGGATGAACTTATGCGTCACACGACCGTGCTCGCTGTCATCCCATCGGAGTTGCCACTCACGCAGTAAGCGTTCGTCCAACAAGGCTCTCCTTATGTTACGATCAAGGGTCGAAACGTCTTGATCGTAGAGCCAGTCGCCTTCTACCATAGGGTAGTTACGCTTCATCTTCGACTGCATTGCTATACGCATCGCCGCAAGGTCCAGCGGTGGAGCTCCAGCAAGAACTTCAAGGGCATCCGTAGATACCGTTCGGCACGTTGGCAAGCACCCTAATAGGATGAGCCGGTGGCAGGACTTGAGCGCCCTCCTGGCGCCGACTAGTCTCATCACCACCTTGTACCAAACCGAGGCACCAAATAGCGCACAAGGCACCATGAGTCCGGCATAGATCCTTCGCCGTGCTTGCGGACTGAGTCCCCAGTCAACGCGTAGCACACGGGTCAGGGCTCCGACGACTCCGGCCAGCCGATCGCGTAAGGACGCGACATGCGGGAGAAAACTCAACCGCTCGCCGACCGTGATGCCAAGGTAACGGCATTGCGTCACATACCGCAAGTTTGCTCCTGCAAAGCTTACGGCGGGCGGTCTGCCAGATGACAGCCTTCCCTTAAGGAGCATCGTCACAGTCTTCGTTGCCGAGACTGAGACGCCTACCTCGATACCCCATCCTCCAACTAATTCCATTAGTTGGGCACCTTTGAGCTCCAGTTGGGATCTGGAATTTCCCTCTACGAGCAGCAGGAGGTCGTCAGCATATGCACTTAGTGTGCTTTCCGCTTCAAGGCGATGCAGAAGAGTGTCCATCAGGATGTTCCAAATAAATGGACCACTGATGGACCCCTGCGGACAGCCACGTGTAACATCTACACTGACTTCGCCGAAGCTGCTGACGATACTTGCCTTTCGGTCTGAGAAAAAGCTGCGCCAGATCCCAACTTCCCTGCATCCTAGATCCGATAGTCGGCGTAGAGCTGCGTCCCATTCGACATGGTCGAACGCACCCCTGAAGTCCACGAAGATACCGAGCACATATCGAGCCGAGCTGGCTTCGACACTGCTCACGACGTGACTCCAGGCATCCTCAACGCAGCGCCCGGGGCGAAAGCCGAATTGCCATCGACTCTCGTCCGTGAGCACCTCCTTCACACGGTTCACCATGATCCCTTCGAGTACTTTGCCGAAGACAGGCAACAGGCAGATACCCCGATAGGACGATGGATCGCTTCTGTCCTTATCTGGGCCCTTGAGGAGCGCTACCACACGTGGGCGCTTCCACTCAGTGGGAAAGTATCAATCTGCCAGGCAGCGGGAAAACAACGCTGTCAAGTACTCAGGGATGACGCGCCAAGCCGCTTTGACCATACCCCCAGTTATGCCGTCTAAACCAGGTGAGCGTTTGCTCCGAACTCTGGCGATGCATGTTTCTACCTCGAACCTGTCAAGGGCTGGTGGCAGGAAAGAAGCTGCGGAGCAGGACGTTCGCACAGTCGTGCCAGGTTACAACTTGCTCGTCATTCCAGCGAAGGCAACCGAGATCGGTGCACGTCTTGCGGCCTCGGCATATCCGGTAGGCACGCCCCCATGGGTCTTCCTGGTGCTCGCCGACAAATAGTCTCCAGTCTTCCTCTTTCACCTTAAGCATCATCCTCACGTATTCCTTTCGGGTGATCCTGAAATACGTGGCGAGGTCATCAGCACTGTCACTGTGGTTTCGACGCGCATGCTGAAGCCTTCGTCGGGCTCTCCTGAGCTCGCGACGTGCATCAGTGAGGGCGGCATTCCACCAACCCACACGACGTCTGGCTTGTAGCTGTTGGCGTCCCAACACAGTGTCGCTCACCTGATGAACCAGGGAGCGGAGTGCGGAGACCTGCTCATCAGATGCCATCTGGTGAAACTCCTCCAGAGGAAGTTCCAACGATGCAGTCATCAGCTCATCTCTGAAACGTCGCCAGTCAGCCCGTTGGAGTTTCCACGAGGGCACCGGAGCATAGCTCTCAACAGTGCTTAATGGATCCGGCGTTACAACAACAGTAATGATGTTGTGATCGCTCAGATCCCACTCGCTTACATTCCAATCGTACGTGGCCCACGTAGACGCTGAATCGCTGGCGATCGTTACGTCGATATCGCTTCTTGCCCTGCGATTATCGAACGTGTACACACTGCTGCGGACATTTAGCACTCCGGCTCGGCTGCCCTGTATCCAATTTGCTAGCAGCTCACCCCGCTGCCTGTTCAAGTAGCCCCGAGAGCGCTCGGGGAGCTTACTGAACCACAGGGGGGATACTGCGTTCGCATCTAGGCCATAGATGACAGGCGTGCGGCTGGCTAGCAGCAGCACCGCATCCATGTACAGCAGGTACGGTTCAATTTCAGTATTGAACTGGCAATATACGGAGGTGAGGAAAATTGAGCCAAAGTTCCCAGACACACTCACGCATACGCCGTACTCAGTGATGAGCGACGAGACAGGCATGCAGACGACCTCCTGGTCGTCAACGACTATGGCAGCTTTATTGCGGCGGTCGGAGAAAACTCGCATGCCTGCCGGTAATCCGGTGATCCTTCCCCCACGATCAACGTAGGGCTCCTGGATCAGTGCGAACTTGGATCCTGAGTTCCTCCTCCTGACACCGAGCTCTATCACGGCAGCTCGACTGCGACCGCAGTTTGCCTGGGTGATGCTAAACATTAGTGTCTAGCAGCCACCTTGGCGAGCACAGCTCCGTAAATCGGGCAAGCCGCTGAGAGCATAAGATGTTCACAGGGTAGCCCCTTGAAGCTGCAATTCCTGCAGTGCACAGGATTGCAGCATTTCCCAGCTCGGTGTCCGGACTGTCCGCACTGTCGGCAGATCTGCTCCTTCATCCGGCATTGGGCGATCTTGTGGTCAAAACTGACACACCTGTGGCACGCATACGTGCGCACCATCGATCGCCAGCGGAAGGCGAACCAATCCACGTAGATCCTGTCGCGTTCCTCCAGGATATCCAGGGCCTTCTGCTCCAGCTCCAGCTGGATTGTTATGGGGCCATCGCCTTGCGTCCACGCCTTAGAGACGATCGCAACAGACTTTTCAAAAGCAACACACGACATGTGCCCTTGAAAATGGTTTTTGAACAAACCGTCCATAAACTGTTTGACTGTGATACAACTGTCAACGTCCAAGACGGTTATTCTTGGCCTGAGCGCTGCGGTTCTCTTGATATCTAACCCAAGTTCTTTAAACTTGGGGTTAGCCACTACCCTCCGGATCTCTCCCGACGACGGTGTGCGGATAATCGCACCACCTCGCTTCAGCTCACGCACCTCGTGTACGCGGACACCAAGAGCGGGGGCAACATCCTTGCGAACGCGCTCAGCGACTTGCTGAGGCGTCTCCTCTGGATTGCTGCTAGTCACAATCGCTGACCACGTCTCCGCTGCCTTGCGGGTCCGTGGTGCAGCGATTGGAGCGTCAGCGCGGGCGACTGCGGCGTTGGCAGCGGGGACAGCGAAGGGCGCAACGGCCTGTGGGCGGGCACGGCTCTGCGCCTCTAACTCCACAATCCTGCCGTACAGACTCAGGACAAGCTCCTGGTAGCGTGCTCCTGCATCCAGCACGCTTAGTGCCACATTGCTGGGCACTCCATCGCGAACTACAGCTCTCCTGAGCTCTTGTTCGATGGCCAACATCCGTTGGACCATCTCGTTTGAACAGGTCAAACTTGATGTGGCGGCAGCAGCAGCAGCAGAGGAAGCGGCAGCGGCAGCAGGAGTAGCGGCAGCGGGGGCTGTAACAGCAGGGGTGACAGCAGCGGGGGCAGCAATAACAGCAGCAGAAGCAGCACTGGCGGCGGCAGCGACGGCGGCAGTAGTGGTGGCTCCAGCCAGCACAGCTGCCAGCGACGCATCGCTATCATCGCCCGAGCTCAAGGCTGGCGCACGTAACTTCCGCGGGGGCGAATCCAGCGGTGGCGGCATGACGTCGTCCGACATCAAGCGCGTTGACACGCGCACCACCGCAGCGGGGCGCCCGCGCTTCTTACGGCCCGACACTGATCGCGCCGAGCTGGCAGCACTGCTGCTAGCATCGCTCTCCATGCCTATTTGCTAGGCAACACAAATTGAAAAGGCACCCTTAGAGTATGCAACACAAAGTTTGCTATAGTTCGCACAAAAGTATGCAATACTTTTATCAAGCTCCTTGATTTTTGTTTTTTTGTTTTTTATATTTTAAAGTGTAGAACCTGTACAATCAAATTTAGTACCTTAACAACACATGTATATATATGGAATTAGAGCCAAACCAGTCACAATATGAGGAATTCAAAGGAGACAGTTTACACCATTCCCATCGTTCTGGCTAAGCCTTGCCGTTTAAGTCGTCTTAGGGGTCTGGCAAGGATTAGACCTCTTGCAAGTAGGCTTCGGTGTCGTTGCAGTCTGTCCGTGTATCTGCTTGTGTGTCTTCCAATCTGCTCTTCGACAGAAAACAGCTTAAGGTCTCTGTGAAGTATTGAGCCGCGTACATACCAGGGAGAGTTGGTTATCTGTCGCAGTACTCGGTTCTGCAAAACCTGAACCCGCTTATAATTAGATTTGGCAGCAGTTCCCCAGATTTGCACTCCATAGAGCCATATCGGCAGGATACACTGCACGTAGACAGCTCTTTTGCATCTCAGCGGCAAGGTGCTCTTTTTATTGATGAGCCATCGCAGTTGCTGCTGTCTGTGACGGCATTTTTTTACCGGAGCTTTGAGGTGTGGCCCAAAGGTGAGACGCCTGTCCAGTGTGATTCCAAGATATTTCGCCTGTGCTGGTTGCTGTAGTGTTATTCCCGCCAGCTGGATTGGGGGAGTATGCATTGGCAGCCTTTTTAAGGTGAAGCAAGGGTTTAATGTTTTTAGCGGGTTGACTTTTAGATTCCATCGTATGCACCAATCAGCGAGAGTATCAAGATACCTCTGTAGTCCATAACTTGCCTCAATAGGACTTTTAGAATTATAGATGATTGCAACATCATCAGCATAAGTTGCAATGAGGGCTTTCGAGGGAGCATCCATATGTTGAAAGGACGGGCTAGGTATATCTGAGGTATACAAGGAGTACAGCAACGGACCAAGAACACTACCCTGCGGCACTCCTGCTCTCATAGGATATGTGGACGAAAGTGTATCCTTTACCTTGACTTTAAACTCACGGCCTTCTAGATAAGACCTTAAGAGGCCATAGTACGGGGCAGGTAGAAGGTTTTTTATTTTGCACAGCAATCCATCGTGCCACACCTTGTCAAACGCTTGCTGCATGTCAATGAAGACAGCGTTGGAGTATTCTGAGTCATCAAAAGCCTGCAGGATGTGTTTCACCAACCTGTGAACTTGTTCCACTGTTCCGTATCCCTCCCGAAATCCAAATTGGTGATCCGGTAAGATATTAGACTGTCTTATAATGACATTAATGCGATTGGCAATGGTCCGCTCCCAAAGTTTAGACAGAGCGGGGAGTAGGCTTATAGGCCGATATGATTCTGGGTCCTCTTCCGGTTTGCCCGGCTTATGAATCATCAAGATCGCAGCTAATTTCCATTGCCTTGGGAACACTTGGAGCCTGATGATGGCATTAAAAATTAGTTCAATGTAAAGCAGCGCTCTAGTAGGCAAAGCCTTCAGCGTAGCATTGCAAATCTTGTCTATTCCAGGTGCTTTGTTTTTCGGCAATAGTTGGATCGCTTCAGTTATTTCTTCGATGCTTATAGGCTGAATAGGCAGGGACATCTGCAATGGGGTCTCCAAATTGAGATGTGTCTCCATGGTCTGCTCAATCGTAGCATAATTAAACGGAGTAAAACGATCCTCTAGATGGTATCCGAATGCGTTAGCCTGTTCCAATTCGCATTTAGCAAGTTCGCCACTGGGGCATCGGACAGGTACCTGTCGAAATGGTTGTCGTTTGAGCGATAGGATAATCCACCTGTCCCGATTCTGGAAGTATTAGGAAGCTGTTGCGGTTGCTGGCGAGGTTGTTGTTTTCGTTGTGGCTGTTGCGTCCTTGCTTGCTTCTTCTTGATCATTGAAGAGCCCATTGATCGTCTATAGAACTCCTGGTACCACTGGCAACCTTTGTAGCTTGCCATGTGGCTACCTCCACAGTGAATGCAGGTAGGCGATTCATCTTTTGATCGTGTGCATAGGTTTGTGGAATGGTCCCCGCCACAACGCGCACAGTTAGGATGTCGGCGGCAGTATTTGGCTGTATGTCCATAATCCTGGCAACGTGAACATATGACGATTTCAGAACTTTTTCGCATCCTTTCTACTCTCACCATTTGGCGGCAAAGTGTTTTTATATGGTATACTTCATTAATTTTGTTGCATGGTTTGATATTTATAAAGAATATATTTAGTTTTTCATCCCTGTTTGCCCTTGATCTTGGGTTGTGTACTTGCAAAGCATCAAAACCATATTTTTTAAAACTGGCAATTATTTCAGTGTTCAAAGTGCTATGGTGAAGCCCCTTTACCACAATTCTGTAAGGTTTTTCTTCCTTCAGCTGCTATGTATGGAACTCAATTCCTATTGTATCAAAATGACTTACAATAGCTCTGTAAGTGTCGCTGTCTTTTGGAAATATTCTTGCCGTAACTCCTTGGTTGACTTTGACTGCCACGTTGTCAATACTAGTGACTTCACTAATGACCTCAAATAGATCATTAAGATCTGTGATACTCACAACAATTTGCGGTGGCTTTGGTGAGCGGATAGGCTCTTTGTTACTACTCGGTTCCTCATGTTGAGGGTTGTTGACTGCATCAGTTGCATCAGACGTTGGGTGTGCTCTTGTGGTTTTGGAATTCACTTCATCATCGCTTTCGGAAGTAACATCCATGTCCGTGTCTAGTAAAGCAAATCTGTTGGAGGATTTTGCCATGTTAGCTGAAGCGGAGTGTGAGACCAATCACAGCGCAGCAACTGTAACCTATAAAAATTACAGTTACTGGCACACAGCTTATCGCGAAGTGGTCGATTTAAGCACTCTTAAAGATTTTATTGCGGCAATAAAATCTGATGAACACGCGCAAACACGTCTACTCACGGCGACTGTCGAACACAAACTCTCGCTCTCAAAGTACAGTCCTGATATTTATTTATCGTGGCGTGTACCCCGAGGGGGTTTACGACCACGGTACGCGTTTGAGCCACATATGTGACACAAAGTACAGCGGGTGAATACGATGCGTCCACCAACGCCCCTAAAAGAAACTCTTTTAGGTACCAAGTTTGAATTCATGCTGTCGGGCATGGCTTCCCTCTTGGGTAGAGGCGAGGCCTATCTTAACCTCTGCTGACTGCGGGAACAGCTTCCGGCTGTGGTCCAACTTTACGTTGAACCACAACATTTTATCAACCACAGCCACCACGATACTCCCACTAAAGGGGGCCAACCTCAATTGGGCTGGCCTTGGCCACCAGCAAATCCCGTGGTTCAAATTAACAGCTTTGATCGGCTGTTCGCAGTCAGAGACTGCTTCCCATTTTGGTTTCCGACAACCAGGAACTGGGTAGACACCAGCGACAGACTCCCGAAAGAGTGAGTCTACCAAATTGAGAGGCTTTGGTCCGCCCTTCGACTAGTCCATAAGGATTTGTCTCCCAAATTGAGGACTTTGGTCAGCCTTCCGACTTTCTCCGGAGAGAAGAGAGTCTACCAAATTGAGGCTTTGGTTTGCCCTTCGACTAGTCCGAATGGATTTTGTCTACCAAACTTAAGGACTTTGGTAAGACCTTCGATGTGTCCACAAGGGCACGTCTCCCAGATTAGGGCTCTGGTAGGCCCTGCGACTCATCGCGGGGATTTTGTCTGCCAAATTGAGGCTATGGTCGGCCTTTCGACTAGTCCATTAGGATTCGTCTTCCAAATTTAGGGACTTTGGTATGACCCTCGACTTTCCTCGTTATAAGGAAAATCTACCAAATTGAGGCTTTGGTCTGCCCTTCGACTCGTCCGAATGGATTTTGTCTACCAAATTAAGGACTTTGGTTGGACCTGCGATTCACTCCGGGGAGATCGTCTACCAATTTGAGGCATTGGTAGGCCTTTCGTAGTAAATGCTACTACCAGTTTTGACTTACGTCAGTCCGGTACTGGTCGACCAGGTCCAGCTCCAGCGTCAAGCAGCATGCGTCGCCTGCTGAAGACTATGCGAGCATAATCTTCAAGCAGTTGCATGCTCTCGTTGGTCGTCAGGGTGTCAGCGAAAGTCCAATCACCAGATGTATTTTGCTGAATTCCAAGCCCTTCCGGGTCTCGCACATCCGCATAGAGGGGGCAGACACATAAGATGTGCTGCCAGTCCTCTACGGGATCGCCACATGGACATTCAGCAGTCTCGCTTAGACCACGCGCATGCAGGAAGGCATTCATCGAGCCATGGCCAGTTATGAGGAAACTGGCATGCATCGTGAACTTGAAGTCTGGGCGGTTGTAGACGAAGCTTACGTCCGGGATGAACTTATGCGTCACACGGCCGTGCTCGCTGTCATCCCATCGGAGTTGCCACTCACGCAGTAAGCGTTCGTCCAACAAGGCTCTCCTCATGTTACGATCAAGGGTCGAAACGTCTTGATCGTAGAGCCAGTCGCCTTCTACCATAGGGTAGTTACGCTTCATCTTCGACTGCATTGCTATACGCATCGCCGCAAGGTCCAGCGGTGGAGCTCCAGCAAGAACTTCAAGGGCATCCGTAGATACCGTTCGGCACGTTGGCAAGCACCCTAATAGGATGAGCCGGTGGCAGGACTTGAGCGCCCTCCTGGCGCCGACTAGTCTCATCACCACCTTGTACCAAACCGTGGCACCAAATAGCGCACAAGGCACCATGAGTCCGGCATAGATCCTTCGCCGTGCTTGCGGACTGAGTCCCCAGTCAACGCGTAGCACACGGGTCAGGGCTCCGACGACTCCGGCCAGCCGATCGCGTAAGGACGCGACATGCGGGAGAAAACTCAACCGCTCGCCGACCGTGATGCCAAGGTAACGGCATTGCGTCACATACCGCAAGTTTGCTCCTGCAAAGCTTACGGCGGGCGGTCTGCCAGATGACAGCCTTCCCTTAAGGAGCATCGTCACAGTCTTCGTTGCCGAGACTGAGACGCCTACCTCGATACCCCATCCTCCAACTAATTCCATTAGTTGGGTACCTTTGAGCTCCAGTTGGGATCTGGAATTTCCCTCTACGAGCAGCAAGAGGTCGTCAGCATATGCACTTAGTGTGCATTCCGCTTCAAGGCGATGCAGAAGAGTGTCCATCAGGATGTTCCAAATAAATGGACCACTGATGGACCCCTGCGGACAGCCACGTGTAATATCTACACTGACTTCGCCGAAGCTGCTGACGATACTTGCCTTTCGGTCTGAGAAAAAGCTGCGCCAGATCCCAACTTCCCTGCATCCTAGATCCGATAGTCGGCGTAGAGCTGCGGGTTGCTGCTGGTAACAATTGCTGACCAAGTCTCCGCAGACTTGCGGGTACATGGTGCAGCAATTGGAGCGTTACGGGCGACTCTGGCAGCAACAGCAGTGGCAGCAGCGGCTTGTGGGCGGGCACGGCTCTGCGCCTCTAGTTCCACAATCCTTCCGTACATGCTTAACACCAGCTGCTGGTATTTCGCTCCTACATTCAGCACGCTTAGTGCTACGGTGCTCGGCACTCCCTCGCGAACAACAGCTCTCCTGAGCTCCTGCTCGATGGCCAACATCCGTTGGACCATCTCGTTTGAACAAGTCAAACTCGGGGAAGCGGCATCGGCAGCAGGAGTAGCGGCAGCGGGGGCAGCAACAACGGCAGCAGAAACAGCACTGGCGACGGCAGCGATGGCGGCAGTATTGATGGCTCCCGCCAGCACAGCTGCCAGCGACGCATCGCCGTCATCGCCCGAGCTCACGGCTGGCGCACGTAGCTTCCGCGGGGGCGAGGCCTCTTTAGCCTCCGCTGACTACGGGAACAGTTTCCGGCTGTGATCCAACTCTACGTTGAATCACAAAATTTTAGCAACCACAGTCACCACGATACTGCCACTAAAGGAGCTGACCGTGATCACCAGCCCATCCCTTCGTTCAAATTAAGATCGGCTGAAAGATGTATCGATGTATCCATGAATACACATCTCCCAGATTAAGGCTCTGGTTGGACATGCTCCCCTGTAGTCAACAAAGACTCCGAGCACATATTGAGCCGAGCTGGCTTCGTTCCTGCTCACAACGTGACTCCAACGCAGCGCCCGGGGCGAAAGTCGAATTGCCATCGATTCTCGTCCTTGAGTACCTCCTTCACTCGACTCGCCCTGATCCCTTCATGTACTTTGCCAAACACAGATCACTTCTGTCCTTATCTGGGCCTTTAAGGAACACAATCACGCGTGGGCGCTTCCACTCAGTGGGGAAGTAACCATCTGCCAGGCAGCGTGAAAAAACGCTGTCATGTACTCCGGGATGGTGCGCCAAGCCGCTTTGACCATAAATGTTCTATTTATTTGTTATTGTAATTCGTCGAATCGCCGTCGATTGACGTCGAAAATGGTCCAACATAATCCAACATGTTCCAACAATGTTTTTCCAATTGCTTTCCGTTTATGGTGTTTCGACCTTCGAACTTCGAACAGTTGCTAGCATGTTGTCATCCAACATGTCGTTCGTACTTTGATACAGCAAGTATGCTTCGAACTTCGCTGCAATCTGTTCAAACCCCTTGCGTAGGTCAGCGAACATGGCAATACATGGCACACGGTTCGTCTCGCTAGGTAATCAATGCAAGCTCATTCCACTCTCAAACCTTGGTTCGTTCGGTCGTCTTTAGATAAGCTTACCTTAATATTTCTTATTTTTTTTTTTTTTTTTTTTTTTTTTTTTTTTTTTTTTTTTTTTTTTTTTTTTTTTTTATAATTAGTTTTGTTTTATTATAATTAGTTTTGTTTTATTTCATTTTATTTATTTATGTTTATTTTTGTAAGGGACAAAGAAAATAATAAACAGGGTTACTACTACACTGACGGCAGATCTGCTCCTTCATCCGGCACTGGGCGATCTCCTATCCTCCAGGACATCCAGGACCTTCTGTTCCAGCTCCAGCTGGATTGACATCGGTCCTGCATCTTGCGTCCACGCAAGCCTTGCGGGTACGTGGTGCAGCAATTGGTGCGTTACGGGCTTAACATCAGCTGCTGGTATTTCGCTCCTACATCCAGCACACTTAGTGCCACGTTGCTGGGCACTCCCTCCCGAACAACAGCTCTCCTGAGCTGCTGCTCGTTGGCCAACATCCGTTGGACCATCTCGTTTGAACAAGTCAAACTCGAGGAGGCGGCAGCAGTAGCAGGGGGAAGCGGCAACGGCAATGGCAGCAGGAGAAGCGGCAGCGGTGGCTGTGACAACGGTGAGGACAGCGGTGGGGGCTGCAGGAACGGCAGCAGAAGCAGCACTGGCGTGGAGGTGAGTCCAGCGGTGGCGGCATGACATCATCCGTCATCGAGCGTGTTGACACGAGCGAGTTATCGTCCCGAGCGTATGGGCGATGCTACCGTGGCCGCGGTTATGAGTTACAATCGTTGGTGTAAATAAAACGCTTTAATTTTAGTTGTGTTCGTGGTTTTATGTTTAATTTTTGTTGCTCTGTTAATGTGCTCGCTTTAATGTGTTGAGTGTTGAGAGTGTTGCTCGTTCTCTGGCAATCGTAGGTTTTTGCTTTTGTTCGCCAGAGGGGTGGAGTGGCCGTCGCGAAAGGGGACGCAGGAGGTTCTGGCATAAGAAGACCAACGCTACCGGGTCTAGATGGATGATTAGGAGGTTGATTGCTAGTATCTATGTAGTTAGGTAAATTTACATATATATTTAGTGTTATTTATGGATAGTACAATTAAATGGAACAATGCATAGCTTTCCTTTAACAATGTTGGTACTTGTATTATGTAATTGTTTTATCATTAATCTTAGTTTTTAGAGTGAGTAGATTGTATATGTGTAATTGAATCTATTGGGATTGCCCCGCTCCTAATTCGTATTTTCAACGGTTTCGTTTAATCCTTTTATGATTCACTAGACTGTCTAACTTGTATTGTTTTTGATTGACTTCCTCTAGTACTGCTGTTTTTTGGTTTGTACAATGGTGTAGGTGTGGGGCGTCTTTTCATGATGTTTCTAAATTCGTTAATGTTTGTGTTATAGTTGGTCAGGTTAACAACGTGTTCCAATACTCTTAATCCGATATATCTTGAAGTCTCCGTATTTATGAACACGATTGGTTGCTTACTGTCCAATAGCTAGAAGTCTATGAGCTGTCCATGTAGTGTTGTGCGTCTGTAAATCAGTTTGTAGTGTTAGTCGTTTAATGGTCGGGCCGCTATCTTCTTTAACTTTGTGTTTTGTAAATCTAGCTGTTAATTTATTGCGTCTATTTTCTCGCCTGAAGACGTCGTTTTCTTCTAAAGTGGGTGGGTTAGGTATATTATCGTTGGTTCTTTTTACACGTTTGATTTTAGCTTGATGCGTTTTCTTTTGTATTTCAGGATAGATTTTGGCGCGGGATCGAGTGTGTTATTTCGCTACTGAAGGTTAGTTGGGTTTCTTTATAAAATATGTCTGAAAAGTCTGAGCAAATTTGAATGAGCTGTGATTTCTCCTGTTTATTTAGGTTTTCCGTACTCAGAAGGTTGGGCTTAGACAGTGTAAGGCCTTCGAGGGTTGGTGCATTCACAAGGTTGTGGAGTTGGATGAATTCGTTGTTATTGAAAGGTTGAGTGGGTAAGGGGTCCTTTATACAAACAACTTGATCGTCGATTGATTCGTTGACCAATTCGAGGTTTGCAACACCTTTGGTAGAGTGTATAATCCACCAGAAATGGTAAGGTGTTCTACTAGTGTTGTATTTGGTAAATAGAAGTCGCCGTCTGGCGTTTGGACTGGCAAAGGTAATAATGTCTTGCTAGAGCTACAAATTTCGTGGACCGTGAATGGTAGTGTCGACTTCCGTGAGGATGGTTAAAGTTACAATTTGTAGAGTTTGTAATTTCGTGACTGCTAAGAACGGTATTTATTCTAATGTTGTCATTTAGTGTTGTCATCTTGTCTAGCGTTATTAGATTTGGTTCAATAATAGAGTTTGTTGATCCAGTAGGAATTTCAATGGTGTAATTTTAAACGAAGTTATTATTATGTATGGTAGACATGCTTCGTATTTAGGTAGAGTCAAATGTTTTTCGGGGGTGGAGAGGCGGTTGTAAGAAAATTTGTGGAATCGTTGATGTTTCATGAATTAGGGTCTTGCGTTTCTATATTGTTTAAATGTCTCTGCTCATTGTTTTGAGGTTGGTTATTATAATTATTTGATTGTCGGTTGTCAGTGTTATAAGGGATATGGTTGTTATTGTGTTGTCTATTGTGACTTGATTTTTGATTGTAGTGGCTGTAATTGTTAGACCTCTGGTTGTTATAATTATAGTTTCTGCGTCCGTCAGTGTATCTCGGTTTTGAGTATGTAAGTTCGATTTGACATATTTCGTATGCCCGTTCTAGAGTACTGGGGTCTCTAGCCCTGATAACCGATCGGTGAGGATCGCGTAGTCCCAGAACGAATGCGTTAAGGGCAACGTCGTTGTACAGGCGTTTCTGTATAGCTTGACCTTCTGGGCTTTCGGTACTGTTTCTTAGCAAAGAGTAAAGTTGCTCCTTGATTTTGGATATGCCGAAGAAAAGTTTCCCCAAAGATAGGCCATCTTGGAGAGTCTGCATTTCCATAAGTAAGGTGGCTTCGGGTTTTTTGTTGCCGTACAGCCTATACAAATTTTCCTTGATGTTATCCCACACTAGGCTGGTGTTAGTAATATAATAATAGGAAGAGCTGACGAGGGATTGACACTAGAATCCCTCGTCAGCTCTTCCTATTATTCTATTACGAATAGCTCGGAGCACAAGTTGTTCGTAAGGTGTTTGACCCGTGCCCCTGACTAACATAAAAATTTCTTTGACATTTGTAATAAATTTGTCCAATGTTGTTGGTGTTCCGTCAAATGTTGGCAGTTCTTTTACAAAGGCTAAAATGTCGGTCGGACTGAGTATTGTGGAGATGTTTGTGGTACCACTAGCAGTTGGGGTTAGCGGGACCGAAGATCTACCCGAGTCCATTCTTGTTTGTGAGGTTTGAATCGTTTCCTGGTGGGTTATCTCAACTATTTCTTCTTTCTTTGTTGTTTTAAATGTTTTTTTTTTTGTTTTTTTTTTTATTTACACTTAAATATATTACATATTTTAAATGGTAAAAGTTAGAGTATGGTGCTTGCGGTACGGCCGTAAAGCATTGCTTCGCAAGCATTTTGCGCTACCTTAATCGTGGTAGATGCTCCTTCTACTGCGCTCGACTCTACGCAGTTCCGTCATAATGGTTGCTGCAAAGGAAATAACTAGGTTCCAGGCTGTCTCAGACTCTCAGAAACCGTCCTTTCTCAAATGTTACGTGGTTGGCGTCTTCCACTATTCCCCTTCTGCACCAGGAACACTCGTCAGTGTCTTCATGGCCAAATCTCTTCAGGTAGCTGCGGAAACATCCATGGCCAGAAAGAATCTGTGAAAGCTAAAAGTTAGTAATACCATGCCTACGGTTGATCCACGGTTCCAATTCCGGGATAAGTGAGTGTGTCCAGCGTCCCTTCGTTGAATTGTTCCACCTTATTTGCCAACGAGCGATGCTATTGGATCGGTCCGAGCTTCTGCTTTGTGCACTGGTACTCCGCTCTGCGGCCTCCGTGACCAGGTCTTCAAAGGGAACCATTCCTGCTATGACGAGCGCCGCTTCTTCGGAGACTGTTCTAAAGGCGCAGCTGACTCGGATTGTAACTGGGAGTTTTCATTGCTCTCGACCCGATTGGCGCTGCGTAGAGGATGATGGACCGTATGACGCACATCAAGAGAAGGCGCCGTTGTTGCTTCGGTTCCCTTGAATTCAGCATGATTCTAGACAAAGCTCTGCAGGAATCAGCAAGTGCTCGCGGAAGCTCATTCTTGTGTCCAGCATGACGCCAAGATACTTTATCGCTCTCCTTGACTCGATGGTGGTGCTGCCAATCTTTATATGTGCCGTTTCCACCCTCTTGCGGCTGCTGATATGGACAGCTTCAGTTTTATGAGCAGCTAGTTCGAGTTCTGCTGCTGCTAACCAATCTCGAATGCAACTGATACTTGCGCTGTACATATCCTCTATATCCTTAAGCTCATTTCCTATGGTGACGACGGCTACATCATCAGCAAAGCCGATGGATTGCGAGCCTACGGGTAGATCTAGACGCAGTACTCCATCATACATCGCATTCCATAGGAGAGGCCCCAGTACTGACCCTTGGGGGATTCCGGCAGACACTAAATGAGTTTCAGCGCCCTCACTCGTGTTATATATTATTGCTCTGCCTTCGAAGTAGCTCCTAATAATTTCTCTGAGATATTTAGGGATATTATATTGAGCCAGCGCATCGTCTATCATGTCCCAGTTGGCCGTGTTGAACGCATTTTTAACATCCAGAGTCGCTATGATGCAGTATTGCTTTGCGCCATGCTTCCACCTGATACCTTCGATAGCTGAAGTTGCGAGGTCGACTTTGCTCAAGGCGTCCGTTGTTGATCTGGCCTTTCTGAAGTCAAATTGATTTGGAGAAAGGCCGCCGCCGTTAGCTATCACGATCTCCAGCCCAGAGCAAAGAAGCTTCTCAAACAACTTTCCTATTGTATCTAGGAGGTAGATGGGCCTGTAGGACGATGGCTCTTCCGTCGGTTTGCCAGCCTTGGGTAGCAGAACTAGGTTCTGCCTCTTCCAGATTTCGGGGAATGTTCTCTGCAACAGGCACACATTGAACAGCTCGGCAAACGCATCTGGATGCAAGGCAAGAGCTAGCTTCAACGCTCTGTTTGGGATTCCGTCCGGGCCAGGGGCAGAGTTGAGCCTAAGGCTTACAGCATCTGCCAGAATTTTTTCTTCTGCGGCAAGTATCGGGTGTGCACTAGGTGACTCCTCGCTGTCTGTGTTAGAGCCAGAGCCATGCATACGGCTCAGTCTACTTGGAAAGAGTGTTTCCACGATAGCCTTTAGTTCCTCACGATCCGTAAGCTGCGCTTGCTTGCCGGCGTATGTTTTCTTGACTACTATTTTATACGCCTTGCCCCGGGGGTCAAATTCAGCGGAGTCGCAGAGCTCCAGGAAGTGTCTACGCTTGCTTGCTCGTATTTCCCTCTTAAGTTGCCTTCTTGCCGTCTGGTACTCCGACTGCCTAGTAGCGTATGTAGGAATTAAACATATTTCATCGTTCCACCAGTACACGGCCGCCTGGGGCCTTCGACACTGTTTGCGCCGCTGCATGCTTGCGTTGCATGCCCTCTGCATTTGTTCCAACATTTGACAAGCCCTGTGTCGCCAGATGTGCTCAGTGACTCCGAAAAAGCTATCGCGTCAAAGGTATCCAGGCGGTAAGCCTCCCGAATCCAGTCCAGAGTCGCGAAGGATTCCAGAAGACTACGACCTCTGGCGATAGTCCTTTGGCTACCCCATTCCATCGCCCATGCGTTGAAGTCTCCTGCTATAATGGCCCGCCGTCCCCTCGCATGCTCTACGAGTTCATCGAGCACTGCTACGAATTCATTGAGCTGCAAGCTGGGGGCCAGATAGCAGCTGTACACCCACAGGCTGCCAAATTGGGAGCGTACGAACCCATTAAACGACTTGGCTTTTGATAGCTTTGTCGTTGAATTCTCGCATATCCACAGCGCAGCTTCACCTCTCGTCTCTGAGGCCCATGTTCTTGGGCAGCTGGACATGTGATGGTGCGGCTCACTGAGAATAGCAACGTCTATTCGTTTTTCTCTTACATTCTGTGCAAGTAGATCCTGTGCAGCTACGCAGTGATTCAGATTGAGCTGTAGAAGCCTTAGCATCCTTAGCACTTACAGCTGCCTGCTGAGCGGTCAATTAACTTGACGCCTTTTCGAACGCAAAGGCCACACTTGGGTGGCTTGACGCAAGATTTTGAAATGTGGCACATCTCTCCGCACCTGAAGCAAGCTTTCATCGCTGGTACAGTTAATCGCGAAATGGCCATAGTCCATGCACTTGAAGCAGCGTTTAGGTTGCTCCACTGCACGAATTCGGCATACAACCCATCCAATCCGCACTTTCGACAGCTCGAGAAGGGCTCTGGCCTTACCCACAGGGAGCACGACAGTAGCTCTCTGCTGGCCACCGAAGGCTGGTCGGAGCGATTTTATAGCATCTGTCGATAGTGAACAGTCCTTAACAGCTTCGTTGATTGCCTCCAGGATCTCCTCCTTGCACGCCAGTTCGTCTAAGTCGCGAATCTCGATGGTTGCTGTTTCGGTCAGCGTTTTTACGATTGCTCTATTCCCCTGAGCCTTGCCAACGGCTTGTTGGAGCACCTCAGCGCTGTGCTCCGGTTTCCTATTTAACTGTAGTAAAAGGTCGCCATTTGCCGTTTTTCTTATTCCATGCACATCAGCGCTTAGGTGCTTTAGAGTTGGGTCGCTCTTAACGACTCGCAACATGTCAGCATAGCTGCATCCATCGACGCTAGAAACAGTAATTGCGTCGGCCCTGGTTCGCTTTTGCAGCGGTTTGCGTCCCTTGACCACAGTGCAGCTGTTTGACTGAATTCCATCTTGCTTGGCATTAGTGGAGGTACCCTGTTGGGCCGTTGTCTTTTCGACTCCCGCTACTCCAGCTTTGCTGTACTTAGGCTTTTTGGACGGTGTTTTCCATTGCTCGGGAGCAGCGTCCCTCGAGCGTTTGTGGGTGTTGCTATTGCCTCCTTGGGCAGCCATACTTCTTTTTGCGGTAGCTACCTTCGTAGGCTCGCCCAGCTGCTGATTATTGCTTGCCCGCGGTGTAGTCTGCACCTCGCAGTTTTTAACACTGCGATTGCAGAATGACTCTGCCGTCTTGTGAAGAATGACCAGCCTTGCTAGCTCTTCCCTCATTAAGGCATTAATGTGGCGTTGGCCTCCGAATAGTACCGACAGGCCCTCTAGGACAGCTCCCATCTGTTCTAGCGCCTTTTTCATAGTAGTTGGCACTTCTCTTTCGGCCGTGGGAGAGTCTTCAATTGTTATAAGCTGCTGCAACGCCGCTTGCTGTTGTGGTGGTGATCGCAGCAGCGTAGAGCGCCTCGCAAAGGCTTTTAGCTCGTCCTCAATGCGGCAAGAGACGGATACCGAATGCTTTGAATGTCTGGAAGCTTATTACAAGCCCGAAACTATGCACTGCTTTCTACGGCTTCAAGTTCGGTCCAGGCGTTTGGTTGTAGTCTTTGCTGAGGCTCGCTTACTCACCAGAGTGTGGTGAACAGCTGTTCGATCGCTGCAGTTTCCAACACTACTAACAGATGTTAGAGTGAGTGCACCTGCTGCTGATTGTCGCATAAGCATGCCGGCTAGGCTTTTCTTATTTTTTTTTCCGCGCGAAAACCGGAAAGCCCTCAATGGTGACGCCACCGCACCCCTCCCTTGGGATATGAGTGTGGGCTGGCACTTTTTTGGAACACCTCACGTATTTGTCGCGCAACGAAAGTCTGCCCGTCTTTTGCTTTTTGTTTGGGTGTGTTTTACCCTCAGTTCGCACAATTATTAACTATACTATTATTGTTTTAAATGTATATACACTTTTGTGTATATTGGTAATTGTGTGATTCCAAATAACTGTAAATTCCATCGTGAGAATTAGTGAAATACAGTAGTTTTGGCCATCGTATATGCGTAGATGTGCACAGTTTACGCGGTGTGAGACGGTTTCAACGATAGAATCCTCCTCACTGCCCCTTCACTTGCATTTGCCCAATGACACCTTGGGTTGTACACATGTTACGTACGTGTGACATGGCGCTTGGCCTTACTATGTTTCGGCAGCGGCTTCAGCGTTAGAGTCCGCGCAAACGCAACACACTTCAATATCAGCATAAGATGCTCACAGGGTTGCCGCTTGAAGCTGCAATTCCTGCAGTGCACAGGGTTGCAGCACTTCCCGAATTGGTGCCCCGACTGTCCGCACTGACGGCAGATCTGCTCCTTCATCCGGCACTGGGCGATCTTGTGGTCAACACCTGTGGCACGCATACGTGCGCACCATCGATCGCCAGCGGAAGGCGAACCAATCCACGTAAATCCTGTCGTGCTCCTCCTGGATAACCAGGGCCTTCTGTTCCAGCTCCAGCTGGATTGACACCCATCTCGCCCATCTGAAAGAAATGCCTCCCATTTTGGTTTCCGATAACCATGAACTAAGAACATGAACACCCGCGACTCTATATCCTGAGGAAGTGAGTCTACCAAACTAGGGCTTTGGTCTGCCCTTCGACTAGCCCGTAAGGATTAAGGACTTTGGTGAGACCTTCGATGTATCCATGAAGACACATCTCCCAGATTAAGGCTCTGGTTGGACATGCTCCCCTGAAGTCAACAAAGACTCCGAGCACATATTGAGCCGAGCTGGCTTCGATCCTGCTCACAACGTGACTCCAACGCAGCGCCCGGGGCGAAAGTCGAATTGCCATCGATTCTCATCCTTGAGTACCTCCTTCACTCGACTCGCCCTGATCCCTTCATGTACTTTGCCAAACACAGATCACTTCTGTCCTTATCTGGGCCTTTAAGGAACGCAACCACACGTGGACGCTTCCACTCAGTGGGGAAGTAACCATCTGCCAGGCAGCGTGAAAAAAACGCTGTCATGTACTCCGGGATGGTGCGCCAAGCCGCTTTGACCATAAATGTTCTATTTATTTGTTATTGTAATTCGTCGAATCGCCGTCGATTGACGTCGAAAATGGTCCAACATAATCCAACATGTTCCAACAATGTTTTTCCAATTGCTTTCTGTTTATGCTGTTTCGTTCGACCTTCGAACTTCGAACAGTTGCTAGCATGTTGTCATCCAACATGTCGTTCGTACTTTGATACAGCAAGTATGCTTCGAACTTCGCTGCAATCTGTTCAAACCCCTTGCGTAGGTCAGCGAACATGGCAATACACGACACACGGTTCGTCTCGCTAGGTAATCAATGCAAGCTCATTCCACTCTCAAACCTTGGTTCGTTCGGTCGTCTTTAGATAAGCTTACTTAATATTTCTTATTTATTTATTTTTTTTCTTTTGTTTTTTGCTTGTTTTTTTTTTTTATTTTTTTTAATTAGTTTTGTTTTATTTCATTTTATTTATTCATTTTATTTTTATAAGGGACAAAGAAAATAATAAACAGGGTTGCAGCACTGACGGTAGTTCCGCTCCTTCATCCGGCACTAGGCGATCTTGTGGTCGAAACTGACGCACTTGTGGCACGCATACGTGCGCACCACCGATCGCCAGCGGAAGGCGAACCAATCTTCATATATCCTGTCGTGCTCCCCCAGGATAACCAGGGCCTTCTGTTCCAGCTCCAGCTGGATTGACACCGGTCCAGCGTCTTGCGTCCACGCCTTCGATACAATGGCCACTGACTTCTCGAAGGCAGCAATAGGCATGTGCCTCGAGAAGTGGTTTTTGAATAAACCGCCCATGAACTGCTTGACAGTAATACTACTATCAACGTCAAGGACGGTTATCCTCGGCCTCACTGCTGCGTTTCGCTTTACGTCTAGCCCCAGTTCCTTGAACTTTGAGTTAGCCACTACCCTGCGGATCTCGCCCATCTGAAAGAAATGCCTCCCATTTTGGTTTCCGATAACCATGAACTAAGAACATGAACACCCGCGACTCTATATCCCGAGGAAGTGAGTCTACCAAACTAGGGCTTTGGTCTGCCCTTCGACTAGCCCGTAAGGATTAAGGACTTTGGTGAGACCTTCGATGTATCCATGAAGACACATCTCCCAGATTAAGGCTCTGGTTGGACATGCTCCCCTGAAGTCAACAAAGACTCCGAGCACATATTGAGCCGAGCTGGCTTCGATCCTGCTCACAACGTGACTCCAACGCAGCGCCCGGGGCGAAAGTCGAATTGCCATCGATTCTCGTCCTTGAGTACCTCCTTCACTCGACTCGCCCTGATCCCTTCATGTACTTTGCCAAACACAGATCACTTCTGTCCTTATCTGGGCCTTTAAGGAACGCAACCACACGTGGACGCTTCCACTCAGTGGGGAAGTAACCATCTGCCAGGCAGCGTGAAAAAAACGCTGTCATGTACTCCGGGATGGTGCGCCAAGCCGCTTTGACCATAAATGTTCTATTTATTTGTTATTGTAATTCGTCGAATCGCCGTCGATTGACGTCGAAAATGGTCCAACATAATCCAACATGTTCCAACAATGTTTTTCCAATTGCTTTCTGTTTATGCTGTTTCGTTCGACCTTCGAACTTCGAACAGTTGCTAGCATGTTGTCATCCAACATGTCGTTCGTACTTTGATACAGCAAGTATGCTTCGAACTTCGCTGCAATCTGTTCAAACCCCTTGCGTAGGTCAGCGAACATGGCAATACACGACACACGGTTCGTCTCGCTAGGTAATCAATGCAAGCTCATTCCACTCTCAAACCTTGGTTCGTTCGGTCGTCTTTAGATAAGCTTACTTAATATTTCTTATTTATTTATTTTTTTTCTT
Organism: Drosophila hydei; assembly: GCF_003285905.1. Taxonomy (NCBI): domain Eukaryota; kingdom Metazoa; phylum Arthropoda; class Insecta; order Diptera; family Drosophilidae; genus Drosophila; species Drosophila hydei. Next base: position 919,694 of record NW_022045852.1, read on the forward strand.
TTGTTTTTTGCTTGTTTTTTTTTTTATTTTTTTTAATTAGTTTTGTTTTATTTCATTTTATTTATTCATTTTATTTTTATAAGGGACAAAGAAAATAATAAACAGGGTTGCAGCACTGACGGTAGTTCCGCTCCTTCATCCGGCACTAGGCGATCTTGTGGTCGAAACTGACGCACTTGTGGCACGCATACGTGCGCACCACCGATCGCCAGCGGAAGGCGAACCAATCTTCATATATCCTGTCGTGCTCCCCCAGGATAACCAGGGCCTTCTGTTCCAGCTCCAGCTGGATTGACACCGGTCCAGCGTCTTGCGTCCACGCCTTCGATACAATGGCCACTGACTTCTCGAAGGCAGCAATAGGCATGTGCCTCGAGAAGTGGTTTTTGAATAAACCGCCCATGAACTGCTTGACAGTAATACTACTATCAACGTCAAGGACGGTTATCCTCGGCCTCACTGCTGCGTTTCGCTTTACGTCTAGCCCCAGTTCCTTGAACTTTGAGTTAGCCACTACCCTGCGGATCTCGCCCATCTGAAAGAAATGCCTCCCATTTTGGTTTCCGATAACCATGAACTAAGAACATGAACACCCGCGACTCTATATCCCGAGGAAGTGAGTCTACCAAACTAGGGCTTTGGTCTGCCCTTCGACTAGCCCGTAAGGATTAAGGACTTTGGTGAGACCTTCGATGTATCCATGAAGACACATCTCCCAGATTAAGGCTCTGGTTGGACATGCTCCCCTGAAGTCAACAAAGACTCCGAGCACATATTGAGCCGAGCTGGCTTCGATCCTGCTCACAACGTGACTCCAACGCAGCGCCCGGGGCGAAAGTCGAATTGCCATCGATTCTCGTCCTTGAGTACCTCCTTCACTCGACTCGCCCTGATCCCTTCATGTACTTTGCCAAACACAGATCACTTCTGTCCTTATCTGGGCCTTTAAGGAACGCAACCACACGTGGACGCTTCCACTCAGTGGGGAAGTAACCATCTGCCAGGCAGCGTGAAAAAAACGCTGTCATGTACTCCGGGATGGTGCGCCAAGCCGCTTTGACCATAAATGTTCTATTTATTTGTTATTGTAATTCGTCGAATCGCCGTCGATTGACGTCGAAAATGGTCCAACATAATCCAACATGTTCCAACAATGTTTTTCCAATTGCTTTCTGTTTATGCTGTTTCGTTCGACCTTCGAACTTCGAACAGTTGCTAGCATGTTGTCATCCAACATGTCGTTCGTACTTTGATACAGCAAGTATGCTTCGAACTTCGCTGTAATCTGTTCAAACCCCTTGCTTAGGTCAGCGAACATGGCAATACACGGCACACGGTTCGTCTCGCTAGGTAATCAATGCAAGCTCATTCCACTCTCAAACCTTGGTTCGTTCGGTCGTCTTTAGATAAGCTTACTTAATATTTCTTATTTATTTATTTTTTTTTCTTTTGTTTTTTGCTTGTTTTTTTTTTTATTTTTTTTTAATTAGTTTTGTTTTATTTCATTTTATTTATTCATTTTATTTTTATAAGGGCCAAAGAAAATAATAAACAGGGTTGCAGCACTGACGGTAGTTCCGCTCCTTCATCCGGCACTAGGCGATCTTGTGGTCGAAACTGACGCACTTGTGGCACGCATACGTGCGCACCAGCGATCGCCAGCGGAAGGCGAACCAATCTTCATATATCCTGTCGTGCTCCCCCAGGATATATGAACTTGGAGTTAGCCACTACCCTGCGGATCTCGCCCATCTGAAAGAAATGCCTCCCATTTTGGTTTCCGATAACCATGAACTAAGAACATGAACACCCGCGACTCTATATCCCGAGGAAGTGAGTCTACCAAACTAGGGCTTTGGTCTGCCCTTCGACTAGCCCGTAAGGATTAAGGGCTTTGGTGAGACCTTCGATGTATCCATGAAGACACATCTCCCAGATTAAGGCTCTGGTTGGACATGCTCCCCTGAAGTCAACAAAGACTCCGAGCACATATTGAGCCGAGCTGGCTTCGATCCTGCTCACAACGTGACTCCAACGCAGCGCCCGGGGCGAAAGTCGAATTGCCATCGATTCTCGTCCTTGAGTACCTCCTTCACTCGACTCGCCCTGATCCCTTCATGTACTTTGCCAAACACAGATCACTTCTGTCCTTATCTGGGCCTTTAAGGAACGCAACCACACGTGGACGCTTCCACTCAGTGGGGAAGTAACCATCTGCCAGGCAGCGTGAAAAAAACGCTGTCATGTACTCCGGGATGGTTTTATTTGTTATTGTAATTCGTCGAATCGCCGTCGATTGACGTCGAAAATGGTCCAACATAATCCAACATGTTCCAACAATGTTTTTCCAATTGCTTTCTGTTTATGCTGTTTCGTTCGACCTTCGAACTTCGAACAGTTGCTAGCATGTTGTCATCCAACATGTCGTTCGTACTTTGATACAGCAAGTATGCTTCGAACTTCGCTGCAATCTGTTCAAACCCCTTGCTTAGGTCAGCGAACATGGCAATACACGGCACACGGTTCGTCTCGCTAGGTAATCAATGCAAGCTCATTCCACTCTCAAACCTTGGTTCGTTCGGTCGTCTTTAGATAAGCTTACTTAATATTTCTTATTTATTTATTTTTTTTTCTCTTGTTTTTTGCTTGTTTTTTTTTTTATTTTTTTTTAATTAGTTTTGTTTTATTTCATTTTATTTATTCATTTTATTTTTATAAGGGCCAAAGAAAATAATAAACAGGGTTGCAGCACTGACGGTAGTTCCGCTCCTTCATCCGGCACTAGGCGATCTTGTGGTCGAAACTGACGCACTTGTGGCACGCATACGTGCGCACCAGCGATCGCCAGCGGAAGGCGAACCAATCTTCATATATCCTGTCGTGCTCCCCCAGGATAACCAGGGCCTTCTGTTCCAGCTCCAGCTGGATTGACACCGGTCCAGCGTCTTGCGTCCACGCCTTCGATACAATGGCCACTGACTTCTCGAAGGCAGCAATAGGCATGTGCCTCGAGAAGTGGTTTTTGAATAAACCGCCCATGAACTGCTTGACAGTAATACTACTATCAACGTCAAGGACGGTTATCCTCGGCCTTAGTGCAGCATTCCACTTCACGTCTAACCCCAGTTCCTTGAACTTGGAGTTAGCCACTACCCTGCGGATCTCGCCCATCTGAAAGAAATGCCTCCCATTTTGGTTTCCGATAACCATGAACTAAGAACATGAACACCCGCGACTCTATATCCCGAGGAAGTGAGTCTACCAAACTAGGGCTTTGGTCTGCCCTTCGACTAGCCCGTAAGGATTAAGGACTTTGGTGAGACCTTCGATGTATCCATGAAGACACATCTCCCAGATTAAGGCTCTGGTTGGACATGCTCCCCTGAAGTCAACAAAGACTCCGAGCACATATTGAGCCGAGCTGGCTTCGATCCTGCTCACAACGTGACTCCAACGCAGCGCCCGGGGCGAAAGTCGAATTGCCATCGATTCTCGTCCTTGAGTACCTCCTTCACTCGACTCGCCCTGATCCCTTCATGTACTTTGCCAAACACAGATCACTTCTGTCCTTATCTGGGCCTTTAAGGAACGCAACCACACGTGGACGCTTCCACTCAGTGGGGAAGTAACCATCTGCCAGGCAGCGGGAAAACAACGCTGTCAAGTACTCAGGGATGGCGCGCCAAGCCGCTTTGACCATACCCCCAGTTATGCCATCTAAACCAGGTGAGCGTTTGCTCCGAACTCTGGCGATGCATGTCTCTACCTCGAATCTGTCAAGGGCTGGGGGTACTTCGCTAGGAATGGTAACGTCCACTGGCCTCTCCGCAGCGGGAAAGAAGCTGCGGAGCAGGACGTTCGCACAGTCGTGCCAGGTTACAACTTGCTCGTCATTCCAGCGAAGGCAACCGAGATCGGTGCACGTCTTGCGGCCTCGGCATATCCGGTAGGCACGCCCCCATGGGTCTTCCTGGTGCTCGCCGACAAATCGTCTCCAGTCTTCCTCTTTCACCTTGAGCATCATCCTCACGTATTCCTTTCGGGTGATCCTGAAATACGTGGCGAGGTCATCAGCACTGTCACTGTGGTTTCGACGCGCATGCTGAAGCCTACGTCGGGCTCTCCTGAGCTCGCGACGTGCATCAGTGAGGGCGGCATTCCACCAACCCACACGACGTCTGGCTTGCAGCTGCTGACGTCCCAGCACAGTGTCGCTCACCTGATGGACCAGGGAGCGAAGTGCGGAGACCTGCTCATCAGATGCCATCTGGTGAAACTCCTCAAGAGGAAGTTCCAACGATGCAGTCACCAACTCATCACTGAAACGACGCCAGTCAGCACGTTGGAGTTTCCACGAGGGCACAGGAGCATAGCTCTCAACAGTGCTTATCGGGTCAGGCGTTACAACAACAGTAATGATGTTGTGATCGCTCAGATCCCACTCGCTTACACTCCAACCATACGTGGCCCACGTAGACGCTGAACCGCTGCCTGTTCAAGTAGCCCCGAGAGCGCTCGGGGAGCTTACTGAACCACAGGGGGGATACTGCGTTCGCATCTAGGCCATAGATGACAGGCGTGCGGCTGGCTAGCAGCAGCACCGCATCCATGTACAGCAGGTACGGTTCAATTTCAGTATTGAACTGGCAATATACGGAGGTGAGGAAAATTGAGCCAAAGTTCCCAGACACACTCACGCATACGCCGTACTCAGTGATGAGCGACGAGACAGGCATGCAGACGACCTCCTGGTCGTCAACGACTATGGCAGCTTTATTGCGGCGGTCGGAGAAAACTCGCATGCCTGCCGGTAATCCGGTGATCCTTCCCCCACGATCAACGTAAGGCTCCTGGATCAGTGCGAACTTGGATCCTGAGTTCCTCATCCTGACACCGAGCTCTATCACGGCAGCTCGACTGCGACCGCAGTTTGCCTGGGTGATGCTAAACATTAGTGTCTAGCAGCCACCTTGGCGAGCACAGCTCCGTAAATCGGGCAAGCCGCTGAGAGCATTAAATGCTTACAAGGGAGCCCCTTGAAGCTGCAATTCCTGCAGTGCACAGGATTGCAGCATTTCCCAGCTCGGTGTCCGGACTGTCCGCACTGACGGCAGATCTGCTCCTTCATCCGGCATTGGGCGATCTTGTGGTCAAAACTGACACACCTGTGGCACGCATACGTGCGCACCATCGATCGCCAGCGGAAGGCGAACCAATCCACGTAAATCCTGTCGTGTTCCTCCAGGATATCCAGGGCCTTCTGCTCCATCTCCAGCTGAATTGTTATGGGGCCATCGCCTTGCGTCCACGCCTTAGAGACGATCGCAACAGACTTTTCAAAAGCAGCACACGACATATGCCCTTGAAAATGGTTTTTGAACAAACCGTCCATAAACTGCTTGACAGTGATACAACTGTCAACGTCCAAGACGGTTATTCTTGGCCTGAGCGCTGCGGTTCTCTTGATATCTAACCCAAGTTCTTTAAACTTGGGGTTAGCCACTACCCTCCGGATCTCTCCCGACGACGGTGTGCGGATAATCGCACCACCTCGCTTCAGCTCACGCACCTCGTGTACGCGGACACCAAGAGCGGGGGCAACATTCTTGCGAACGCGCTCAGCGACTTGCTGAGGCGTCTCTTCTGGATTGCTGCTAATCACAATCGCTGACCACGTCTCCGCTGCCTTGCGGGTCCGTGGTGCAGCGATTGGAGCGTCAGCGCGGGCGACTGCGGCGTTGGCAGCGGGGACAGCGAAGGGCGCAACGGCCTGTGGGCGGGCACGGCTCTGCGCCTCTAACTCCACAATCCTGCCGTACATACTAAGGACAAGCTCCTGGTAGCATGCTCCTGCATCCAGCACGCTTAGTGCCACATTGCTGGGCACTCCATCGCGAACAACAGCTCTCCTGAGCTCTTGTTCGATGGCCAACATCCGTTGGACCATCTCGTTTGAACAGGTCAAACTTGATGTGGCGGCAGCAGCAGCAGCAGAGGAAGCGGCAGCGGGGGCTGTAACAGCAGGGGTGACAGCAGCGGGGGCAGCAATAACGGCAGCAGAAGCAGCACTGGCGGCGGCAGCGACGGCGGCAGTAGTGGTGGCTCCAGCCAGCACAGCTGCCAGCGACGCATTGCTATCATCGCCCGAGCTCAAGGCTGGCGCACGTAGCTTCCGCGGGGGCGAATCCAGCGGTGGCGGCATGACGTCGTCCGACATCAAGCGCGTTGACACGCGCGTCACCGCAGCGGGGCGCCCGCGCTTCTTACGGCCCGACACTGATCGCGCCGAGCTGGCAGCACTGCTGCTAGCATCGCTCTCCATGCCTAGGCACTAGGCAACAGAAGGCAAAAAGAAACGCAGCCTTAGGGTATGCAACCCTTTTTTATATCTTTGCAGCACAAAAGTATGCCGCACTTTTTTGTTTGTTTCTGATTGGCCGACCAATCACGACACAGTAACTGTAAACTGTAAGCTCGCGCACAGCTTATCGCCGAGAAGGCAATTTAAGCACTCTTTAGATTTAGAAACGGTAAAATCTACGTAGGCAAGCGTAAACACGTCCACTCGCGGCGACTGTCGAACACAAACCCTAAAAGTACAGCGGGTAAATACAATATTAAATTCGAATTTATGCTGTCGGGCATGCATTCCCTCTTGGGTAGAGGCGAGGCCTCTTTAGTCTCCGCTGACTACGGGAACAGCTTCCGGCTGTGATCACACTCTACGTTGAATCCCAACATTTTAGCAACCACAGCCACCACGATTCTGCCACTAAAGGGGCTGACCGTGATCACCAGCCCATCCCTTGGTTTAAATTAAGATCGGCTGAAAGAAATGCCTCCCATTTTGGTTTCCGATAACCATGAACTAAGAACATGAACACCCGCGACTCTATATCCCGAGGAAGTGAGTCTACCAAATTAGGGCTTTGGTCTGCCCTTCGACTAGCCCGTAAGGATTAAGGACTTTGGTGAGACCTTCGATGTATCCATGAATACGAGAGCACCGAAGCATAGCTCTCAACAGTGCTTAGCGGATCCGGCGTTACAACAACAGTAATGATGTTGTGATCGCTCAGATCCCACTCGCTTACACTCCAATCATACGTGGCCCACATAGACGCTGAACCGCTGCCTGTTCAAGTAGCCCCGAGAGCGCTCGGGGAGCTTACTGAACCACAGGGGGGATACTGCGTTCGCATCTAGGCCATAGATGACAGGCGTGCGGCTGGCTAGCAGCAGCACCGCATCCATGTACAGCAGGTACGGTTCAATTTCAGTATTGAACTGGCAATATACGGAGGTGAGGAAAATTGAGCCAAAGTTCCCAGACACACTCACGCATACGCCGTACTCAGTGATGAGCGACGAGACAGGCATGCAGACGACCTCCTGGTCGTCAACGACTATGGCAGCTTTATTGCGGCGGTCGGAGAAAACTCGCATGCCTGCCGGTAATCCGGTGATCCTTCCCCCACGATCAACGTATGGCTCCTGGATCAGTGCGAACTTGGATCCTGAGTTCCTCATCCTGACACCGAGCTCTATCACGGCAGCTCGACTGCGACCGCAGTTTGCCTGGGTGATGCTAAACATTAGTGTCTAGCAGCCACCTTGGCGAGCACAGCTCCGTAAATCGGGCAAGCCGCTGAGAGCATTAAATGCTTACAGGGGAGCCCCTTGAAGCTGCAATTCCTGCAGTGCACAGGATTGCAGCATTTCCCAGCTCGGTTTCCGGACTGTCCGCACTGACGGCAGATCTGCTCCTTCATCCGGCATTGGGCGATCTTGTGGTCAAAACTGACACACCTGTGGCACGCATACGTGCGCACCATCGATCGCCAGCGGAAGGCGAACCAATCCACGTAGATCCTGTCGTGTTCCTCCAGGATATCCAGGGCCTTCTGCTCCATCTCCAGCTGAATTGTTATGGGGCCATCGCCTTGCGTCCACGCCTTAGAGACGATCGCAACAGACTTTTCAAAAGCAGCACACGACATATGCCCTTGAAAATGGTTTTTGAACAAACCGTCCATAAACTGCTTGACAGTGATACAACTGTCAACGTCCAAGACGGTTATTCTTGGCCTGAGCGCTGCGGTTCTCTTGATATCTAACCCAAGTTCTTTAAACTTGGGGTTAGCCACTACCCTCCGGATCTCTCCCGACGACGGTGTGCGGATAATCGCACCACCTCGCTTCAGCTCACGCACCTCGTGTACGCGGACACCAAGAGCGGGGGCAACATTCTTGCGAACGCGCTCAGCGACTTGCTGAGGCGTCTCTTCTGGATTGCTGCTAATCACAATCGCTGACCACGTCTCCGCTGCCTTGCGGGTCCGTGGTGCAGCGATTGGAGCGTCAGCGCGGGCGACTGCGGCGTTGGCAGCGGGGACAGCGAAGGGCGCAACGGCCTGTGGGCGGGCACGGCTCTGCGCCTCTAACTCCACAATCCTGCCGTACATACTAAGGACAAGCTCCTGGTAGCATGCTCCTGCATCCAGCACGCTTAGTGCCACATTGCTGGGCACTCCATCGCGAACAACAGCTCTCCTGAGCTCTTGTTCGATGGCCAACATCCGTTGGACCATCTCGTTTGAACAGGTCAAACTTGATGTGGCGGCAGCAGCAGCAGCAGAGGAAGCGGCAGCGGGGGCTGTAACAGCAGGGGTGACAGCAGCGGGGGCAGCAATAACGGCAGCAGAAGCAGCACTGGCGGCGGCAGCGACGGCGGCAGTAGTGGTGGCTCCAGCCAGCACAGCTGCCAGCGACGCATTGCTATCATCGCCCGAGCTCAAGGCTGGCGCACGTAGCTTCCGCGGGGGCGAATCCAGCGGTGGCGGCATGACGTCGTCCGACATCAAGCGCGTTGACACGCGCGTCACCGCAGCGGGGCGCCCGCGCTTCTTACGGCCCGACACTGATCGCGCCGAGCTGGCAGCACTGCTGCTAGCATCGCTCTCCATGCCTAGGCACTAGGCAACAGAAGGCAAAAAGAAACGCAGCCTTAGGGTATGCAACCCTTTTTTATATCTTTGCAGCACAAAAGTATGCCGCACTTTTTTGTTTGTTTCTGATTGGCCGACCAATCACGACACAGTAACTGTAAACTGTAAGCTCGCGCACAGCTTATCGCCGAGAAGGCAATTTAAGCACTCTTTAGATTTAGAAACGGTAAAATCTACGTAGGCAAGCGTAAACACGTCCACTCGCGGCGACTGTCGAACACAAACCCTAAAAGTACAGAGTCCTGATATTTATTTATCGTGGCGTGTACCCCGAGGGGGTTTACAACCACGGTACGCATTTGAGCCACATATGTGACACAAAGTACAGCGGGTGAATACAATGCGTCCACCAACGCCCCTAAAAGAAACTCTTTTAGGTACCAAGTTCGAATTCATGCTGTCGGGCATGGCTTCCCTCTTGGGTAGAGGCGAGGCCTATCTTAACCTCTGCTGACTACGGGGACAGCTTCCGGCTGAGGTCCAACTTTACATTGAACCACAACATTTTAACAACCACAGCCACCACGATACTCCCACTAAAGGGGGCCAACCTCAATTGGGCTGGCCTTGGCCACCAGCCCATCCCGTGGTTCAAATTAACAGCTTTGATCGGCTGGTCGCAGTCAGAGACTGCTTCCCATTTTGGTTTCCGACAACCAGGAACTGGGTAGACACCGGCGACTGACTCCCGAAGGAGTGAGTCTACCAAATTAGAGGCTTTGGTCCGCCCTTCGACTAGTCCATAAGGATTTGTCTCCCAAACTAAGGACTTTGGTCAGCCTTACGATTCTCTTCGGAGAGAAGAGAGTCTACCAAATTGAGGCTTTGGTTTGCCCTTCGACTAGTCCGTAAGGATTCGTCTACCAAACTTAAGGACTTTGGTAAGACCTTCGATGTATCCAAGGACACGTCTCCCAGATTAAGGCTCTGGTTGGCCCTTCGACTCATCGCGAGGATTTTGTCTACCAAATTAAGGCTATGGTCGGCCTTTCGACTAGTCCATTAGGATTCGTCTCCCAAATTTTAGGACTTTGGTATGACCTTCGACTTTCTTCGTTATGAAGAAAGTCTACCAAATTGAGGCTTTGGTCTGCCCTTCGACTCATCCGAATGGATTTTGTCTACCAAATTTATGGACTTTGGTTGGACCTGCGATTCGCTCCGGGGAGATCGTCTACCAATTTGAGGCATTGGTGGGCCTTTCGTAGTAAGTGCTACTACCAGTTTTGACTAACGTCAGTCCGGTACTGGTCGACCCGGTCCAGCTCCAGCGTCAAGCAGCATGCGTCGCCTGCTGAAGACTATGCGAGCATAATCTTCAAGCAGTTGCATGCTCTCATTGGTCGTCAGGGTGTCAGCAAAAGTCCAATCACCGGATGCATTCTGCTGAATTCCAAGCCCTTCCGGGTCACGCACATCCGCATAGAGGGGGCAGACACAAAGAATGTGCTGCCAGTCCTCTACAGGATCGCCACATGGACATTCAGCAGTCTCGCTTAGACCACGCGCATGCAGGAAGGCATTCATCGAGCCATGGCCAGTTATGAGGAAACTGGCCTGCATCGTGAACTTGAAGTCTGGGCGGCTGTAGACGAAGCTTACGTCCGGGATGAACTTGTGCGTCACACGACCGTGCTCGCTGTCATCCCATCGGAGTTGCCACTCACGTAGTAAGCGTTCGTCCAGCAAGGCTCTCCTCATGTTGCGATCAAGGGTCGAAACGTCTTGATCGTAGAGCCAATCGCCTTCTACCATGGGGTAGTTACGCTTCATCTTCGACTGCATTGCTATACGCATCGCCACAAGGTCCAGCGGTGGAGCTCCAGCAAGAACTTCTAGGGCATCTGTAGATACCGTTCGGCACGTTGGCAAGCATCCTAATAGGATGAGCCGATGGCAGGACTTGAGCGCCCTCCTGGCGCCGACTAGTCTCATCACCACCTTGTACCAGACCGAGGCACCAAATAGCGCACAAGGCACCATGAGTCCGGCATAGATCCTTCGCCGTGCTTGCGGACTGAGTCCCCAGTCAACGCGTAGCACACGGGTCAGGGCTCCGACGACTCCAGCCAGCCGATCGCGTAGGGACGCGACATGCGGGAGAAAACTCAGCCGCTCGCCGACCGTGATGCCAAGGTAACGGCACTGCGTCACATACCGCAAGTTTGCTCCTGCAAAGCTTACGGCGGGCGGTCTGCCAGATGACAGCCTTCCCTTAAGGAGCATCGTGACTGTCTTCGTTGCCGAGACTGACACGCCTACCTCGATACCCCATCCTCCAACTAATTCCATTAGTTGGGCACCTTTGAGCTCCAGTTGGGATCTGGAATTTCCATCAACGAGCAGCAAGAGGTCGTCAGCATATGCACTTAAAGTGCATTCCGCTTCAAGGCGATGCAGAAGTGTGTCCATCAGGATGTTCCAAATAAATGGACCACTGATGGACCCCTGCGGACAGCCACGTGTAACATCTACACTGACTTCGCCAAAGCTGCTGACGATACTTGCCTTTCGGTCCGAAAAGAAGCTGCGCCAGATCCCAACTTCCCTGCATCCTAGATCCGATAGTCGGCGTAGTGCTGCGTCCCATTCGACATGGTCGAACGCACCCCTGAAGTCAACGAAGATACCGAGCACATATCGAGCCGAGCTGGCTTCGACACTGCTCACGACGTGACTCCAGGCATCCTCAACGCAGCGCCCGGGGCGAAAGCCGAATTGCCATCGACTTTCGTCCGTGAGCACCTCCTTCACACGGTTCACCATGATCCCTTCGAGTACTTTGCCGAAGACAGGCAACAGGCAGATACCCCGATAGGACGCTGGATCGCTCCTGTCCTTATCTGGGCCCTTGAGGAGCGCAACCACACGTGGGCGCTTCCACTCAGTGGGGAAGTATCCCTCTGCCAGGCAGCGGGAAAACAACGCTGTCAAGTACTCCGGGATGGCGCGCCAAGCCGCTTTGACCATACCCCCAGTTATGCCATCTAGACCAGGTGAGCGTCTGCTCCGAACTCTGGCGATGCACGTTTCTACCTCGAACCTGTCAAGGGCTGGGGGTACTTCGCTAGGAATGGTAACGTCCACTGGCCTCTCCGCAGCAGGAAAGAAGCTGCGGAGCAGGACGTTCGCACAGTCGTGCCAGGTTACGACTTGCTCATCATTCCAGCGAAGGCACCCGAGATCGGTGCACGTCTTGCGGCCTCGGCATATCCGGTAGGCACGCCCCCATGGGTCTTCCTGGTGCTCGCCGACAAATCGTCTCCAGTCTTCCTCTTTCACTTTCAGCATCATCCTCACGTATTCCTTTCGGGTGATCCTGAAATACGTGGCGAGGTCATCAGCGCTATCACTGTAGTTTCTACGCGCATGCTGAAGCCTTCGTCGGGCTCTCCTGAGCTCGCGACGTGCATCAGTGAGGGCGGCATTCCACCAACCCACACGACGTCTGGCTTGCAGCTGCTGGCGTCCCAACACAGTGTCGCTCACCTGATGAACCAGGGAGCGAAGTGCGGAGACCTGCTCATCAGATGCCATCTGGTGAAACTCCTCCAGAGGAAGTTCCAACGATGCAGTCATCAGCTCATCACTGAAACGTCGCCAGTCAGCACGCTGGAGTTTCCACGAGGGCACCGGAGCATAGCTCTCTACAGTGCTTAGCGGATCCGGCGTTACAACAACAGTAATGATGTTGTGATCGCTCAGATCCCACTCGCTTACACTCCAATCAAACGTGGCCCACGTAGACGCTGAATCGCTGACGATCGTTACGTCGATATCGCTTCTTGCCCTGCGATTATCGAACGTGTACACACTGCTGCGGACATTTAGCACACCGGCTCGACTGCCCTGTACCCAATTTGCTAGCAGCTCACCCCGCTGCCTGTTCAAGTAGCCCCGAGAGCGCTCGGGGAGCTTACTGAACCACAGGGGGGATACTGCGTTCGCGTCTAGGCCATAGATGACAGGCGTGCGGCTGGCTAGCAGCAGCACCGCATCCATGTACAGCAGGTACGGTTCAATTTCAGTATTGAACTGGCAATATACGGAGGTGAGGAAAATTGAGCCAAAGTTCCCAGACACACTCACGCATACGCCGTACTCAGTGATGAGCGACGAGACAGGCATGCAGACGACCTCCTGGTCGTCAACGACTATGGCAGCTTTGTTGCGGCGGTCGGAGAAGACTCGCATGCCTGCCGGTAATCCGGTGATTCTTCCTCCACGGTCCACGTAAGGCTCCTGGATCAGTGCGAACTTTCTCCCTGAGTTCCTCATCCTGACACCGAGCTCTATAACGGCAGCTCGACTGCGACCGCAGTTTGCCTGGGTGATGCTAAACATTAATGTCTAGCAGCCACCTTGGCGAGCACAGCTCCGTATATCGGGCAAGCCGCTGAGAGCATTAAATGCTCACAGGGTAGCCCCTTGAAACTGCAATTCCTGCAGTGCACAGGGTTGCAGCACTTCCCAGCTCGGTGTCCGGACTGTCCGCACTGACGGCAGATTTGTTCTTTCATCCGGCACTGGGCGATCTTGTGGTCAAAACTGACACACCTGTGGCACGCATACGTGCGCACCATCGACCGCCAACGGAAGGCGAACCAATCCACATATATCCTGTCATGTTCTTCCAGGATATCCAGGGCCTTCTGATCCAGCTCCAGCTGGATCGAAATCGGACCTACATCTTGCGTCCACACCTTAGACACGATGGCCACCGACTTCTCAAATGCAGCACTGGACATGTGCTCCGAGAAGTGGTTTTTAAACAGACCGCCCATGAACTGCTTGACAGTAATGTTACTGTCAACGTCCAGGACGGTTATTCTGGGCCTGAGCGCTGCGTTCCGCTTAATATCTAACCCAAGTTCCTTGAACTTCGGGTTAGCCACGACCCTGCGGATCTCTCCCGACGACGGCGTGCGGATGATCGCGCCACCTCTCTTCAGTTCACGCACCTCGTGAACACGGACACCGAGAGCGGGGGCAACATCCCTGCGAACGCGCTCAGCGACTTGCTGAGGCGTCTCCTCCGGGTTGCTGCTGGTCACAATTGCTGACCAGGTTTCCGCAGCCTTGCGGGCCCGTGGTGCAGCAATTGGAGCGTTAGCTCGGGCAACTGTGGCAGAGACGGCGGGGACAGCAATGGTAGCAGCGGTTTGTGGGCGGGCACGGCTCTGCGCCTCTAGCTCCACAATCCTGCCGTACATGCTCAGTACAAGCTCTTGGTAGCTTGCACCTGCATCCAGCACGCTTAGCGCCACATTGCTGGGCACTCCCTCGCGGACAACAGCTCTCCGGAGCTCCTGTTCGATGGCCAACATTCGTTGGACCATCCCGTTTGGACAAGCCAAACTCGGGGAGGCGGCAGCAGTAGCAGTGGCAGAAGCGGCAACGGCGGCAGGAGTAGCGGCAGCGGGGGCAGCAGCAACGGGGGCAGCAGCAACGGGGGCAGCAGCAACGGGGGCAGCAACGACGGGGGCAGCAACAACGGGGGCGGCAGCAACGGCGGCAGAAGCAGCATTGGCGGCGGCAGCGACGGCGGCAGCAGTGGTGGCTCCAGCCAACACAGCTGCCAGCGACGCATCGCTGTCATCTCCCGAGCTCAAAGCTGGCGCACGCAGCTTCCGTGGGGGCGAGTCTCGCGGTGGCGGCATGATGTCGTCAGACATCGATCGCGTTAAAACACGCGCCACCGCAGCGGGACGCCCGCGCTTTTTTCGACCCGACGCTGATCGCGCCGAGCTGGCAGCACTGCTGCTAGCGTCACTCTCCATCCCTTCACGCTAGGCAACACACAGCGAGAACACCCTTAGGTATGCAAACCTATTTTTGTTTAAATATAACAAAAGTATGCAATACTTTTTTATATTTAAATACTACAAAAGTATGCAACACTTTTTACACAGTTTTAATTGGCCGACCAATCGCAGCGCAGCAACTGTAATCTGTAAAAACTACAGTTACTGGCACACAGCTTATCGCTGAAATGGCACTTTTAAGCACTCTTAATTTGTGTTTCAGATTTTATTGCGGCAATAAAATCTTTTGTCACGCGCAAAACACGTCCACTCTCGGCGACTGTCGAACACAAACACAAACCCTAAAAGTACAGCGGGTAAATACAATATTAAATTCGAATTTATGCTGTCGGGCATGCATTCCCTCTTGGGTAGAGGCGAGGCCTCTTTAGTCTCCGCTGACTACGGGAACAGCTTCCGGCTGTGATCACACTCTACGTTGAATCCCAACATTTTAGCAACCACAGCCACCACGATTCTGCCACTAAAGGGGCTGACCGTGATCACCAGCCCATCCCTTGGTTTAAATTAAGATCGGCTGAAAGAAATGCCTCCCATTTTGGTTTCCGATAACCATGAACTAAGAACATGAACACCCGTGACTCTATATCCCGAGGAAGTGAGTCTACCAAATTAGGGCTTTGGTCTGCCCTTCGACTAGCCCGTAAGGATTAAGGACTTTGGTGAGACCTTCGATGTATCCATGAATACGAGAGCACCGAAGCATAGCTCTCAACAGTGCTTAGCGGATCCGGCGTTACAACAACAGTAATGATGTTGTGATCGCTCAGATCCCACTCGCTTACACTCCAATCATACGTGGCCCACATAGACGCTGAACCGCTGCCTGTTCAAGTAGCCCCGAGAGCGCTCGGGGAGCTTACTGAACCACAGGGGGGATACTGCGTTCGCATCTAGGCCATAGATGACAGGCGTGCGGCTGGCTAGCAGCAGCACCGCATCCATGTACAGCAGGTACGGTTCAATTTCAGTATTGAACTGGCAATATACGGAGGTGAGGAAAATTGAGCCAAAGTTCCCAGACACACTCACGCATACGCCGTACTCAGTGATGAGCGACGAGACAGGCATGCAGACGACCTCCTGGTCGTCAACGACTATGGCAGCTTTATTGCGGCGGTCGGAGAAAACTCGCATGCCTGCCGGTAATCCGGTGATCCTTCCCCCACGATCAACGTATGGCTCCTGGATCAGTGCGAACTTGGATCCTGAGTTCCTCATCCTGACACCGAGCTCTATCACGGCAGCTCGACTGCGACCGCAGTTTGCCTGGGTGATGCTAAACATTAGTGTCTAGCAGCCACCTTGGCGAGCACAGCTCCGTAAATCGGGCAAGCCGCTGAGAGCATTAAATGCTTACAGGGGAGCCCCTTGAAGCTGCAATTCCTGCAGTGCACAGGATTGCAGCATTTCCCAGCTCGGTTTCCGGACTGTCCGCACTGACGGCAGATCTGCTCCTTCATCCGGCATTGGGCGATCTTGTGGTCAAAACTG
Source organism: Drosophila hydei (assembly GCF_003285905.1). Classification (NCBI taxonomy): domain Eukaryota; kingdom Metazoa; phylum Arthropoda; class Insecta; order Diptera; family Drosophilidae; genus Drosophila; species Drosophila hydei. The sequence goes on from NW_022045852.1 coordinate 936,021, forward strand.
ACACACCTGTGGCACGCATACGTGCGCACCATCGATCGCCAGCGGAAGGCGAACCAATCCACGTAGATCCTGTCGTGTTCCTCCAGGATATCCAGGGCCTTCTGCTCCATCTCCAGCTGAATTGTTATGGGGCCATCGCCTTGCGTCCACGCCTTAGAGACGATCGCAACAGACTTTTCAAAAGCAGCACACGACATGTGCCCTTGAAAATGGTTTTTGAACAAACCGTCCATAAACTGCATGACAGTGATACAACTGTCAACGTCCAAGACGGTTATTCTTGGCCTGAGCGCTGCGGTTCTCTTGATATCTAACCCAAGTTCTTTAAACTTGGGGTTAGCCACTACCCTCCGGATCTCTCCCGACGACGGTGTGCGGATAATCGCACCACCTCGCTTCAGCTCACGCACCTCGTGTACGCGGACACCAAGAGCGGGGGCAACATCCTTGCGAACGCGCTCAGCGACTTGCTGAGGCGTCTCTTCTGGATTGCTGCTAGTCACAATCGCTGACCACGTCTCCGCTGCCTTGCGGGTCCGTGGTGCAGCGATTGGAGCGTCAGCGCGGGCGACTGCGGCGTTGGCAGCGGGGACAGCGAAGGGCGCAACGGCCTGTGGGCGGGCACGGCTCTGCGCCTCTAACTCCACAATCCTGCCGTACATACTAAGGACAAGCTCCTGGTAGCATGCTCCTGCATCCAGCACGCTTAGTGCCACATTGCTGGGCACTCCATCGCGAACAACAGCTCTCCTGAGCTCTTGTTCGATGGCCAACATCCGTTGGACCATCTCGTTTGAACAGGTCAAACTTGATGTGGCGGCAGCAGCAGCAGCAGAGGAAGCGGCAGCGGGGGCTGTAACAGCAGGGGTGACAGCAGCGGGGGCAGCAACAACGGGGGCAGCAATAACGGCAGCAGAAGCAGCACTGGCGGCGGCAGCGACGGCGGCAGTAGTGGTGGCTCCAGCCAGCACAGCTGCCAGCGACGCATCGCTATCATCGCCCGAGCTCAAGGCTGGCGCACGTAGCTTCCGCGGGGGCGAATCCAGCGGTGGCGGCATGACGTCGTCCGACATCAAGCGCGTTGACACGCGCGCCACCGCAGCGGGGCGCCCGCGCTTCTTACGGCCCGACACTGATCGCGCCGAGCTGGCAGCACTGCTGCTAGCATCGCTCTCCATGCCTAGGCACTAGGCAACAGAAGGCAAAAAGAAACGCAGCCTTAGGGTATGCAACCCTTTTTTATATCTTTGCAGCACAAAAGTATGCCGCACTTTTTTGTTTGTTTCTGATTGGCCGACCAATCACGACACAGTAACTGTAAACTGTAAGCTCGCGCACAGCTTATCGCCGAGAAGGCAATTTAAGCACTCTTTAGATTTAGAAACGGTAAAATCTACGTAGGCAAGCGTAAACACGTCCACTCGCGGCGACTGTCGAACACAAACCCTAAAAGTACAGAGTCCTGATATTTATTTATCGTGGCGTGTACCCCGAGGGGGTTTACAACCACGGTACGCGTTTGAGCCACATATGTGACACAAAGTACAGCGGGTGAATACGATGCGTCCACCAACGCCCCTAAAAGAAACTCTTTTAGGTACCAAGTTTGAATTCATGCTGTCGGGCATGGCTTCCCTCTTGGGTAGAGGCGAGGCCTATCTTAACCTCTGCTGACTGCGGGGACAGCTTCCGGCTGTGGTCCAACTTTACGTTGAACCACAACATTTTATCAACCACAGCCACCACGATACTCCCACTAAAGGGGGCCAACCTCAATTGGGCTGGCCTTGGCCACCAGCCCATCCCGTGGTTCAAATTAACAGCTTTGATCGGCTGTTCGCAGTCAGAGACTGCTTCCCATTTTGGTTTCCGACAACCAGGAACTGGGTAGACACCAGCGACAGACTCCCGAAAGAGTGAGTCTACCAAATTGAGAGGCTTTGGTCCGCCCTTCGACTAGTCCATAAGGATTTGTCTCCCAAATTGAGGACTTTGGTCAGCCTTCCGACTTTCTCCGGAGAGAAGAGAGTCTACCAAATTGAGGCTTTGGTTTGCCCTTCGACTAGTCCGAATGGATTTTGTCTACCAAACTTAAGGACTTTGGTAAGACCTTCGATGTGTCCACAAGGGCACGTCTCCCAGATTAGGGCTCTGGTAGGCCCTGCGACTCATCGCGGGGATTTTGTCTGCCAAATTGAGGCTATGGTCGGCCTTTCGACTAGTCCATTAGGATTCGTCTTCCAAATTTAGGGACTTTGGTATGACCCTCGACTTTCCTCGTTATAAGGAAAATCTACCAAATTGAGGCTTTGGTCTGCCCTTCGACTCGTCCGAATGGATTTTGTCTACCAAATTAAGGACTTTGGTTGGACCTGCGATTCACTCCGGGGAGATCGTCTACCAATTTGAGGCATTGGTAGGCCTTTCGTAGTAAATGCTACTACCAGTTTTGACTTACGTCAGTCCGGTACTGGTCGACCAGGTCCAGCTCCAGCGTCAAGCAGCATGCGTCGCCTGCTGAAGACTATGCGAGCATAATCTTCAAGCAGTTGCATGCTCTCGTTGGTCGTCAGGGTGTCAGCGAAAGTCCAATCACCAGATGTATTTTGCTGAATTCCAAGCCCTTCCGGGTCTCGCACATCCGCATAGAGGGGGCAGACACATAAGATGTGCTGCCAGTCCTCTACGGGATCGCCACATGGACATTCAGCAGTCTCGCTTAGACCACGCGCATGCAGGAAGGCATTCATCGAGCCATGGCCAGTTATGAGGAAACTGGCATGCATCGTGAACTTGAAGTCTGGGCGGTTGTAGACGAAGCTTACGTCCGGGATGAACTTATGCGTCACACGGCCGTGCTCGCTGTCATCCCATCGGAGTTGCCACTCACGCAGTAAGCGTTCGTCCAACAAGGCTCTCCTCATGTTACGATCAAGGGTCGAAACGTCTTGATCGTAGAGCCAGTCGCCTTCTACCATAGGGTAGTTACGCTTCATCTTCGACTGCATTGCTATACGCATCGCCGCAAGGTCCAGCGGTGGAGCTCCAGCAAGAACTTCAAGGGCATCCGTAGATACCGTTCGGCACGTTGGCAAGCACCCTAATAGGATGAGCCGGTGGCAGGACTTGAGCGCCCTCCTGGCGCCGGCTAGTCTCATCACCACCTTGTACCAAACCGTGGCACCAAATAGCGCACAAGGCACCATGAGTCCGGCATAGATCCTTCGCCGTGCTTGCGGACTGAGTCCCCAGTCAACGCGTAGCACACGGGTCAGGGCTCCGACGACTCCGGCCAGCCGATCGCGTAAGGACGCGACATGCGGGAGAAAACTCAACCGCTCGCCGACCGTGATGCCAAGGTAACGGCATTGCGTCACATACCGCAAGTTTGCTCCTGCAAAGCTTACGGCGGGCGGTCTGCCAGATGACAGCCTTCCCTTAAGGAGCATCGTCACAGTCTTCGTTGCCGAGACTGAGACGCCTACCTCGATACCCCATCCTCCAACTAATTCCATTAGTTGGGCACCTTTGAGCTCCAGTTGGGATCTGGAATTTCCCTCTACGAGCAGCAAGAGGTCGTCAGCATATGCACTTAGTGTACATTCCGCTTCAAGGCGATGCAGAAGAGTGTCCATCAGAATGTTCCAAATAAATGGACCACTGATGGACCCCTGCGGACAGCCACGTGTAACATCAACACTGACTTCGCCGAAGCTGCTGACGATGCTTGCCTTTCGGTCTGAGAAAAAGCTGCGCCAGATCCCAACTTCCCTGCATCCTAGATCCGATAGTCGGCGTAGAGCTGCGTCCCATTCGACATGGTCGAACGCACCCCTGAAGTCCACGAAGATACCGAGCACATATCGAGCCGAGCTGGCTTCGACACTGCTCACGACGTGACTCCAGGCATCCTCAACGCAGCGCCCGGGCCGAAAGCCGAATTGCCATCGACTCTCGTCCGTGAGCACCTCCTTCACACGGTTCACCATGATCCCTTCGAGTACTTTACCGAAGACAGGCAACAGGCAGATACCCCGATAGGACGCTGGATCGCTCCTGTCCTTATCTGGGCCCTTGAGGAGCGCAACCACACGTGGGCGCTTCCACTCAGTGGGGAAGTATCCCTCTGCCAGGCAGCGGGAAAACAACGCTGTCAAGTACTCAGGGATGGCGCGCCAAGCCGCTTTGACCATACCCCCAGTTATGCCATCTAAACCAGGTGAGCGTTTGCTCCGAACTCTGGCGATGCATGTCTCTACCTCGAACCTGTCAAGGGCTGGGGGTACTTCGCTAGGAATGGTAACGTCCACTGGCCTCTCCGCAGCGGGAAAGAAGCTGCGAAGCAGGACGTTCGCACAGTCGTGCCAGGTTACAACTTGCTCGTCATTCCAGCGAAGGCAACCGAGATCGGTGCACGTCTTGCGGCCTCGGCATATCCGGTAGGCACGCCCCCATGGGTCTTCCTGGTGCTCGCCGACAAATCGTCTCCAGTCTTCCTCTTTCACCTTGAGCATCATCCTCACGTATTCCTTTCGGGTGATCCTGAAATACGTGGCGAGGTCATCAGCACTGTCACTGTGGTTTCGACGCGCATGCTGAAGCCTACGTCGGGCTCTCCTGAGCTCGCGACGTGCATCAGTGAGGGCGGCATTCCACCAACCCACACGACGTCTGGCTTGCAGCTGCTGACGTCCCAGCACAGTGTCGCTCACCTGATGGACCAGGGAGCGAAGTGCGGAGACCTGCTCATCAGATGCCATCTGGTGAAACTCCTCAAGAGGAAGTTCCAACGATGCAGTCACCAACTCATCACTGAAACGACGCCAGTCAGCACGTTGGAGTTTCCACGAGGGCACAGGAGCATAGCTCTCAACAGTGCTTATCGGGTCAGGCGTTACAACAACAGTAATGATGTTGTGATCGCTCAGATCCCACTCGCTTACACTCCAACCATACGTGGCCCACGTAGACGCTGAACCGCTGCCTGTTCAAGTAGCCCCGAGAGCGCTCGGGGAGCTTACTGAACCACAGGGGGGATACTGCGTTCGCATCTAGGCCATAGATGACAGGCGTGCGGCTGGCTAGCAGCAGCACCGCATCCATGTACAGCAGGTACGGTTCAATTTCAGTATTGAACTGGCAATATACGGAGGTGAGGAAAATTGAGCCAAAGTTCCCAGACACACTCACGCATACGCCGTACTCAGTGATGAGCGACGAGACAGGCATGCAGACGACCTCCTGGTCGTCAACGACTATGGCAGCTTTATTGCGGCGGTCGGAGAAAACTCGCATGCCTGCCGGTAATCCGGTGATCCTTCCCCCACGATCAACGTAAGGCTCCTGGATCAGTGCGAACTTGGATCCTGAGTTCCTCATCCTGACACCGAGCTCTATCACGGCAGCTCGACTGCGACCGCAGTTTGCCTGGGTGATGCTAAACATTAGTGTCTAGCAGCCACCTTGGCGAGCACAGCTCCGTAAATCGGGCAAGCCGCTGAGAGCATTAAATGCTTACAAGGGAGCCCCTTGAAGCTGCAATTCCTGCAGTGCACAGGATTGCAGCATTTCCCAGCTCGGTGTCCGGACTGTCCGCACTGACGCAGATCTGCTCCTTCATCCGGCATTGGGCGATCTTGTGGTCAAAACTGACACACCTGTGGCACGCATACGTGCGCACCATCGATCGCCAGCGGAAGGCGAACCAATCCACGTAAATCCTGTCGTGTTCCTCCAGGATATCCAGGGCCTTCTGCTCCATCTCCAGCTGAATTGTTATGGGGCCATCGCCTTGCGTCCACGCCTTAGAGACGATCGCAACAGACTTTTCAAAAGCAGCACACGACATATGCCCTTGAAAATGGTTTTTGAACAAACCGTCCATAAACTGCTTGACAGTGATACAACTGTCAACGTCCAAGACGGTTATTCTTGGCCTGAGCGCTGCGGTTCTCTTGATATCTAACCCAAGTTCTTTAAACTTGGGGTTAGCCACTACCCTCCGGATCTCTCCCGACGACGGTGTGCGGATAATCGCACCACCTCGCTTCAGCTCACGCACCTCGTGTACGCGGACACCAAGAGCGGGGGCAACATTCTTGCGAACGCGCTCAGCGACTTGCTGAGGCGTCTCTTCTGGATTGCTGCTAATCACAATCGCTGACCACGTCTCCGCTGCCTTGCGGGTCCGTGGTGCAGCGATTGGAGCGTCAGCGCGGGCGACTGCGGCGTTGGCAGCGGGGACAGCGAAGGGCGCAACGGCCTGTGGGCGGGCACGGCTCTGCGCCTCTAACTCCACAATCCTGCCGTACATACTAAGGACAAGCTCCTGGTAGCATGCTCCTGCATCCAGCACGCTTAGTGCCACATTGCTGGGCACTCCATCGCGAACAACAGCTCTCCTGAGCTCTTGTTCGATGGCCAACATCCGTTGGACCATCTCGTTTGAACAGGTCAAACTTGATGTGGCGGCAGCAGCAGCAGCAGAGGAAGCGGCAGCGGGGGCTGTAACAGCAGGGGTTGACAGCAGCGGGGGCAGCAATAACGGCAGCAGAAGCAGCACTGGCGGCGGCAGCGACGGCGGCAGTAGTGGTGGCTCCAGCCAGCACAGCTGCCAGCGACGCATTGCTATCATCGCCCGAGCTCAAGGCTGGCGCACGTAGCTTCCGCGGGGGCGAATCCAGCGGTGGCGGCATGACGTCGTCCGACATCAAGCGCGTTGACACGCGCGTCACCGCAGCGGGGCGCCCGCGCTTCTTACGGCCCGACACTGATCGCGCCGAGCTGGCAGCACTGCTGCTAGCATCGCTCTCCATGCCTAGGCACTAGGCAACAGAAGGCAAAAAAGAAACGCAGCCTTAGGGTATGCAACCCTTTTTTATATCTTTGCAGCACAAAAGTATGCCGCACTTTTTTGTTTGTTTCTGATTGGCCGACCAATCACGACACAGTAACTGTAAACTGTAAGCTCGCGCACAGCTTATCGCCGAGAAGGCAATTTAAGCACTCTTTAGATTTAGAAACGGTAAAATCTACGTAGGCAAGCGTAAACACGTCCACTCGCGGCGACTGTCGAACACAAACCCTAAAAGTACAGCGGGGTAAATACAATATTAAATTCGAATTTATGCTGTCGGGCATGCATTCCCTCTTGGGTAGAGGCGAGGCCTCTTTAGTCTCCGCTGACTACGGGAACAGCTTCCGGCTGTGATCACACTCTACGTTGAATCCCAACATTTTAGCAACCACAGCCACCACGATTCTGCCACTAAAGGGGCTGACCGTGATCACCAGCCCATCCCTTGGTTTAAATTAAGATCGGCTGAAAGAAATGCCTCCCATTTTGGTTTCCGATAACCATGAACTAAGAACATGAACACCCGCGACTCTATATCCCGAGGAAGTGAGTCTACCAAATTAGGGCTTTGGTCTGCCCTTCGACTAGCCCGTAAGGATTAAGGACTTTGGTGAGACCTTCGATGTATCCATGAATACGAGAGCACCGAAGCATAGCTCTCAACAGTGCTTAGCGGATCCGGCGTTACAACAACAGTAATGATGTTGTGATCGCTCAGATCCCACTCGCTTACACTCCAATCATACGTGGCCCACATAGACGCTGAACCGCTGCCTGTTCAAGTAGCCCCGAGAGCGCTCGGGGAGCTTACTGAACCACAGGGGGGATACTGCGTTCGCATCTAGGCCATAGATGACAGGCGTGCGGCTGGCTAGCAGCAGCACCGCATCCATGTACAGCAGGTACGGTTCAATTTCAGTATTGAACTGGCAATATACGGAGGTGAGGAAAATTGAGCCAAAGTTCCCAGACACACTCACGCATACGCCGTACTCAGTGATGAGCGACGAGACAGGCATGCAGACGACCTCCTGGTCGTCAACGACTATGGCAGCTTTATTGCGGCGGTCGGAGAAAACTCGCATGCCTGCCGGTAATCCGGTGATCCTTCCCCCACGATCAACGTATGGCTCCTGGATCAGTGCGAACTTGGATCCTGAGTTCCTCATCCTGACACCGAGCTCTATCACGGCAGCTCGACTGCGACCGCAGTTTGCCTGGGTGATGCTAAACATTAGTGTCTAGCAGCCACCTTGGCGAGCACAGCTCCGTAAATCGGGCAAGCCGCTGAGAGCATTAAATGCTTACAAGGGAGCCCCTTGAAGCTGCAATTCCTGCAGTGCACAGGATTGCAGCATTTCCCAGCTCGGTTTCCGGACTGTCCGCACTGACGGCAGATCTGCTCCTTCATCCGGCATTGGGCGATCTTGTGGTCAAAACTGACACACCTGTGGCACGCATACGTGCGCACCATCGATCGCCAGCGGAAGGCGAACCAATCCACGTAAATCCTGTCGTGTTCCTCCAGGATATCCAGGGCCTTCTGCTCCATCTCCAGCTGAATTGTTATGGGGCCATCGCCTTGCGTCCACGCCTTAGAGACGATCGCAACAGACTTTTCAAAAGCAGCACACGACATATGCCCTTGAAAATGGTTTTTGAACAAACCGTCCATAAACTGCTTGACAGTGATACAACTGTCAACGTCCAAGACGGTTATTCTTGGCCTGAGCGCTGCGGTTCTCTTGATATCTAACCCAAGTTCTTTAAACTTGGGGTTAGCCACTACCCTCCGGATCTCTCCCGACGACGGTGTGCGGATAATCGCACCACCTCGCTTCAGCTCACGCACCTCGTGTACGCGGACACCAAGAGCGGGGGCAACATTCTTGCGAACGCGCTCAGCGACTTGCTGAGGCGTCTCTTCTGGATTGCTGCTAATCACAATCGCTGACCACGTCTCCGCTGCCTTGCGGGTCCGTGTGCAGCGATTGGAGCGTCAGCGCGGGCGACTGTGGCGTTGGCAGCGGGGACAGCGAAGGGCGCAACGGCCTGTGGGCGGGCACGGCTCTGCGCCTCTAACTCCACAATCCTGCCGTACATACTAAGGACAAGCTCCTGGTAGCATGCTCCTGCATCCAGCACGCTTAGTGCCACATTGCTGGGCACTCCATCGCGAACAACAGCTCTCCTGAGCTCTTGTTCGATGGCCAACATCCGTTGGAGACCATCTCGTTGAACAGGTCAAACTGATGTGGCGGCAGCAGCAGCAGCAGAGGAAGCGGCAGCGGGGGCTGTAACAGCAGGGGTGACAGCAGCGGGGGCAGCAATAACGGCAGCAGAAGCAGCACGGCGGCGGCAGCGACGGCGGCAGTAGTGGTGGCTCCAGCCAGCACAGCTGCCAGCGACGCATTGCTATCATCGCCCGAGCTCAAGGCTGGCGCACGTAGCTTCCGCGGGGGCGAATCCAGCGGTGGCGGCATGACGTCGTCCGACATCAAGCGCGTTGACACGCGCGTCACCGCAGCGGGGCGCCCGCGCTTCTTACGGCCCGACACTGATCGCGCCGAGCTGGCAGCACTGCTGCTAGCATCGCTCTCCATGCCTAGGCACTAGGCAACAGAAGGCAAAAAGAAACGCAGCCTTAGGGTATGCAACCCTTTTTTATATCTTTGCAGCACAAAAGTATGCCGCACTTTTTTGTTGTTTCTGATTGGCCGACCAATCACGACACAGTAACTGTAAACTGTAAGCTCGCGCACAGCTTATCGCCGAGAAGGCAATTTAAGCACTCTTTAGATTTAGAAACGGTAAAATCTACGTAGGCAAGCGTAAACACGTCCACTCGCGGCGACTGTCGAACACAAACCCTAAAAGTACAGCGGGTAAATACAATATTAAATTCGAATTTTATGCTGTCGGGCATGCATTCCCTCTTGGGTAGAGGCGAGGCCTCTTTAGTCTCCGCTGACTACGGGAACAGCTTCCGGCTGTGATCACACTCTACGTTGAATCCCAACATTTTAGCAACCACAGCCACCACGATTCTGCCACTAAAGGGGCTGACCGTGATCACCAGCCCATCCCTTGGTTTAAATTAAGATCGGCTGAAAGAAATGCCTCCCATTTTGGTTTCCGATAACCATGAACTAAGAACATGAACACCCGCGACTCTATATCCCGAGGAAGTGAGTCTACCAAATTAGGGCTTTGGTCTGCCCTTCGACTAGCCCGTAAGGATTAAGGACTTTGGTGAGACCCTTCGATGTATCCATGAATACGAGAGCAACCGAAGCATAGCTCTCAACAGTGCTTAGCGGATCCGGCGTTACAACAACAGTAATGATGTTGTGATCGCTCAGATCCCACTCGCTTACACTCCAATCATACGTGGCCCACATAGACGCTGAACCGCTGCCTGTTCAAGTAGCCCCAGAGCGCTCGGGGAGCTTACTGAACCACAGGGGGATACTGCGTCGCATCTAGGCCATAGATGACAGGCGTGCGGCTGGCTAGCAGCAGCACCCATCCATGTACAGCAGGTACGGTTCAATTTCAGTATTGAACTGGCAATTACGGAGTGAGGAAAATTGAGCCAAAGTTCCCAGACAACACTCACGCATACGCCGTACTCAGTGATGAGCGCCGAGACAGGCATGCAGACCGACCTCCTGGTCGTCAACGACTATGGCAGCTTTATTGCGGCGTCGGAGAAACTCGCATGCCTGCCGGTAATCCGGTGATCCTTCCCCCACTATCAACGTATGGCTCCTGGATCAGTGCGAACTTGGATCCTGAGTTCCTCATCCTGACACCGAGCTCTATCACGGCAGCTCGACTGCGACGCAGTTTGCCTGGGTGATGCTAAACATTAGTGTCTAGCAGCAACCTTGCGAGCACACGCTCCGTAAATCGGGCAAGCCGCTGAGAGCATTAAATGCTTACAGGGGAGCCCCTTGAAGCTGCAATTCCTGCAGTGCACAGGATTGCAGCATTTCCGCTCGGTTTCCGGACTGTCCGCACTGACGGCAGATCTGCTCCTTCATCCGGCATTGGGCGATCTTGTGTCAAAACTGACACACCTGTGGCACGCATACGTGCGCACCATCGATCGCCAGCGGAAGGCGAACCAATCCACGTAGATCCTGTCGTGTTCCTCCAGGATATCCAGGGCCTTCTGCTCCATCTCCAGCTGAATTGTTATGGGGCCATCGCCTTGCGTCCACGCCTTAGAGACGATCGCAACAGACTTTTCAAAAGCAG